>NC_057852.1:17386924-17727757 GCF_015237465.2 Chelonia mydas
CTTTTCAGACTAGAACCCCATTTCAACTCATTAATCATCCAAACGGCCATGTGATGAAGCAAATATTAGCCTCATTTTAGAGATGAGAAAATTGAGGTGGAAAGTTTAATAGCTTAGCAACTCCAGTTGACGTCCTGAGCACTCACAATTGCCACTGACCTCTGAAAATGAAGCTACAAGCATGAGATTTTCAAAAGCACTCTGCACTGCCTTAGCTCTGCTCCCATTGAAGTAAATGAAAACTGAACTCTTTTGAACATCACACCCCAGATGACTTGTCCACCCCTACATCACAAGCCAGTGGCAGTCACTATTAGACTTTAGGAGTTCCTGACATCTATTCCCATGCTCGAACCACTAGACCACACTGCCACTTAAACTCTGAACAGATGCGTGACTTTCTGTCCTGTCTTTCAGAACTGCCTACTTGTAACTTTGTCATTCTTTCCTTTTTTATGTTTTGTATTGTCTGAGTGAAGCAACATGATACTTTTGTTTAAACCTAAAACTCAGAAGAAATGCCAGTCCTCCTGGGCGAGCTCCAGTCTTGCTGTTATTGCCTTTGACTGCTGTTCAGGTCTTACTATTACTGCGCAAATGTCCTAGTCTTGGAAATCAAAATGGCAGAAAGAGCTGGTGGTGCTTTAAAAAGAACATTAAAAACATAGGGTGTGGTTCTGTGTCACCTCTGGATGTGGAATGCTGGTGGATTCAAGTGGGAGTTCTGCTCACAGAGTACTTACAGAATCTGGCCCATAGGGAATAATTTAGGCCCTGATCATGCAATCAGGTCTATGCAGGCACAGGGCTCCACCTGGGCATAGCTGATTGCCTCACATTCTATTCACATTCAGTGTAAGTCTTCCTAAAAGAAAGGATAATGTTGCACTAATTAATAGCAGAACTGTACTAAAAACTGTGATAACATCTCATATTCTGTCCTTAACTTATCACAATTTTTTTAATATAGTTACTGCACCTTACCGAGGGCTCCATTTTGGAGGCTCATTCACAAAACATAGATGGTTGTATGCATGACCAGGAAAGCCAAACTTATAGAATCTGTCCCTTTAATCTTTTCCAGGCATTGGTGTGTGGATCTGCCGGTGGGTGAAATTATTAGCTCTGTTTCAACTCAGAGTTTCCAGCTAATGCACCTCTTGAGTAGAGAGTGTTGGGGGTTCCAGAGGAGGTGGGTGGGGAAGTGAGGCATCTGAACCCATTGATTCTCAGAATCAGTGGGGAAAGAAGCACTCAGCCAGCAGAGGAGCTATCTATCCACAGTTCTGTCCAACCGTCCTGTCCTCCTGGGAACATAGGTACTCCAGGAGTCATGTTGCCATTGGCTGTCCTGCCTACAGTTGTGCAAAATCACCAGGAGGGGTGCAGGTGCAGAGTGGAAATTAGTGCTGCCAGGATCAGCACTAATTCCATGTAGATATCCACATGGGTAACCAGCCGCTCTTTAGTACCCTCCAAAGCATGTTTTTCTTCCTCCCCTTCTCTTGATTCACAGACCCACCAGCCTAGTGGCCAAGTTGCTTCCGCAGGCTCTTGTGTGTGGCAGGGAGCATGTAGAAGCGTGAATCCTTCTCTTTCCTGTCATCACCCACTCTTCCTCTGCAATCCCCTCTTCCTGCACAGGTGGAAACGGTGTACCAGCATCAGTGTTTGACCCATGCATACATATACAACCCCTCTATAGCCCCTGCAATACATCTTAGATCGATGCTTAGACAAATGGAATCTCTAATTTCCTTCACTGGACATAATATACCAACTGCAAATAGTATTCTCTGGAGTTCAGCCTTGTTTGTTCTGTTGCTTCTTACCTAGACAGGATCATCTTTTAAATGATTTGATTAAGACTTGGAACATGTTCCCTTGCACCCATAAATAAGGCTAAGATTTTGTCATGGTTATTTTAGTAAAAGTCACGGACAGGTCACGGGCAATAAACAAAAATTCACAGAAGCTGTGATCGGTCTGTGACTTTTGCTGCTGCGGCTCCATGGTTTCCCCTGTCACCGTGGTGGCTGGGAGCTGTCGGATTCCCCCTCGGGCCACGGCAGGTGGAAGCTGCAGGGGGTTCCCCTCTGCCAATGGTGGCTGGGAGCTGCAGGGTGACCATATTTCCCAAAGAGAAAAGGGGACACCCCCAACTGCTTGCCCGAGGCATCCCCCTTCCCCTCCCCTGCATGAGGCTGTCTCCATCACTGGAACCCTGAGGAGGGCCCCCTCAGGAATCTGTCACCTCCCCCTGGAACCTTGCAGGGGACCCCCTGTTGCCTATCGCTGCTGTCACCGGAACCCTACCGGGGCCCTGCTGGGCACTGGCTGCAAGCTCCAGTCCTGCAGCCCCTGGGGCTGAAGCAGACAATGTCATGGAGGTCGCTGGAAGTCACGGATTCGTTGACTTCCATGACCTCTTGACATAAATGTAGCCTTACCCATAACTGAAGCTTCATCGCATAAGCTGCAATATAGGAGAGCATCTGAGACACTCATGGCCAAAGGGATATTTTGAGTGACTGAAGCTCATCATCAGAATTCTTCATCAGGGAAGTTCCAAGATCCAGTGTGTTCTCCTGAAGCATCATGAGGGATGTGAGAAGAGGGTGGTGAATTTCAGAGGCATTCCACAGACAAGGTTGGTCACACAAAAAGTAAAGGTCCGTAGACTTGCCAAATAACTGCAAAGGATCCATGAACAGAGAAGGGCCCCTGTGCAGAGATCTCACTCTTCTCAGGTGGAATAGGGGCTGTAAGCTACTTCCACAGCCATATTCCCACCTTCTCAGTGACCCAGGGGAGGAGGGTTCTAAGATCTCTAAGTGGGGAAGGTCTGAACCAAGGGAGTGAATCCCTCACAAAAAGAAGTCAAGAAAACTTAATCGACATGGGGTGAAAGGAAAAGTACTGCTGTGCATTAAAACCTGGCCAAGAGACAAGAAATAGGGATCAGTTTTGAACATGGCAAAAGGTTAATAGAGGCTGCCCCAAAGACATTGTTTAATATATTCATTAGAGAACTGGAAGAGGGGTAGTGTAGTGCAGCGATGACTCACTGGTGTGGCACCTCCTGCTGGTTATCCTGGGAATTAGCTTGATTCCAGTTTGGAGCACCCTCTGCTGACTCACCTGTCTTTGGCCCCATGTCTTTCCCAGACCCTGGAGTTCTGCTCCCAGCAGTCCCCACATTCTGGGTTGCCCCTCCCAGGGGAGCCCCCAACCCTCTATCCTCACCTTGCCCCAGTGGCTACTGCCAGTCATCATCTAGCCCCCATTCACTGGGGCAGACTGCAGTGTAATGGCCACTCATCATTGGTAAGGGGTTAGGACTAGCTGCCTCTGCCTATTCCCAGGCTGCACCTCTGTAGCCCCAGTACCTTCTTTAGGCCTTGCACAAGGCCTGCAGCCTGGGGAATTACCAGGCTGGAGCTCCCCAGCTCCTTTTGCCTTTTCCCCAGCACAACTCTACCTCAGGTACCCTTCTCTCCCAGGCAGGCAGCCAGGTCAAGCTAGAGAAAGACTCACTCAGCTCCTGGCTCACAGCCCTTTTATAGGGCCAGCTGTGGCCTGATTGAGGCATGGCCCCAGCTGTGGCTGCTTCCCCAATCAGCCTAGCCTTTCACAGGAGCGGGGTAACTACCCTGCTACAGGTGGACAGCAAAGTGGCAAGTTTTTCAGCTGACTCTAAATTGTTTGAATGATCAAGACTACAGAAGATTCTGAGGAACTTCAGCAGGACCGTATACATCTAGATTAATGGGTCATATGAAAGACAGTGTTGACAAAGGCAAGATAATGCACATTGCAAGGAATGGTTTGAGCCTTTCTGAATTCAGTGTAACCACTCCAGAAAAAAGACCTGGTGTTATTGTGGGCAGCCAGATGAAAACCTCAGCTAAACGTGCAGCGGTGTTCTAAAAAGGAAACAAAATGTACAAATGGATGAAGAATGGGATAGAAAATAATACTGAAAATATTATAACACCATTTTATAAATTGATGTTCTGCCCTCACTTGGAATATTATGTTCAGTTCTGGTCACACCATATTAAAAAAGGAGTAGTGGAAACAGAAAGGTTTCAGAGAAAAACAACAAATGATCAGAGACTTTTTTATGAGGGGAGATTGAAAAGACTGATATCATTTAGTTTAGGGCGGAAATCAGAAGGACCTTAGTCTTGAAAGTTTTTCCCTGTGGGTGGACGTTAGGGCTCCCCAAGGACACAGGGGTTCACTCACATAGAGCAGTTGTTAGGATGAGGCCCTAAGAGGCAGCATTATAGAGGTACACAAAATAACCATTGATCAGGTGCTCTTATCTATCTCTTCGGAGAATTCAAGAACAAGGCAATATTCAATGAGACAGAAAGGTGACAAATTTACAATTGATGAAAAGAATTGGTTTTAAAAACAGTGACTAATTAATCGGTGGAGTTCATTGCCACAACACATCACTGAGGCCGAAAGTTTCAAAAGTGACAGGTAATATTGAGTGCCCAACTTGAGACACTTGAAAGAGGTTAGATTTTCAATAAATGCTGAACACCCATCCCCTCTGAGGTATCTCAAGGTGGGCACCCAAAACTTGAGGTACACAATATCACTAGAGACTTCTGAAAATCTCCACCTAAGAGTTTAGTAGGATTCAGGAGAGGCTAAGATGTTTATATGGATAATGAGCACATGCACAGTGACCGCTGGTAGGTTAAATACATTTTTTAAAATCAGCAACATACCACATCAGGCATAAATCATCCACTAACTGATGAGATATAGGAAGCAGATTCCCATCTGAGCATTACTGGGTTGTTTCAACTTCATCGGAAGCACATGGTATTAGCTAATGTCAGAGACAGAATATCAGACTCAACGAATCACTGGTTTGATCTAAGTCCTGTGTTCCTAGGCATTGGCTGGGCGGGACCAGGTGGCTTGAGGGGAAGTGCACCTTTTTAACCCACATACCCTGCACAAACACAAGGAGAAGGGGAATACAAGCAGAGGTTGTATTTACTTCACAAACCTCTCCATGTTAGTGATGCCCAAGAGCAGGTGCAGCAGAGGAGGCTCCTGCAAAGAGGCTCCAACAGAGCTGTGTGGCCAGGAAGTGGTGGGGCAGCACTGGGGACCCACACCTCGATCCTCAAAGGTATTTAGGCTCCTAACTTCCATTGATATCAATAGAAATTAGGAGCCTAAATACCATTGAGGATCTGAGCCCCAGAGCCAAATGGAGGCACAGGGTCTCAGCGTGAATGCCACCTGTGGATCATGAGGCTTGGGAGGTGGAACCACGGCTTGTCCTATGCCCCTTGCACAGAGTTTATTTCCCCTCTTAACCTTCTTCTGTGGGTTTTTGTCATGGGAACTGGTGATCTGGTCCTGTCTCCAGTGTGTTTCATTATGGCTACAAATCTGCACTGGTTGTCACCTATGAGATTGGCAATTGCTTCCATTCACTAGGCTACACACTATCTCTGGTCCACAGCACAGTTCCTACATAGAATAAAAAGGACTGAAGGCAGCATATGGCTGGTTTTTTGGCTCAAAAACTGTCTGTTTCAAACAGCAGCATGCAAATAACTTCTCACGTTAGCAAAAACAATGAGGAGTCTTTGTGGCACCTTAGAGACAAATTTATTTGGTAATAAGCTTTCGTGGGCTATAACCCACTTCATCAGATGCATGGAGTGGAAAATATAGTAGGCAGGTATAAATATACAGCACATGAAAAGATGGGAGTTGCCTAACCAACTGTGGGATCAGTGCCCCTCTGCCATGTACATTGGCCAAACCAGACAGTCTCTGTGCAAAAGAATAAATGGACACAAATCAGACATCAAGAATTGTAACATTTAAAACCAGTAGGAGAGCACTTCTATCTCCCTGGACACTCAATAACAGGCTTAAAAGTGGCCATTCTTCAACCAAAAAAAATTCAGAAACAGACTTCAATGAGAAACTGAAGAATTGGAATTAATTTGCAAACTTGACACATTAATTTATTCAAATTAGGCCTGAATAAAGAGTGGGAGTGGCTGGGTCACAACAAAAAATAATTTTCCCTCTGTTGATACTCACACCTTCTTGTCAACTGTTGGGAATGGGCCACAACCACTCTAATTGAATTGGCCTCATTAGCACTGACCCCCCACTTGGTAAGGCAACTCCCATCTTTTCTTGTGCTCTGCATTTATACCTGCCTCCTGTATTTTCCACTCCATGCATCTGATGAAGTGGGTTATAGCCCATGAAAGCTTATGCCCAAATACATTTGTTAGTCTCTAAGATGCCAGAAGGACTCCTCATTGTTTTTGCTGATACAGACTGACATGGCTACCACTCTGAAACCTGTTCTCATGTTCTGAGGCTGAAAAAGGTTAAGCATGGGACAGGTACTGTCTGAACATTCTTCTGATACAGAACTACTCTGTCCTTAAATCTGAATATCTTTGTTGATGTGGGTTCAATCAAATCTCAAAGGCCCAATCTTGTATTTTTCTTGTCTACCAGAACTCTCACTGAAATAAAAAAGAGATGTGTATGCTAGGGGATTGCAGGATCAGATGGGACCATTTATGATATCTAAAATAGTTTTACAAAAATGGGTTTATTTTGTTCATTTTTAAAAGCACATTGTAACCAGAATATTGCCATGGGCAAAGTTCTCTCTTAATCAGAAAGGCGTGGAGGCAAGCATAGCATGTTCCTCACATATATTTATGTACAATAAAATACACTATTATCAGTATTGCACCATTATGTAGTTTATATAATTTCTTCTGGCACCGATTACAGTGCGATCAGCAGGGTTGCTGTTCGATACATTCAGTGGCTCTTTGCACAGTGAAACTGTTGATTAGGCTTTTAGAGAATTATGATCTTATATAAAATGAATTGTCAAGTTTGCCTGTTTTGGGGGCTTAGATTCTGATTATTTATGCCAGTTTGAAACTGAAGTAACTATTGACTTAGTGGAGTCACTCCTGATTTACACCAGTGCAAGTGAGATCAGAATAAGGCCCACCTTGTCGTTGGGCAAATTCTGATTCAATTAATTGAATTAAGGATAGCAAGTTTTGGTCCATCTGAAGTGACCTTTGAAGGTACAAGTTGTATGGGGGCCTCTGGCCTCGTATGCCTTTAAAGTGAAATATCCTAATCATTTTAAGAATAATTGGCATAGTTCAGAAGTGGGCAAACTACGGCCTGCGGGCCACATCCGGCCAGCGGGATCCTCCTGCCTGGCCCCTGAGCTCCTGGCCCGGGAGGCTCGTCCCCGGCACCTCCCCTGCTGTTTCCCCTCCCCAGCAGCCTCAGCTCACTGTGCCGCCGGCGACATGCTCTGGGCAGCGGGGCTGCGAGCTCTTGCCGGGCAGCGCAGCTGCAGAGCCCGGCCTGATCCGGTGCTCCGTGCTGCGTGGTGGGGTGGCCGGCTCCAGCCGGGCGGCACGGCTGCCTGTCCTGGTGCTCCAGGCAGCGCGGTAAGGGGCCAGGGAGCGGGGGGTTGGATAGAGGGCAGGGGAGTTTGGGGTGGTGGTCAGGGGGTGGGGGTCCGGATAGGGGTCGGGGCGGTCAGAGGGCGGGGAACAGGGGGGTTGAATGGGGGCAGGAGTCCCAGGGGGCAGTCAGGAAGGAGAGGGGGTTGGATGGGGTGGCGGGGGGCAGTCAGGGACTGGGATTCCGGGGGCAGTCAGGGAGAAGGGGAGGTTGGATGGGGCAGGGGTCCCGGGGGGAGCAGTCAGAAATGAGAGGAGGGGCTGGATGGGGCAACGGGGGGCAGTCAGGGGTAGAGGTTCTGGGGACGGTCAGGGGACAGGGAGCAGGGGTGTGTGTGGATGGGGCAGGGGTCCCGGGGGGGCTGACAGGGAACAGGGGGTGGTTGGATGGGGCAGGAGTCTTGCGAGGGGGCCATCGGGGGTGAGAAGCAGGGGGGGTCGGATATGGGTGGGGGCCAGGCCATACCTGGCTGTTTTGGGAGGCACAGCCTCCCCTAACCGGCCCTCCATACAATTTCGAAAACCTGATGTGGCCCTCAGGCCAAAAAGTTTGCCTGCCCCGGCATAGTTGAACTAATATACAGTAAGGATCAAATTAATCCCTTAATTGATAAACAGAATGCCCATTGTCATTAGGCGTTGAAATCATGGATGCAGGCCAAATATGGGCTTCATTTTGTACCATATTGCATGAAAAACTCATAAGAATTGTATATTTTCTGGTGTTTGTTTTTAATATTTTTTGTTCTTAAAAAATGGGCATAAAAATGTCAACTGACATCAAGAACTAATCTCCTGGTTTTGCTCCAAGTTTTGGGAAGGGAAAAGGAAATCTGAAAAAAACATATTTTTTTTTACCAGCTCAGTAAATGTCTATAGATTACATTTTTTATGTATGTGTATGAAAAATCTGTGTACAGCAAGCTGAAAAATTACAGTCTCATAAATTTTCAACAGCCAAAATAATATAGGGTGTATAGATGTAGAACAGAAAAAAGGAAATATTATTGATATAATGAAAATAAAGGGCCTGAGTCTCCTCCAACTTACACCGCTTTTACACAGTTGTATGTCCATTGACATCAATGGTGTTATTCTTGATTTACACTAATGTTAATAAGTGCAGAATTAGGTCCAAATAGTATATATACCCATTTGCTTTTATACATACGTATGTATTTTGGTTTGTTAATATATAGACAGTTCAATTCACTTGCAGGGAAACCTGGGCTGTAATTCCTTTCTTGTGGAAAGTCCACCTGAAAAGGAGAATGGGGAGATCACAGAAATACATGGGGACTAAAACCTCCACTCTCCAGGGGACCCAGAGCTGGTTGTCCCAACCAAATAGTGGATGGTGCTGGGCAGAGAGGGAACATGGATAGGATGTTCAGGAGAACTGATCCAGTCCATTTCCAGGACAGCTGGTGGGTTCCTGTGGAGATATGGCTCTGAATTAAAACTGCCTTCCCCTGCCAGATTGCAGCACCTTGCTCTGGAGATAACTTCTCCTCCGTCTCAAATGAACTGGTCAGACCCGGCACAGAAGGAATCAAATTCCAACCTTCTGACCCAGCAGGAGTGAACCAAGTCCATTGTAATTAAAACAACAAAAAGCCCCAGTGCACAAAAATTGTTGTATGCTTATAAGTATTTTAAAGCAATCCCTTTTTTAATCTGGAGCTGAGCAAACAAAAAAAAGAGCACTAACAAATAAAAAAAAATCTCGCTGAGGTCAGTATATCTACTTTTGACGTTCTATAACAGTGATCGCTTTGCAGAGCACTTAGTCAGCCTAGAAAGCCACAGCGTCCTGGGAGGGCATCCTGACCTCTCTTTGTTTGGCCTGTGACATTGCATCCTCACAACACGTCATCGCGTATTCAGGCAAAGCAGTGAAGCAAACATTGCAATGCAATGTCAAGTGCACACTTCGTGGTTACTTTGTGGCTCTCTGGGATGCCATTCCAAATAATATCTCCTATAGTTCTCCACTCTCCAGATGCTTGAAGGGACAATGAATGACCCAATCCATTACTCAGTATGCATTACACTGTTTCAGTGTGTCAAGCGGCAACAGAAGCACTCTGTGGTAAGTACTCTGCTAATTCTGGCTAAGGTCAGACTTGCAACTTTGATACGGGCATCAGGGGTTCAATCCAACTCCCATTTAAATCTACCATTGACTTTGGTGAGAGTTGGCAAGGGCTCTCCAGGCCTGGAACAACCACATGGTGCTCTAGAGTTATAGGGAAGGATTGCTGTTTTATGTCTTTAAAATCATTTCCCCTACTACTGTTTTGCAAATGTGTGTATAAATTATTCCCTCTCAGTGGAAAGAGGATGCAGGGGAGGATTGTTTCAGGTGTGGGGTATATACTTTACAGATGAGCCACAATCAAAACCCCAGATCTGAACATCCCCAAAGTTTGCGGTATTCAAATTTGGATTCAAATTGTGAGTCCTGAGCACATCATTTACGTATTTATAGAGAGAGAACTAGAGGTGTCATATTACTGTTGTTCTTGTTTTAACCTCAGAAATAAAACAGAATTTACAATTCAACAGTTAAACCTTTGATTACTTTGTATACATTAGGTAAAAAACTCACACAGGGCCCAACCCTGCCCTTTAATGAAATTGCAAGGATCTTGTACAGGAAAATCCCTGTCTGGGGTGGAAAGCTCAAAGCCTATTCCCCATGCTAGTACATTAAGAAATGTGAGGACCTTGGGAAGACTGCAGGAAGATGGAGCTAGATTAGTCACAGATCTGGAGTTACTAATTTTTTTTGTATGACATCCTATGCTGTCTAACCATATTCATATAGCTGATTTCTGGGGGCGGGGGGGGAATGGGCAGCAATCCCATAATTCCTTACTAGGGGGTTGGGTACCTGGGTGACGTGCACACAGAGTGGCACCAACATTGGGCGATGCATTCTGGGGTGTCCTACCACAGCTAGGAGGAAAGAGAACAAGTTACACAGACACAGTCAGGGAGTCTTGCCCCAAGTGAAAAAGCAGTGTGCCAGCCTGGTTACAGGATGCCAAACGTGCCAGTCTAGGACAAACACTGTTATATCTGCCATGGTTACTAGACACCTAAATAATATTTAAAGCCAGTTATGTCAATACCTGGTTACAAACTCAAGGTATGTCTAGACTGCAATCAGGTGGTGTGTTTGCAGCACATGTAAAGATACCTGAGCTAGTTTTGATCTAGCTAGATTTAGCTGGATCAAAGGTAGCTTGAGTAACAATATCAGGGAAGCTATGGCAGTATAGACATTGGCTGCTCGAATGTGTACTCAGGGTCCTCAGTGGGTGGGTGCCACCAAGGCTTTGCTGCTAGCTTGGGGATGTTTACATGTGGTGCAATCACATCTCTTGATTGCAGTGTAGATATACCCTGCCTCAGGTAAAAGTTCTAGTGAGTCATGAGCCTAAGGGCTGAGCCTTCCACCTCAAGAAGTCGTTCTAATAGTTTGTAAGCCTATTAGGAGTCCGAGGGTCAGTGTCCGCAATTCCGAGTCAAGTTGTTAGATCAGCGATGTTCTGAAGCTTTGCAAAGAAGGAGATCCATTTCTTGGTCCAAACAAATCTGAATAGGCCTGAAACTTTACACTTGTCTGCCTGTCCAAAATTTCCCTGGAGACATCCAATTTTATGAATAGGATGAACAGAACACCCATCTGTACATCTCATTGGCTTCAATGGGACATAAGCACACGCTTAATGGCTTTGCTGAGTTAGTGATGGGATTCCCTATGTGCTCAGGTGCTTTGCTGAATTGGGGCCCAAGTCCTCAAGCATGAGATTTCAGTAGAAAAAGAATTGAGCCCAGTATATCTCTCAGCTTTCAAAGGCCCAAATATGGCCATATACCTTGATCCTTTACTCAAAGAAGGAATTCAGATACCCTGGTGACAGACAGAGTAGTTCCATGGAAGTCAATAGGGAAAGGGAAAAATAAATTTTATTCCCTTACGGCCAGATTCTGCCATTCTTAGTCAAACTAAATAGTGTATTATTCCACAAAACGTCCCATTGAAGTCAGTGGGAATGCTTGCTGAGTAGGATTCTACTCAATGTAAGTAAGTGTATTAAAATCTGACCCATACGAATCTTAAGAAGACATGGAATATATTCCTTTAGCATAATTATATTTGCTGTAACTTTGTTTCCATAGTGCAATATACCAGTAAATAAGGAAGTATGGTTTCATTTTGGATAAAATGGGGCAAAATTTAAAATGCTTTATTTTCACTTCTTTTCCCTTTAGTCAAATTTAATCCGCCCTAGTTTTGCATGTGTTAAAATGAGAGACATACCCACACTAATACACACTAATGTTATCCAGCTAGATAAGCCCTGCCAAAAAAAAAAAAAAAGATTTTTGACCTTGTGCATGCGTCTCCAGCTCCGAAGTAACTACATTTCCTCTGAATCAGAATGTGTCATCCAAAATGCAGATCAGCTCTGCTCCTGTATTTCTGGTGCAAATCCTTTATAACAATAAACGTGAGAGACTAAATTTGTGTGAACTGGAGGGAAATTTGGGTCTGAAATAAGGGACATCACCGAAAAACAGGGACAGTTGAGATGTATTTGGCCAAGAGGTCTCCTAACAGGATACAAATAATTGCTGTGATGGCAGTGACACAGTGTCAGTGAGCCATGTGGTTGAAATGATTGGCCTTTGCTGGTTTGTGTCATAGCCGACTTTGAACGGAACAGAGGTTGTTGGGTTTTTTTGGTGTGTTCATAGGAAGAGAGGTCTGTTAAGTTTAATAGAGATATAGGCTATTGTATGGGCATTTAGCCCTGATCCGACAAAGACTTATGCATATACTTAACAGTATATACATGAATAGTCCCAGTCACATCAGTGGACTACTCATATGTTAAAGGTTACGTACATTCGTAAGTTTTTGTGGGATTGGGGTCCAACAAAAGACATTCTCTGCATTTCTAATGATCATGTGTCAGTCATCTGAAAGATGACTTAAGGTTTTAAAACAATCTTAAGACATATATAAATAAATGCACATTTCCAATAAGCAAAGCAGTAAACAATCAAATGTGAAATTATTGTGTAAACCAAGGACGATGGGGTTTTTCAAAAGGAAACTATGATTTCTTTTTGTCAAAGTGATCTGAAAAGTATTGTGATTTACTCTGGGATTTCTGTCATCCTAGGTATTTTGGAAATATTTGCTGTGTCTCAGGGGATTGTAGGAATACGAGGAGTTTTCAGCAACAAATTTTTAGCGATGTCAAAAAAAGGAAAACTCCATGCAAGTGTAAGTAAAAACTGAATTACCAGTATATATTGTTTGTTAAAGGCATTGTGGCAACTTCACATGTACCCTGTAGCAAAAGCAGTTTTCCTGGGGCTCAATCCTGTAAGGTGCTCAGCACCCGCATACTGTGCTGAGTGCCCTCAACCTCCATGACCTCCATGAGGAGTGCCTTTCAGGATGGAGCCATAGGTAGGTAAAAAACAGACAATTAAATGACAGGTAGATATAAAAATTGGAAGCTCTGGATAATATTTATTACATTTTTACCAAAGAATTTTTTTTTTTTGGCAATCAGATTTCTGTCTTCAAAACAGTAGGCTCTTTGTTCAATAATGACTTCTCATTAGAGAAAGGAAGTAGGTTTTCACAGTAAGTTTTATCCATGTGTTTCCTTAAGAAAAAGATGAGGAGACACAGAACTGGGGTCTGACCCTATGTTTGTTGAAACAGATGGAAATTAAGATGCAGACTTGGCACTTGGGCTCAGTTTGTTCTGAGGGCATATGATGGAATGGAGACATCCCAGTTGTAATAGCATGTGATACCACGCAGAGGGAGAAAGAAAAGGAAAAAAGAGAAAATACTATGTCCCCAGTTCAAGCAGGTATCCCTATTCAGAAAAGCTAGGTCACTGAGGGGCCTGTATTTTAACCTGGAGTATATGTTTGACCTTAAGCGCACCCTTTAACTTATACTCATGCTTAGATGCTTTCTTTAACTGGGGCTACCATGCACTAATCCCCTTACCGTTAGTCCCTGATTTGGGGGCTAGTGATTGCTGCAGAATACAGCACACAAGTGTGCATAGCCCTTCCTTCCACCACTTTCCCAAATTCCTCATATAGCCACATAAGTATTAAGTGGCCCCTCTTGTCCCACTGAATATAATGGCAAAACTCCTACTGATTTCAATGGGAGCAGGAATAGGTCTCTGCTGATTGCCCTTTTGCAATGTGCCGTGTGACCTTAATTTCCATCGACTTCAGTGAAAACTATGAGAGTTGAGGGCACTCGGCACCTTACAGGATCATGCCCTAGTAATGTAAGCCGTGAGATTTCAACAAAATACAGACTCCCAAAGTGAGAGCATTATTTCTATTTTTTAAATCAGAGTAACATTTGACTATTTAATTTCATTTAAAAAAATATTTTCCCCTTTTGTTTTTCTACATATTGGTTATACTATAGGTTCCAATATGCTTTTCCAGATATCTATAACCTTTTTAAAAATCAAGGATATTCTGTCCTTTTTGCTTTTGCTATTATTGGGGACAAGGGAATGTTTATTAATGTAACAAATCATCACATTTACTCTGCTGATGTAAAAATAACACTTCCTAAAATGTATATATCCTAATGGGTAAGTCCTAAAAAAGAAAATTTCTTTAACACAGAGGAGTCATACAAACAACCCATGATCTGGATTCAGCCTAGATGATGCATTTATGTGACCCACATAGTAAATCCAGAATCTGAAGAATCTAAGCTTTTATTTTAACAAAAAGCAAGTTTCTAGCTCTCAAGGTTGTGAAGAAAATCTCCCAAATAAAAAGCAAGTGTTACAGAACCAATTACACTGCCTGAGTCTGCAGACAGCCTGAAACGTTTAGAGGTCTGAACCCCTGCAGCCTCCCATTAATTTCACTGATTTGTTAACTCTGAAACCTAATGCCAGTCTAAGCATTTCATTGCTTATTTTAGCAATTGGAATGGGGTTGGGAGTGTAACCTACAAGTGAAGAGAAGGGAATTGGGAGTTAGTGCAGGGAGGGAAATACAGAGGGAAGAAAGAAGGAGAGACACAAAGTCAGGGAAGAGGAAGAGAAGCATACAGAAGAAGATAGAGAAAGAAGAGACACTTAGAGCAGAAGTAATGGTGATCTTAAAGGGAGCAGATTTTCCCTTTGAGTGATACTGACTGCAAGGATAAGGTATCGAACAAATAATAAAGAACAATAATGACTACAAGTGTAGTTTTTTACCTAAAGGACACATTGTATGTACAAATCTCCCATCACAATCAGTGGGAGATTCATAGTGGATTGAAAGGAGTCTTCAAATTTTACCCCATTCAACTGACAATTATTTAAAAAATGAAATTCATAGATTCCAAGGCCAGAAGGGATCACTGTGATCATCTAGTCTGACCTCTTGTATAACCCAGGCCAGAGAACTTGCTCCAAATAATTCTTAGAAAAATATCCCATCTTGATTTAAAAATTGTCAGAGAAGGAGAATCCACCACAACTCTTCATAAATTGTTCCAATGGTTATTTACTCTCACTGTTAAAAAATTTATGCCTTATTTCCAGTCTGAATTTGTCTAGCGTCAGCTTCCAGCCATTGGATCATGTTATACCTTTCTCTGCTAGATTGAAGAGCCCATTATTAAATATCTGTTCCCCATGTAGGTACTTACAGACTATAATCAAATCACCCCATAACCTTCTCTTTGTTAAACTAGATAGATTAAGCTCCTTGAGTCTATCACTATAAGATAGGTTTTCGAATCCTTTCATCCTCATGGCTTTTCTCAGAACCCTCCCTCTCCAATTTTTCAACATCCTTCTTGAATTGTGAACACCAGCACTGGACACAGGATTCCAGCAGCAGTCGCACCAGTGCCAAATGCAGAGGTAAAATAACTTCTCAGCTCCTTCTCGAGCTTCCCCAGTTTATGCATCCCAGGATCGCATTATCCTTTTGGCCACAGGGTTGCATTGGGAGCTTATGTTCAGCTAATTATCCACCATGACCCCCAAATCTTTTTCAGCGTTACAGCTTCCCGGGATAGCGTCCCCCATCATATAAGTGTGGCCTACATTCTTTGTTCCTAGATGTAGACATTTACATTTAGCCATATTAAAATGTATATTATATGCTTGTGCCCAGTTTACCAAGTGATCCAGATCATTCTGCACTGGTGACCTGTGCTCTCCATTATTTACCACTCCCCCATATTTTTGTGTTATCTGCAAACTTTATCGGGGATGTTTTCTCCCAGGTCATGATAAAACTGTTAAATAGCGTAGGACCAAGAACCAATCCCTCCGGGACCCCACTAGAAACACACCAACTCAGTCGATTCCCCATTTATGATTACATTTTGAGACCGAAGCTTTTAATCCATTTAATGTGTGCCATGTTAAGTTTACAGTGCTCCGATTTTTTAATCAAAATGTTGGTCGTACCAAGTCAAACGCCTTGTAGAAATCTATGTGCCTGACATCAACACGAGTACCTTTATCAACCAAACCTGTAAGCTCATCAGGTTTGACCCTCTCCCCAAAATGAGTCTGACACGTCTGCTGTAAGGAGACCAAATCCACTGGTAAGGGTTTCTAGCAAGGTAACAAGGTGGGGCTCACAGCAGCAGAGCTCCTTCATTTAAGCCTGATGGGGGCATCAAGCGAAACGTATGTTTTGTATCTGACTCTTTGTCACTGTGTTCTCTGAGCTGAATGAAAAGGCAAAAAGAAACACATTAATAACTGACTGCTGGGAGCTGATTCACCACTGGGCTTCTGCAGACAATAGCAACAGGGTGCAGCAGTGCCTAGAGCTTGCCATTGCATTTTACAGAGGACTACAGGATATCATAGGTTCCCACCACTGTACTGTTTGAGCACCTCACCATCATTAATGTATTTATTCCCCCACTACCCCTCTGAGGTCGGAAAGTGTGATTATCCCCATTTTACCAATGGGGAGCAGAGGCACAAGGAGGCTAAATGACTTGTTCAAGGCTGCACAGAAAGTCTGTGGCAGAGGAGGGACTTAGAGCCAGGTCTCCAAAGTCCTACGTTAGTGCCATACTCACTGGAGCATCCTTCTCCACTGCTCTGCCACCATTACTCCCACTGAGAAGTCCTTGACTGCATGGGGAGATGTATTGATTTCGGCAGGATGACAGAGCAAGGTATTACTGAACATGAGTAAGAGTGACCAAAGTGTGTCAGGCCAGCCAGGGTCTTCCCACAGCCAGAATACCCACAAGTTCTGCTAGTCCAGAGGCCACAATTTAAAGCTGGTCTTCCCTTAGTAGATGGCAATGGTATCACCGCTTGGCGTCACAAAGCGGGGCAAACTCTTGGCTGAGAGCAGCTGCCTCAAGGGGAATACCAAGTGCCTGCATGCCACACTCCATCCTGAGGCACAAATCAAGTCCTGGTTTTTATTGTCATTTATAAGATAGGCTGCCTAGCACCTACAGGCATAAACATGATTATTCTCTTTTTATTTAATCATCATGCAATAGGAAAATTCAGCATGCTCTAGGAAAAATATGCTAAATAAAACCATTCCTCTCTAAGAGGGATGGCCTTTTGCTTTAAGTAAAACACAGGTGCTTTGTAAAAAGAAGAGTCTTCAGAAAAGAAAGATAAAGGCACCTACAATTACCATAATAGGTTTTCCTCAACTGCAGCTTCAATGTTAAGAGGATGTCGAAAATAACACATTTGTATAAATCTCAGGACAGTCAAGTAACCACTGGCTAGATTATGCTTAAGAATCTGTTCTTTTCAGTGGCATCCAATACCTTCATTATTCCGTTTTAAGTTTTGATTTATGTCCCGGCATTAGCAGAAATTAAATTAAACCCTTGTCAGCATATGGTTAATTGTCACCAAAAAAAACCCCACAGTGTTATAAATGGACACCAATTAGACAGGTCAGACTGAAAGGTTAGGACACATGATTCCTCAGTCAGATGAAAGCAACAAATTTGTAGAAACTTGACCCAAATGTCTAAAGATTGCTGGGCTAAATAATGCAGATAATGCAAAAACAGCATCTGTTGTTCTTTCCTGTCGTGGCAGGATAAAGTTATTTCTTGGCCTAATGAGTTTTAAACAGTACAAAGCGAATCCTGCGCCTGTCACTCACTGCACCTCTTTGATATAAAAGTCATTCCGATGACTTTGAGCGAACTGTAGATAAAAGTAATTCCTACAATTATTTGGGGTCCTTCTAAACCAATTCTCTAGGACCTGTTTTCTCTTATCTGAGCTTAGTGCTTTAAATTAGCCCTCTTTCTTTAGATGGCAACTTAATTAAATTATAAAGTAGTTCATTTTTAAGGAAACTGGATTCAGAAATAATATTAAAACTAGCATTTATCAGTTCCATGCACAGATGGGTTCTTTCTAATTTTTAAGTCCTCAGTTAGATGTTTCAACATTATTATCGTTAAATGGCTGAGCTCTGGTTTGGTCTTGATCTCAAAAGAGGGTTTGGTATTAGCATAAATGCAGAAATATTTTCCTACAGGGTTTAAGGTAATTTTCCTTTGTTAAGAATTGTTCTAAATTAATAATTATGGGCTAAATGTTTCAGTCCTCACTCAGGCAAATCTCCTATTGAATTTCATTTAAAAATTGAATTGACTTTATGAATTGTCCCTATAGTTCTATTTGTATTTCCTATGGAACAGTTTCTGAACACGTGCCAACATTCAGTGACCAAATGATACGTAGAGTTGAATAGAGTCAGTTGCAGCTTTTTAGATGGAACATGTTTTAGTTAGATATTGCTTTTCAAAATTGAAAACGTCTGGTTTTGAAAATGCAACATGTTTTATTTTTTAAATTTCAATTTTTGAAAAATGGAATGGGATGGGGTGGGGCAGAACCATGAAAAATAATTATAATAAAAAAGAAAAACCAGTGAATTGACAACCCTGCAAAATGAAAACAACTTCAGAAAATCGGGTTTTCCTTTTTTTTGCCCTGGTTTAAAGTTGTAAGACAATCTGCTTGGGTAAAGCCCCTTCTTAGCAACATTGTTATTCTTTGTTGATGAGATCCTCATTGTACTCCCATACATTTATTTATGGAAACGACTTGGTATTTCAGCTCACTGCATTGCTGAACTGCAGGCCCATCAATGGCTTTTCAGTGTCACAAATGCTTTCTTGTTCAGATTTCAAAAATCACTTCAAGTATGTGGACTCCACTTTGAATCTCTCTATTGACGTGTGCTGTTACACTGAAAGTCACTGGGCAGCTGGCAAACAATTCAAGTGCTGCATCTGACCCTGATGTGTTTGTAAGGGGAAAGAGAATCAGATTGGAAATATTTTAGTACGTGTTTGTTTGTCTGTTCTCTTGCCATGTTGGACGCGGAGAGTAGGACTTTTAAAAGCGCTCGGCATCACTCTGTCCCTATTGAAATCAAAGGGACATTTCCCAAAGAGGGGAGAGAGAGCGATAGGGAAAATAAGGGAGAGAAAGGGAGGAAAATTGAAACAAAACAAAACTGAAAAATCAAACGAACCATTCATTTTGAATGAAAAAGTGAAAAAAAAATTGTTTTAACCCCATTTGATTGGAATGGAAACATGTTTTTAGCTGTGCCACCAAAAAAATCAGAATGTTCAGTGAAAAAATTCACATGACATTTGTGTGAGACGTTTCACAGAAAATAATTCCCATTTTTCAGTTAGCCCTCGTCATCCCCTCTGAGGAGACATTCAAAGACAGCGATGGTGGGTGCCATTATAGGAACCAGACAGACAGATTAGATGGGCATGCATGGGGGTAGATAGAACCTTGCATGCCAGAGGTGTTTCCAAAGTTTTGAAATCAAAGTTCGATGCCCGTAGTGAAGTGATTATATATTATTGCTCAATGTGAAAGCTATTATAGACTCAGCTACAATAGCTTGCCCAAACCCTTGAACAATGCAAGCTCTTTTTTTGAGAAAGAGAATGTTGTCCAGGGCACTGGGGTTATTCTTTACTCTCTTTTCCAAAAGGTGGCCAGGTGTTATCTGGGAATCACAGTTCCCTTGGGAGTCCCAAAGAAATTCCAAAGGAATGACAAATGAGATTCCCAAAGCTCCCAGACCCCCGAGATCTTTAATTTCCCACTGAACAGATTTCCAAAGGACAGATTTAATTCTTCAGATTCATTATTCAGACAAAGGGCAAAACTTCTAGCTATGCAGCCTGCCCCTAATACTGTACAGCATTGTCAGTGTTGGGTATCTTCTCGAGTCCACAATCTTCTTGCCACGCCGACACATACTCTAATAGATTTATTGAACTTCACAGTGAACAAAGCCATTTTAAGCTTAATTTGCACACCTGTGTATGCGTGTATTAGTAAGTAATAAGCATCCACCAAATATTCGCAACAACTCATAAAAAGAAAATGAAATTCAGGTAGAGGCCTCCCTATTTCAACCTCAGGTTCTAAGGGTTCGCTCATCGTTGATTCCAAAGGCAGCTGAGCAAATGTAATGTCCCAAAACACAAAGGGCCTGTTCTTTTCGTTGATTCAGATCCTGGCAGGAAACAGAGGACCTGCTTCAGTGCCCTCAATTGCATCAATACTTTTAATTCCTTTGTCCTAGCCTGTATGGTCAGACTTATAGCAGAGAAAGAAAAAAGAAAAAAAAGAAAGAAAGAATGACTCTGACCTTCAGAACACATGTCTGGTGTACTGAATGTAGCCACCTTTTATACTCTCTTGGGGTCCATCACTCAAGTTAGGATAGCGTTAGAATCCCAGTAATGTATGTCTCCAGCCTTGATCTCCCCTGCTTGGAAATAGTAAAGCTGCAACAAAATTTGGATTGTGCTAGTAGGCCAGAACTAAGTTGGTGTCCAGAAAAAAATAACCAGGTGATAATACAACCCAGGAAAATGTCTCCGACTACCCACACACTCTGAGTGCAATCAATAAAATACCATTTTATTAATAATACTAAATTAAAAACACAGGTAAGTAAGGACTGGGTCCTGCAGTACAGTGATTTCCATAAGTGTTTTGTCTGCACTATGCCTCTATGGTTTCAACTTGGATTTGATCCCAGAAAGAAAGAGGGCTAGAAGATAGTATGGCCAGTATTACTCAGGTGGCTGTGCTTGTCTTTTCCTAGCTCTGGGAGGACGATTCATGGATATGGAGGGCTGAGGATGGAGATTGGGTAGGCCGGGTGAATCGAGGTTGTGGGAGAGTGCTTAGGGCAATACTGGGCATGGTGAGTGTGGGAGAATATTGTCCCTTACTCCAGCCCTGTGGAGAAACGCTGGGGAGGATGATAGCCGCAGGCAGTGCTATCTTTTCTAAGTTCCCTCCCTCCCCCCCCAGAAGTCCCAGTGGCAGCTGTTGGTGGCAATCCGGGGGACACTGGTTCAAGACCTCTGCACAGATAGCCCTGACTTCCTGCATGGATCCCTGGAGCCTGCCAGCAGTGTTCATGGGCCCCCTGGTCTTTTCTGTGGGGTGCAGGGCATGCTCCATCTTCTGAATATGCAAAGTGGGGAAGTGCAGACATGTCCTCCTCTGAGACACCACTGGTAGCCCACTGATTGTACCATGGGTAATCTGGGCCTCTCCTGTGAGTGCAGTTTGTCTCCCCCTAGCAACTAGCAGTGTGGAAGTCACATGTCTCCACAGTGGCTTCCAGGTGCCTTGGAATGGACCCATGCTGCCAGGCTTCTCTTGCTGGTGGATGCACCCAGAAATCCCCATCCAGGGGTATACCAAGAGCAGAAGTGATTCTTCACAGCAGTTGGTGCTGTCCCAGAATGCGTTGAGTTTTACTTGGATTTACCACTGGTATCCTCTAGGATTAACCAATGCATGGCCCTCTGTCCCTCTTTTCTCCTGAAGTTCCCTAACCCCATAACTGTCTGGGTTGGGAGAGATCCATGCAAAGACAGCAACCTCAACAGAGAAATCTCCAGGGGACAACTCCTCCTCTTTGGGGATTTGTCTCTTTTCCATCTCAATGCTGTATCCTTCTCAGGGTAACAGATTACTCATGTAAGTAAGGGTTCCAGGATTCAGTGTTTTAGAGAGTGGCTAGGAATTTAGCTCAAGCCTTTATTTCTGGAAGAGGAATGTTCATTTATGTATAACACATCATGTTGGATAACAAAAGGCAGAGAAAGCAAAAATGCATAATTAAAACAATTCTTTCTTCTTTCAAGCAAAGACCTAAAGGAGATTAAAGTGAAGTTGTTATGGAAAAGATGCAATACAGGTCAAGGACATTGCCATTTGAATTCTAGAATTCAACTCCTTTAAACAAAATATGGGTTTAATAATGCGATATCAAGCAAATCTGACCATTTTCTAATTGATTCTAAAACATCGTTTTTTTGCTTTGCACTGCGTCAGACTTTTAAGTTAAAAAGCCCAGCATCCCTTTTAAAATAAATAGATTTGAATAATCTACTTTGAAATCAAACTTTGTTGCACTTAGAACTCACTTTAGATGATCTCAGGACACCAATTAACTCTCTCATCATTAGATTCCAGAAGTGGCTAATTCCTTGAGGGCTGCTGCTTAAGAATATTAATAAATAAAAATCTTAAAGATGTGTGTCTGAAGATTATTAAGGCCCTATTCTGTCTTTTTGTATTTATACATACATCTCAGTATCCAGCCCTTCCATTAGGAAAAATGCACTATGATCTCCTGTGATTTCATCTAGGTGGAGATTTACTTAGCTTACATTTCACAGCTGCCCTGATGTCTGACCATGGCAAAACGTCAACTTCTCACTTTTTATGGCTGACGAACTGACTGGTCTTATTCCTGCACTCTGTTAACACACGCAAGAAAGGACTTGTTTCAGTGTTCTCATGAAAAATTATTGAGACTAGGGTTGATATTTTCAAAGTTCACTAGGGGATTTAGCCACTCAACTTAATGGGAGTTGGTGATTGAATCCCCCCATCTGCTTTGCAAATCTCTGCCCAGCTCTAGAGGCAAAGACGCACATACTTAACTTTTGTGCCTTGGCCACATGCGCCCATCGGTAACTATTCCCAGTGTGTGAAATTAAGGACATGCATAAATCTTTGCAAGGTCTCAGCCCAAGAGAGAAACTCTTTTGGGATAACTGCCAAAGCCAGGGGCTGATCCAAAGCCCACTGAAGTCAATGGAAGCCAGGGGTATTTAGGTGCCTAACTCTCATTGATTTCAGTGGGAGTGAGGAACCTAAATACTTTTGAGGATTTGGTCCTTAGTGCCTCTGGCAAAAGATTTAGCACCTACAATTTCCTTTATATGTTTATTTTCTGGAAAGGAACAGAACCTGCCTTTACATCAACAACATGGGAGGTGAGCTGAGGCACTCTGAGACTGGATATTCAGCGGAGTAGTATTAGAATTATACACTAAAACAGATTAATTTCCATGGAAATGTAACATTTTCCATACATCATTTTCTTGTTATTAATTATTAATTACCTTTTATTAATAAATAAAAGGTTATTAATTACCTTTTATATAGCTATACCTGGTATTGTATAAAGGTATCTGGCACCTTACCGATGCAACCCCATTGCTGCCACTATGTGGATTCAGAGCCGTCCGTGGACCTTAATCTCAGATTGCTCAGGGTTCGTTTCTCAATGGGATGTTCAGATTTACTCTGACAGTCTGGGGCCTGATCCCTGGCGCCTGAAGTCCATGGAAGTCTGTCCGCTGGGAATCGGTGCACAACCAATACAATTACTCTGCAAGGAAAAATGCTCTTTGACTGAAAGGCATTTTTAAAGGTTATCAAGCGACAACAAAACACCCAGCGTTAAAACAACAGTGTGATCAAGACTACGTGCAGTGAAGCAATGAAAATCTGCATGCAAATTGTCGTTCTGGATTATTAAGTGGTGATGCAGCAGAAAGCAATTTTTGTGAGGGCAGGAAATTAGACACACCAAAGAGCAAAAGCTAATATTCATTGAAGGAGCTGATGCAAAGGAGACAAGGAGGCATTTTTCCTTTTGGTGGAGGATAGCGGAGAAGCAGAATGGGAAGGTTACTCCTGAGGCAGATGATAGATACCTCCAGCCAAGATTTTTAATAATGAGTGCCTCAAGTTAATCTCCTAAACCTACATTTAGACACATAAATAGCCCAATTTTCAAAAGTGCTAAGCACCCAAGCAGCATCAATGAGTTGTTGGGTGTGCCTCACTTTTGAAAATCAGGCCACTCAAATAGGCAGTTATATAAGAATTGAGGAGTCTAAATTATAGGCACCTATATTGACATTGTTGGACCTCCTTTCTTACCTGGTAAAACAAAAATCTTTCAATAGACTTCTATTTGTTTGTTTTCCTAGGCCAAATTTACAGAAGACTGCAAGTTCAGGGAGAGGTTTCAAGAAAACAGCTATAACACATATGCCTCGGCAGTTTACAGGACCGAAAGGACTGGGAGAGAATGGTATGTGGCTTTGAACAAGAGGGGCAAAGCCAAAAGAGGCTGCAGTCCCCGGGTGAAACCCCAGCACATCTCCACCCATTTCCTTCCAAGGTTCAAACAGTCGGAGCAGCCGGAACTGTCTTTCACCGTCACTGTTCCTGAAAAGAAAAAGTCACCTGCCTCCACCCCAGCAAAACCAAAGGTCTCTTTGTCTGTGCCTCGGAAGAACCCCAACACTGTTAAATACAGGCTGAAGTTTCGCTTTGGATAGCCGTTAAACTGATCGCTAGAGAGGAACACTTTTCTCAGGAGCTGCTGCGTGTGTGTGCGAGTCCTTGGCTTACAATGGCAGACAAGGCCTTGATCGCACTTAGCTGCATTAGGAGGTCAGAAGGGAGATACCCATTTGTTTCAGTTTGACCCCAGCCAAATTGCTTTTTGATAGTCAAGAGTGTTAACTGAACTGGAATTCTTCATCTGGCCCTAGGGAGGAAAGCAGTGGTTCAGGTCAAATGAACATAAAGGCTTTTGTTTTTTGCCTTAAATAGCATTCTCACTTTCCTACTCTCCAAAGCATTGAGACTGGACTGTACATTTTGAAACAATGTCTGATGGATCAGTTTAATTTTTTGCTTTCCAAAGAATACACTTTTGGTGTCGATAAAATATTTTATGAACTTCTGTTTATTTTGGTTGTCGGAAGCAACAAAAGGGTACCTCTACATTGAACATATTTTCTTACTTTCACTATTTTAACTAATGACATTTTTTACAATCATGTTCATCTGAGCAATTTGTTCAAAGTTATAATTGATAAGGATTTCTTTTCCTGCATCTTCTCTTTTTGCTGCACTTTTTACTTCTGACTGTACCTCAAACTCGTATATCCAAGTCTGTCTTTTTTTTAAAGTTTGATTCCCCTCCTCTTAGAATTCAACTCTTTAAAAAAAAAAACCAATGCATCCGATGAAGTGAGCTGTAGCTCAAGAAAGCGTATGCTCAAATAAATTGGTTAGTCTCTAAGGTGCCACAAGTCCTCCTTTTTCTTTTTGCGGATACAGACTAACACGGCTGCTACCCTGAAATCTGTACATTGTAATTTGTGCCATGATGTTGAATCCTTTCTTTTTTTTAAATTTGGGAAGGGTTTTCTTTTATTCAAGGGAGATAATGAGTTTCAAGTTTATGGAGGGGAACACTTCATTTACAAATGACCCTGATTCCAGTCCCCCACTCCTACTCTTTCTTGAACAGCTGGAAGGATAAGTCTTATTCTGTCCATCAAACTATCATTTCGAAGTCTGTGTTTAAAATACCTCTGTCATGACCCTGTGGCATTCCTGCTATTATAGGTCCACAGGGATGGAGCTGCTTTTCAGGGGAAACAAAGGGAGGCAAGAGCCATTCCATAGGTGTATCAGATAACAGCCATCAATGTCATGGCCTATTATCAAATGCTGTCATCATTATACTCAGCAAGTAAAACCCTCTCCTGAGACTCCTACTCCAAAGGTAAATGATTCCTGTGAGTGCATCTGCCTTTTGTAACAAAACGATGGGCTGTGAATTTAAAGACTGGTCATGCGCTACAGGAATCAGTTCTATTCCGAGAACGTGTGAGTTGCTGTTGACAACCAACCAGTGGGCCAAATGGGGTGCATGGGTGTAACTAAAAGCAGAATTAGGTTCTTTGGGTTGGATCCTAAACTGGTGTAAATCAGCCTCGTTCCCATGGACTTCAATGGAGCCATGTTGATTTACTCCAACTGAGCATTTGGCTCATTATCACTCCAAATGGAAGATAGTTCTGCAAATGTTTTAACTCATATGATTTATACGATTTATTTATTTAATTGATTAATATACACTTCACACTGAAAAATGTTTTATTTGATCTTAAATATGGCAATGTGGCAATAAACAATATTATAGCTACTTGAACCTTTGGAAGTATTTTTTCCAGTTATGGTAGAGTGGTGTAGATTTTAAATGTCAAGAATTATTCATTTATATTTTTTCTAGTAACTAAATATGCATATAAAAGAATTTTGGACATACACACAGATCTAGCTGTGTTGTGTATGTACAAAAAATACTAGAGTTGAAACTGATCACCAATTAAGCCTTAACAGACTTTACAATGGCTTGCATTAGTCGAACCAAAACTCCCACATTAACTGTACTAACATATTTTAGTTGCATATCAGTAACAACAAATCCATGTGCTACTTTCAAATATTTTACCAAAAAATCAATAATCATACAAAACATTATTTCCCTTAAAAGCTTGGCTTTTCATGCATCATTGTTTTGAGTTGAGTTCAAGGCCTTTTCCCAAACATTTCATTTAGCACAGTATAAATATTAGCATACTATGTAGTGTCTTTATTTTTAATAATGGGAATAAAGAGATTTTGCACACATGCATACACTCTACATACTACAAGAGATGGTGATGCCATAATAAAGTATAACTGTGTTTAATTTTAAAACATAGTTGTGTAATTTCTCTTTTCTTCTGTCAACTGTCCTACAACGTTTTTATTGAATATGAAGAATGGATGTTGCTAAATTAGCTGCTACACATGTTTCTATTAAAGGGTTTGGCAGGAGAGAATATTGTTGACAGTAAAGAGTGAGGCGAAATGGGGATACATGCTCCTTTTGTACTACATGCTCCACATATTTTAGATGATGACAAAAGAACCCAATCGCTTCTCTTGTACACTTATTTCAACTTGATTAGCAACAGCAAAGTTAAAGTGGAACAACAAAGATGTGTTATGCACGCCCGTGCTCATTAATTTCAAATGCTAAACTAAAATTAAAAAATTCAAATTGCACTTCTTATCTACAGTTTACCAGCCATACACAATTACATATAATTAATGTTCAGTGAAGCATAGGGCTACCTAAATTAACTAATTGAATGAACACATTTGCAGAAGACATATATAATACAACACCTTCCTAATCCTCATTACCCAGGGGGCCTACACATACAATACGTGGATGGTTATGTCTGATGTCAATAAGCAGAACTGTCTTTACTGATAGAATAATAACAAACAAAATATAGTCAGAATTTTTTATTACATGTAATTGTCTTCTATCACAAAACACAAATTAAAAAAATTACATTGAGGGAAGAATCTTTGCAGATAGCCCAGCCTGTACAACAAAGAACACTCTTCTCTTTTATCTATGTATTGCCCCTCATAACAAATCCAAAATCCAGCTGTAACTTTAGTGTCACATTTTAGTAATAGCAGCTACCAGAATAAACAGATCTCTGTGTCCCTGGCAAAAGAACACATTTAGGATTCTTTCAGAGATAGCCCATATCCTGCCACAAGAAGGACCACCAATGTTACCAACTAGGTCTCCCATCCTGCAAGCACTCGTGTATAACTTTACCCATGTGAGTAATCCAGTGGAGATAATTATTATTTCTATGATTATAAAGCTAAGAACCTCAATCAGGGCTGAGGGCACCGTGGTACAAAGAAAGAACACAAGGACAGTTCCTGCTCCAGGGAGCTCACATTCTAAGATAAGCCATTCTGTTTCACTGTCAAACTGGCAACTCTTTTGCTTAATAAGCTTCTGAGTCCGAACAAACTGACCAACACTTGTGGAACAAATCAAAACATAGATTTTGAAACCAAAGGAAAATTGACTGTTTTGCCTGTTTCTACTCACAGTGAAATTTCCATCCCTTCATCAATCCATTGGATTGTTGCCAATGGTTGGATTCCATTTAAGAGACCTTGATTTATAGGGGCCACCTATTTATAGTATAAAGGACAACTTTTATCCCTGTACTAGAGAACTCATGTTAGGCTATGATGCTGCAAACATTTAAGCACATGAGTTACATTACTCACATGTGCAGTCCACTGAAATAAAGGCTCTGACCCTGCAGCCCATAGGAACTTGGGCATGATTCATCATCAAGGGAAATCTTTCCAGTGGTTGTCAAAGGAGTTATACTGGGCCCTGAAGAAGTCCCAGATCAGTGGGACTACTCCCATGAGCAAGGGTTGTAAGATCGGACCCACTGTCATCACAACGTCTGCTTTGTTATTTTGCGAGCCGTATAAACTGTTCTGTTGGAATATCAGAAGGCGTCCTAAGAAATTTTACTTTTAATTCACTAGTCAATGTGGTTAATTCCACTAGACTAGAGGCCCCCCAGCACACAGAAGAAGGGATCTCTCTATATCCCACAGAGAGATAAGCAAACATGTAATCTCACAGTTATAGGTCCAGTTCAAATGTGTTTCTCATTAAATCCTTTGCTATTCCCTCTGTGGGAAGTGGAGAATTTATCAGATTTCAGTGCAGTCAGGTGAAATTCTGCTGAGGAAGCAATACCATGCTTCTTTTTTCTCCAGGGTACAATTAAACCAATGCTTCCCTAGCAGTGTTTTACCTTACTGTAGGGCTCTTTCTAGTGCATTTAAATTCCACAGAGTTCAGTGCCTTTTTACTGGATGACTGCTGTTGTTGCTCCCATGGCTCTGTTAATCCGGAGCACACGTGGGATTACAGGTGGGGTTTTATGAGATTATTAAAAAATGTTTCAACAAGGATACTAAACCCCGCAAAATGTATGATGAATAAAACTGTTAGGGGCACAGGAAGGCTGTCCATATGGACCCAATGCCTTCACACCACCTCCATTTCCACTCCTGGAGCATTTGGCTCCGTTGGAGGGCCGGGATGTGAGGGCTTCTCCCTGCTAATAGCTGTGCCTAGAATCCCTCTCCAGGGAGGTTCCTTAACTTGGAGGGGGCCCTCTCTGCACTAAAGTTAATCTAGCCTCAGGCAGAGAGAGTCATTACAAGTTGGGGAACCCCTGCTATCCAGGAGAGGGATTAGTACAATCTGTGGGAGATGACGCATAATCTATTAGTAGCCCTACCCCCTCCCAATCCCTTTCTTTGTATCGATCTCAAGGCAAGGGATGTCCGAATACAGAATACGGAGTTTGGGTGCAGGTCCAAAAAAAAAGTTTTCTTTGGTATCAGTAGAAACATTTTGTTTTGCTTCTGAGGCTTTAAAAAATGATTTAAAAAATAGTAAAATAGTGGGAAATTCCCAAACCAAATGTCTTTCCAAAATGACAAACTGAAACAGTTCGCTTTGGAAATACTGAAATGAACTGTTTTGACATTTACGAATCCCCCCCCCCCGGCCCGTCCAAGTAATTGACCCGAATTCATGTCCACTTGAATCCACATTCTTCAGGGAAAAAAGGTTTCGCACGAAAATTTTGTCCAGCTCTACTCAGGACCTGAGGAAGGCTCTTGGGAGGAAGGGGGGAATTATGCCATGGGAGGCATCTGATACATCTTGCTCTGTGAGGGGGAAGCCGAGGCAGTACTTAAGATGTTCTGCTTGGCAGTATGCTGTATATTTTGTAAACGAATTCATGTTACCATTTTGAAAAAAGCAAGGACAGAGATTTCTCCCAGAAGCACATAAAATTAATCGAGCCAAGCAAGAATTCAGCAGAGTTCCCTGTCTGGTGCCTGGACTGAATTTGGTCCATATTCTTCACTACAGTAATTATTACTATGTGATGCTGAATAAACAGACGTTTGCATCAGCAGTGATGAAGTTAAGATCCAGGGCCAGATTTACTAAGTCCCTCACTGTTGCCCTACTCAGTGGTCTAAGGTACAAATTTCTAGGCAATATATTACCTAGCTGTATTTGCATACCAGAGCCAGTTAGATGTTAGGAAATGGGGACATGTAAAAGCTTAATATATGACATTTATGAAAGCCCCAAAGTGAGCGCTGGCTGCCAAACCGAACAGTGGACTTTAAGCTGTGGGCAGCAGGTCAGTCCCTCTGCACCAATGTCAACCCTCAAACAATTGTCTTACACAGTCTGTCACCATCTTCATCTGCTGCAGCTCTGGCCTGTGCAAGGACTTTCTCACTGCCCAACACAGTGCTGGAGACAAAAAAGGAAACTCTTTCCCCGTGGATGCCCTACTAAGTCCAGTTGGCTGGGGTAATGAGATTGAACACACTCTGTGCCCCTGTTCCCTGACTGCTGAGCTTTATCCTCCAGACGCAGAATGGTGAGTCAGTTCTCCCTCTGTGCTGCATTACCTGTGCATGGGATCTGATTGGGATGGGAGAAACTTAAAGGGGTGGGGGAAAAAGCCCTCTATTCCTAGCTTACACAGACCCAATCCATTGCCTTAATTCTCAGGCACAAAGGACCCCTAGAGAGCAGCAGAAGCAACTCTGAGGGAATTCTGTCTCCACAACATTCTGAACACACGCCACCTACGTTGAGGGGCAACCTTGAGCTATGCAAATGTATGCTGGACCTAGAAATCCTAGAGCGAGGGAAAGGAAAGGAGAAACAGGAGAGTCCTGCCATTTGGGCTGGTGATAGCCCTGGGAACATTTGGTGCTCAAGAGGTTCATGAGACTCCCCCTTCCCCCGACCCCAGAGACTGGGAAAATGAAGAGCAACAACCAACAATTTGCTGAACTAAGCCAAACTGCCTCCATGCCCTCACCCTATCCCTGCTCCTTTGCCCCACAGATTCCATCCCTTCCCCCCATCTCCTCCTCATCCTCTCTCCTCTCCACCACCACATAGTAGCCCCCATTGCCAACAGACAGCTCCCCTGACTCAAGGTGGATTTGTAATTGTAGTAAAGTGGTCATGATAGGGTTAACTAGGTTCTCCAGAGTATTATGGGATTGAGCCATGCTCCACCCCTCCTTTACTTCTTTTTTTGTGGGTGGGAGTTTTTTCTCCCCACTCTGTTATGATGCTGTTGAATAAAATAGCGTGTTCCCAGCTTGCCATCGAGTGCACTGAGTGGCCCTTTGATAGCAGTAACCATCTGCACAACACGCACCTGCCCTCTGGGCTACTGCTGCTGGGTGCCTGGCTGTATTTCCAGATTATTTTTTACCCCTTCTTTGGCTGTGGAAAGCAAGGAATTCCCTGGGGACTGGAGCCACCGATGACTTTGCCCACAGAATGCAGAAGGTGAATGCTACCATTTCCCAGAGCACTGAGCTTTTCCCCTTTTCCCCCTGTCCCTTGCACCACTTTGTCAATTTATTTTCAAGGAAGGAGCAGTTTTTTCTCTACAGGACCTTAGACAAAATCTTTTGGCAGAGTCCAGCTACCCGTCTGAGTTTGGCACCAACTTGTATTTTTCCTTTCAGATTAGTGGTCAGGAGGGGGAGGAAAGTTGTGAGCGGGGGCTGAGGCATCACTATTGAAGACAGAGAACAGTCATAGCCAGGCCTAGGAGAAGGTTGCTTCAGCTCCACCTTTAAGTTTCGAAATGGAAGCTCCTCTCTCTCTAGGCACCTTGAGAAATGTCTTTCAGGGCCAGCTAGGCAGTGGGCAGAGAGGTGATGTCATATGATCATTACCACATGGGGCCAAAGACCAGGCAGAAGGGTCCTGAAGTGGGCCTTTTCATCTTGCCCACTCTTTCCACTCCCCAGCAGAAGGCGAAGTGGCAACATCTCGATCAGAAGTGAGATGTCAGCAGCAGGGCATTGGGAGAGGAAGAGGGGGCATGCTTGCGGCAGGATATTTCCAACACAGAGATCGATGTCACTGATGAGTTCACGAGCAAGTGTGACCTGTACCATACTGGTGCCACACGAACAATCTGTTGATGACCAGGATAGGCAATAGTAGGAACTGCGGATGAGGATGACTGTGGTGGGTGGGCACAGGAGAGGACACCAACATAAAGTGGAAGTTGCCACAAGAAACAACAAAGGGAATTCTGCATGAAATTGCACTGACAGAGCGGGGCCATATGCAGGGTAGTGCAGCTACTTCCGGGGTTATGGGTATGAGAGTCCATTATTTCTATCAAAGTCACAGTGATGAAGGAGGCCTGGCAACCTCTCCAATGCTGAGGAGACCAGACTGTAAGTCAGAATTACAGTACATACCACACCAGAGAACACAGTGGACGTGTGTAAACACCACAGTTTAGTATTGCTGTGCGCAGTCACTTGAATCAGGTTTTACTAACGGGCACAAAGATGTCACTTGTCCCATGTGCTGTTTGAAGTTCTTGAAAATCAGCACTCACTGCAATCATATGCTAGTTCACTTATCAGGCCCACCCACCACCCTGCCCCTCTGAATTCTCCCCTGGCTTTTCCAGGACAGAGGTGTGAAAAGAAGTTTATGCTCTCTGTGATACCACATGGCACTAAAGCTCAGGTTGAAGGGCCCACAGCTCCCAACAAGCTCCATGGGTCTGGTCCAGCTCCATAGGGTCCATGCTGTTCAGAGAGATTAATAATATTTTTCTCATACTTAGGACAAAGCCCGAGAAGAACAAAACCCATCTCCTGATGGACCCCCAAGAGCAGTAGTGCTGAAAGAACAAGTAAAGCAGAGGGCCATAAGAAGGAATGTGGGAAAGGTGGATCCATTTAACAGAAAGTGATTTAAATCATTAATTTTAATCATTGTGTACATTAATAGGTGGGAGAGTCATTGATTTTAATATTGTTTTGCAGTTGTATTTTGCAGCTATGTCCCTCAAGAAAGATTGAGTCTCATTGGTTGGTAACCATTAAAACATGTTGATTAACAACTAAATATAGCCTTTGTGCTAAATTTGGTATTTCTTTTTGCTAACCAGGAGGTTACACTATATCTATCTATATCTATATCTATACCTATATCGAAACACATTTATTTAAGCAATTATGTAGCTTAACTTGCATTTATTCAGATTCTTAATTTTTACATTTATGTTAGAAAACAGTGACAGGCGTTATTCTAGATGAGGATTAACTCTTTGACTTGTGGCTTGTGTAAAGCTCTATTTGGATAAAACTTTAAATTCAACTAAAATGCAAAAAGATAGTATTTTTCATTTTTTTAACTAATTAAATGAAATGACCTTAAATATTTTGTACCTAAGGAGAAAAAGCATATCAAAAATGTATCAAAACATGTTTTGCATTTAAAACTAACTGAATGACTATAGAAAAGAAGTATTATCTGTAGTGTGAATTGAACTGATTGTTCCTGGTCATGATGCCCTTCAAGATTTTGGAATTAGTAGATCTCATCCCCTCACACCTAGTTTTTATTCATAGACTGGAAGAGGAAAACAAGCCTTCTTGCTTTTGTAACTCTCCATTGGTTTCTTAACTTTGAATTTACTAGTCATTGAACTGAACTAGTTGAATAAATTGAAATGGAGAAAATATTCTCTCTGCACCTAAAGAAGAAATGACTGCTGTCAATGGCTGGTTTAGCACTTCAATAAACTCTGGTTCCAGCTGGTTAGCCAGTGGCTTCCACCACTTCAGTGATTTTGCTTTCTTTAAAATTTGGCAGCAAATTTTAAATTTAAATTTAATTTAAATTTTATTTTATTTTTAAAATTAACTTGAATCATTTTAATGGAACATAGCAAATTTAGGCCTTAACACAGATTGCCATAATTTCACATTTAATTTTAAATAGGTTTGTTTTAAAAAATAAATAAATAAACCTGTATTGAAGTGAAATAAAAAATCTGAGTTTTTAATAAAAAAAGATATATTTTTATCCACCCTGAAAGCAGGGACCACAACTAACTTTGGACCATCTCTTCCAGCCTCCTCAGCACTGGGTGGTCCAGACAGACAGACCTTCTGCACAGCAGTCCTGCCCAGTGAGCCTCTGTCTCCTGCATCTGTATCAGATGAGGGCAACTGGGATTAAGTACCACACAGGAAGAGAGAATTCATGGAGATCCTAGTTACTCCAAATGAGTCCACGGTGCAGAAATTAACACAATTGCATATGAGCTCGTATAGTTGCTGGAGTGCCTGGGTAGTTCCAACAGCGTGACCAGTGTAAGCTGTGCTGAGCTGAGCGGAGTGAGGCTATTTCTGCTCTACATGAGAAGCAGGACAGCCAGACTGCAGTTCTGACTAGAAGAGCAGATGCAGTCCTGCTAATGGCTACCCTGTAGCCATCACCATGCAGACACAGGTGAAAACAAAGTTCCTTGAACAAGATGAAGATCATCTAGCCTTCCTCTCAGGAGCAAAATCCTTTAGATGAGTTGAGATGAGTTGCTGGCAGTTCAGGGGATGAGGAGGGATGCAAACTGGAATGGGAAACGAGAGGGAGATTTGAGCGGAACTGATCTGAACAGTATTTGTCTTTTTTCAAAGTCTCTTTCTTGGAACCCAAAAAGAGGAAAAAGTGAACATCATAGTTCCTCTCCCCCATGATATTGTCCACCAGTTAGGTCTAATATCCATCACACCACTACTGGTCTATTAACTTCCACATCTTCTGTCTTTACCAAGCATAATTTCAACAGTCCTTAGATGATATCAATGTGGCCTTTTGGGGTTAGACTAATTCAGCTTCTTTATCTGGCTCTTTTGTACTTGTTACAACATTCCACGCTGTAAACCACTTGACCTATTTTCATGGTTATATTGTAACAACTTGTGAACTTCTCCATACTTTTTACATTTTCGCTCACAATAAGGGTACAATTTGTAGCCCCAATAATGAAAATAGTGGGGATCCATTTCCCCCTCATTGCCCAGGAAGGGAGAAGAAGGGATTTTGCATGAAGTTCTCAGGCTTTCATCTACCTTTCTAAGCTTTGCCATATGAATGGTAATTATTTAAGTCTGAATGGCGTCTTCCCGCTAGTAGGATCCCTGAGCACTTTACGTGGGCCAGATTGTGCCTTTGAGGCACAAGCCCACGCTGGTGGTGGTGTGGAGCAGCTCTGTCTTACTCAGAGCTCCAGGAGACATGGTGCCTTAAGCAGACAGAATTCCCCCTTCCTGCCCCGGCTTTCCCCTGTGTGTCTGGCCAGCTCTGCTGGCCTGTGAGAGGGGACAGGAGGCAGGGCCCTGGCCAGGGAGTGCTAGGATGGAACTCAGGAAAGTGCAGGGACTACATTATGCCTTGCTCGACGCGCGGTGGGAGTTCAAAGCGGGAAGTCACACTCCTCTATCCCTTGCACACCCATGCAAGAATAAGCACACTCTGGCCTGGTGTATGGGAATACAGCCATCTCCAGGGTGGAACATGGCGACACTGGTGAGAGAACACAGCAATGCTACCTAGTAGTGTAGCACACGAAAAATTCTTTAATTATCAGAAACCAAATGGGGGAATTTCATTGGGCAAAATGTACTGGAATTGCCCAAACTGGAATCAGGACCTATGTTTGCAAACAGTGCCATGGACTCCCGAGTGATCCCGGTAGGCGGCACTTCAGCTTTATGGATCTTTCAAAAAAAAATTGTATTTATGGCTGCATGCTGCCTTAGTGCCTCCTTAGATAATGGCACATCTACCCCCAGGAAAAGTGCTTTTCTGGGTTAAGTCACATTTATATAATAAGGAAACAGATGTAAGTGCTCAATTTAAATAGCAGTATACAATGGAAGAGGTGTTAACAGATCTGGCAGGTGTTAGGACTAAAGCTACTTTACAGTTCCTCTTGTGCAATGTGGAATATACGAGCAGAAAGGGGACTGGGATGTGCAGAGAGGGAAGGCTAATGGTGAAAGAAGGGCTGGATTTTAGGACTTGGAAGTCCTGAGTACAAGCACCAAAACACTGGCATTTCAGGGACTCCGCCGGTATTGATGTACCGGTGCCTTAGTGAGGCACGGTATCAGCATTGGGGCCTCACAGACTCCCTGTGCCAAGGCACTGGTGCACCAAAGTCACTCTGGTGCTGGTGCTTTGGCTACTCCCTAATCTCCTATCCCAACATCTCTAACCCTAATCCTAAACTGGCTTAGCCACCATCTCAGCTTCCCCACCCCTGAAGAATCCATTCCTAGACATAAAGTGGGGGCCTGGCAGACTTGTGTGAAAGATGTTCTGGGGCAGGAAATGGATGAGGTCTGTTAAATCTAGAACAGGCTGCAGCTCCACTCTGATGAACGACCTGTGGTTCATGAGAAGAGAACAGATGTCTGATGAACCACGGGAGGCTCATCAAAAGTGATCCCCAGCTTCACAAACTACAGGAGAGTCATCAGACCACAGATCCTCATTGACGAGCTTCCTACAGTCTACAGGACTTCAGCCTTTATGTGAGGAACCACAGTTGGTTAATCAGACTAAACTGCTATCTACTCCACTTCTGACATTCATGTCCAACTCCATCCACCATCACGACATACTGAGGGGGTCACAGGGCTACATGGGCCTTTGTGAAGGTAGATCTAGGGTTCCAGATTGTATTTTCCAGCTCAAGTCTATGCCCTACCTCATTCCCACTTAGATACAAATTTTCCAGGTTGGCTGCATATAGCTAGCGGCCTAGGTCGAGATTCACATAGGTACTTGGGCATCTAAACCTCAGTTTTGGCTTCATTGGAACCCACAAAACTCCCACTGAACCCAAAACTCACTTGGTGCCTAAGTATTCAGGGCACATGTCCTCTTGGTGCCTCAGTTTCTGCAGCCCCCACCAGGCATCCGGGTGCCTATCTAGCTCCCACCAAATACCCATGGACCAGGGCATTCTGTCACCTGAGTCCTGTGCAGCGCCCAAGCTGGTAGGAGGCTTCTGAGCATGCCTGCCAGATCAGGCCCCCATTCAAAATCTGGCCACTACAGCAGGAGGTGATGGTGCCAATGCCCTCCTGATGACTTTTAGCCCAGTGGTCAAAGCACATATTTGCAATGAGGGATACCCATTGCCAGAGGGGGAGAAAGGATCTGAACTCTCCTCAGAGAGCACTCTAACTACTGAGCTATGGGATTTTGCAATGTAAGGCGCCCTCTATCTCTCCCATTGAAGCTGTTCTACTGTGGCTAAATAACAAAACAGTGATTGGAGCAGGAGAACTGGACCTTATGGTGCCCATCACTGTAGTATCTGTCTTAAATGACTCAAATGTTTACAGATTTACCCTCATACTGTCCTTGTGAGGTTGGCAAATCAGTAGCTGAGGCACACAGGAATTAAGCCCCAGATCCTCAAAGGGAACTCCCCTTTAAATCAATGGGAGTTAGGTGTCTAAATACCTTTGAGGATCTTAGCCTGGAACCTGCCCAAAGTCACATAGTAAGTCTATGCAGAGCTAGGAATTTAACTCCAATCTCCTGAAACCCAAGTCCAGTGCCTTTGCCCCCAGACCATCCTCCTTCCCATGGCCTCAATGTGCAAATAGAAATCGTAATATTTAGTGGGTCTGTGATTGGATAATCATGTCCCTTAAGAGGCTACCTGTTTGTGCAGTGTTAGTTCACCGGTTTTGTTCTGGGAGGGGGAATGGGTGTGTATGTGCTTCTACCCTCTTCCCTCGGGTTAGTTTATAGGTTTGGGTGATTACAGCCCCAACTACACACACCTGAGAAACAAGTACTGTTATCAAGGGCTAGCAATGGTTGCAGCAGGTTAGCCTGTTAAGGCAACAGGAAATAGTATAAATGGGATATGGAGTAAAACAGAACCTTGGTAAGGAGAGGGGGATTAATCAATAAGTGCTGATTTAGCTAGTCAAGCTGCTAATACTGATAGCGATAGTTTCTGGGATGTATGTTTGTTGGCTGGTTGTTTATAGTTCTGCCTGCCCCCTTCTACGTTATGGAAGTTTCCACTTGGTAATGGATCTTTAGTTTTCTTTACCTGACATGCACCAATGTAATTAGCCAGCTGGTCTGTTCAAAGTGGAAGGAAGAAATGCTGTGATGTTATTTTAAGCTCCACCCAAAAACTGTTGCAAGGACTGGAGCTTCCACCATTCCCCTAGTGAGCTGTGCCTCCCTTGCATTTGCAGGTATTGCATCCCTTATAGTTCAAAAACCCAATAATGTTGTGAGATGTTATCAAGCTTAAATATCAATTACAGAACAGATAGTCACACACTGGGATTATGAAACTGAGTGTTTGTTTTTCTGCAGAAGGCTACATCTCTTTGCAAAGAGGAAAATGTTCTGAGTTTAGTATTCCGGGAAAGTGTTTATTTGGGGAAAAAACAGGTACTAGGGCAATGTAGCAAATAGTATCTTGTTTCACTCTAAAGTCTGATAGCAGCTTTAGCCAACGTTTTAGGGAAGAATATAGCACTCATCACACAGGGTATTCTAGTCACCGCAGCTTGTATAAAGAGTAACTCTGGATAAGGCTGAAGACTTTATTTGCCTGATACTTTATTTTATGTTCAAGAGGTTCAGAATTAGTATAAATGTCTTTTAATTGTGTAAAGAAATGTCTCTGTAGCGGAGCTGGGATCTGTGCTCTGTCCTCATCTGCAGCTCTCCTTCCTCCCTAGCCTCTGTTATGGAAGTCTGTAGGCAAAGGAAACCTCAGGGCACATACAGCAATGAAGGTATCTCTCCTTATGATTGAGATCCTGGGTGTTACTGGAGGGGCTGGGGTCTCCCTCAGAGTGGAGGAGCTCATGGTACAGGACTAATGTTGTCTCTGGCCAGCAGAATGAAGTTAAAGGTGTTAATGTGCCCCTGCATAAGGAAAATGGTTATCGTTAAAAAACCTCAACCTCCTCTTCTAATGTAGAAAAATGCCAGGTGCCTGTGTTGCCTATGTTAGACCTGGGGTCTAGAGGCTTGACTGGGAATCCAACCCTGCTCTCTTGTATGTTAATAATACAGACTGCCTACTATAAAACCCCCAAAGAAAGTCACGTACTCTTTAATTTCTTATTTTTCATGTTAAATTACTTCTGGGCACACTGGGAAGGATTATAGTAAACTTTTGCCAGATTTATCTGGGAAAAGCAGAATAGTGTTGACTTTACTACTAATTAATTTACTACTAATGATTCCCAGTTCTAAGCTTGATGTAAAATTTGTTGCCTTATGAATTAGTCTTACTTCTGGTCCTCTGAGAACCTCACCTTAAGTGCTGTAATTAAAGACTGGGTTATTAGGACTGAGAGTCTGTGAGCTCAAGGAAAATCTCAAGCAAGTGGCTACATTCCACTATTAATTTGAAAACAGCCTGTTTAATCCCTTTCTAAATCAGGATCATATAGATATGGTAGAGACCCTGGGGGGAAAATGCAACTAGTTTGGTGATTGATCTTTCACTAGTTTGAGAATTTAGAAGTTTGTTTGAAGCTTCAGGATCCCTGATATGGTGGTAGAATCTCAGGAACGAAGTAATTGTGTTTACATGTATGAACCACTGGCTAGTCAGCAGTTTGCAGTTCAACATTTTCATGGACTTGCAAGCAGTGAAGTTAGTTTTTAACACACCAGTATTGTTTGCTTTTTTTAAAAAAAAATACACCGGATTTTTTTTTCTAATCAAACTTAGTTTATTTATATGATTCTGTTATGTTCTATTAAGGATTGCTCAAGAAATCCTTAAGTAGTGCACATATCACGTTATCCACAGGAGGTCCTGCCAACTGTTCTCTGAATGCACAGCAAATAGTCTGAGAACTGCCAGGAAAACACTTATTGACTGTCATGAGTGTTGCCGCTTCAATGAAAAGCGGGGAATCTTCTCTGTGGTCTAGTTACAAATGTCCCAAGAGATAAGGAACATTGTGGTGGCTGGGAAGGAGTGTAGGGTATTAATTTGCAAAGCAGAAAAAGAAAAGTTTCAGTGCTTGATGTCAAGTTTGGTCCCATACAAATGGTTGGGATATTACTCTTAATTTTATGAAACCAACCTTTTTAGGAGTGGTGTATTGAATATTTTGAGCTGTTTTGAGGAATTATTGAATTAAAATGACAGAAGAAAAGACACAAGGAGCAGACTTTAAACCCCAAAGTATAAACTACTGTGGTTTTTTGTGTATTTATTTGGGTGAAACATCTAATTATTAGTTGTATTATGCTAGCAGTCAAGAGGCCCCAACTGTGATCAGGGCACTGCTGCGGTAGGTGCTGTACATATAGAAGGCAAGAGACCATTCCTATCCTAAAGCATTTACTGTCTAAATAGGCGCTACTACTTTCTTCCACCCTTTGTCTTATCTGCATTTTACTGATGGGAACTGAGGCACAGATTAAGAGACTTGGCCACGGTCTCAGAGGAAGTCTGTGGCAGAGCCAGGATTTAGGATTGCCACCTCTGAGGTCCAAAAAACCCAGGACATCTGGGATGATCCTGATAGCATAAAACTAGATAGGTGGCAGTGTGCACTGAGCACCCTTACAGATTTCCTGGAACAACTACCTCATGCAAAGGGACAATCCTGGGAAAATCTGGACTGGTGGCCAATGCCTACATACAGAGCTTTCTGAATTGCAATCCAAGTTCCTCAAACACAGAATATCCTTTCTTTCTGTTTACTTAAATTTTCTCTCTGGAACTTTCACAATAGACATTCAACCTCCAAAATGTTGACAGTACCCTTATCTCTATAAAGAAAAATGCCATGTAAATAATCTAAAAAATACATTTAAAAATTTCACAATGACTGTAAACCAAAACAATACTAGCTGGCTATAGACTCCGTCACTGACAGGTACTTGGCATGCAGAATTATATTACACATAATGAAATTTCTAAAAGTATAGCAATAAAGCCAAGAAAACTGACCACAAGTCAAAGTTGTAGCGTTTGAACCCGGATCCTGAGAGGTTCTGAAATTGTTCCAATTTGCTGGTGCTCGGGACCCCGCAGGACTGAAGGCCTAAAGCCCCAATCCTGCAGCTAACTCCATATAGATGAACTTCAGGTCTTTAATTTGGAATAAATATTAAAACATATGCAGAGATAGTAAATGGCTCATTGGCTTGTGAATGAGAACTGCTGATTGCTGAGTACTCTTAAAAATCAGGTGCCTTAAGTGACCAAATATGGATTTAGCCATGAGAGTGAAATCCTGGTCTTGTTGAAATCAATTGGAGTTTTGCCCCTAGGTCTGAAAACACTGGCCACACTGTACATATGGTAAGTGACTGCAATAATATATGTTGTACACATCATAGTATTTTTGGGGAGCATCATAGGTATTTTCTCTCTGCCATGGGTGTTAGTTATTTTTCTTTCAAAATACAAGAAATATTCCAGTCCCAGTGTATTTGTTACTCAACTATATTAAGATGTAAAGCTGTACTTGGCCACCCATTTGAAGCAAGTAAGGGCTTGTGGTGGTGGTTTTTAGCCAGGAAAGTAAAATAACATTATTTTTAATAGCATCATGGTAACTGATCAGATTGTGCGCCTGAGCAGCTAATTATGATAGTTTTTACTGCAGGCTCTATCGTAAAAGGAGCCAGTCCAAAACTACAGAAGTTTTGGGTTTAGTCCATCAGTTATCAACTCATTATGGGCCCAAGGTGAACTATGCAGGTGGAAAGGTCACAAGAAGCGATGTGAAAGGGAGCTGGAATTCTTCAGAGCTTTTTTTCTTCAAACAGATGTATAAAATGAACCCTTTCTTGGGCATTCCTGTGTCCATAATTTTGGGACAAATGTTCTACTTTTAAAAAGTCCAACCTAAGCATAAGTAATGTTTTACCTCAACTTACAGCAGGTATATTTTCAGACCAAACTATTGGAATGCTGAAGAGTAGGGTATATATCATTAACTGGCATTTGACTTTTTGTATCTTCCTTGCCCCCAAACTTTCTGCTTCTAAATCTAAAAACTGTGCTAATCGAATGAAGTCTGCAAGAACCTCTTTCCACAGTGTTAGGAAACCAGTGGTGGGAGAAACATCTAATGAGCTTCTTTATTACCTTCCATTCTGTCATTTTCAGCCTGGACTTTTTCAGATATAAAATATCAAAAGTCCCAAACAGATGGAGTGACAATAGGAAATCTGAGAGAGGGAGAGACTGCACATCTCTTACAATTCAACTATGACTACACTGATAGAAAAAGGTAATGCACATGTTAATAAAAAATACAAAATTAAGCATTCAAACTCCCTCTTTGCAATATAAAGCTAGTATTTTATCCAACCACTGACACTTTTCAATTAATATCCATGAGAATGTAGAGTTCGTGTTACAGGCTGCGCAAAATTTAATCTGTTAACTCCCCCTGAACTCAATGTCTCTTATCTTGAATTTCTCATTCAACTTTTACTCAGGTAAACGCTCGTTGAAATTGGTAGGAGTTTGTATAAATAAGGCCTTCAGGGCTTGGCCTAAAGGGAATCTTGTATGCTCAGCATCTCTTGTGATTTGACATACTGTTCAGGCGTTTTAGGAAAAATAACACAAAGTAAATGTAATGGCTACGGTGGGTAAACAAGCCCAGGACCCAATTCCGCAACCCCCTTAGAAATAATTTGTGACTTAAAGGAGAGCACAGATGTGCATGGAATATGGGATTGGGCCCAAAGCTTTCATACCAAGAACTGCATGCAAGCAACGCTCATGCAAACTCTGTTTTAGTTACAGTGAGGTTTGCTCCTTCAGGTGTGAAGGTTCTTCCTGTGTTTAGTAAGATTTGTGGTTAAACGCTGAGCTTACCTAATAACTCCACTGAGTAAAAACAGAGTAGGGGCTTCAGGATATCACTTACTTAATTGGAGTTGTGGGCTTTCAACACTCCTCATGATTCCCTGATGTTACTACTGGTAGAGTCCTAGTAAAAATAGGAAAAGGGCCATTCAAAGGGTGCACTTTATGGGCTATATCCAAGGCCCAGGTAGTCCTCTAACTGATTTTAATAGGAGCTGGATTGTGCTTTATGTCCTCGGTTTTTCAACAGTGAAACAATACCATTCTTCAGAGATGGAGACTCTGGACACTGGGAAGTTCATCACTAAGGTTACACTTATAAGTGGGGGAGGGATAGCTCAGTGGTTTGAGCATTGGCCTGCTAAACCCAAGATTGTGAGCTCAATCCTTGAGGGGGCCATTGAGGGATCTGCGGCAAAAATTGGGGATTGGTCCTGCTTTGAGCAGGGGGTTGGACGAGATGACCTCCTGAGGTCCCTTCCAACCCTGAGATTCTATGATTCGAAAGCAAACTCACAGCTCTATTTTACAAGCTATTTCAGATTTAAAATTGACACAATAAATTCTGTGTTGAAACCATTCCTTGCTGCAACACAACTGGGTTATTAAGTTGAATGTTGCAAATGTCTTATTGCATTCCGCCCAATTAGTTTGTAAGCTGATATTTTGCGGTATTTGTCACATTAGCAAACCTATCAATGCATTGTTGGTTTCCAGATAAAGCAACCATTGCTGTACTGTCCAGGATACAGAAATAAGCCATTAGAGACCCTAAGGAAGGAGAATATATACACACTTGAGGGCTGATTCACTATTGCTCTATGGCCTGCTTGCACGAGTATAGGGGATCTCTGCACTGCCCCTGCAGAAGCCAAGGTGCAGGGGCGGTATACCGAGGTGAGCTGCGGATCGAATCAGGATTTGGCTGGAAGAAGGAGAGGGTAAAGAGTAGGAGGATGGATGGCCAAGGAAGTGTTTTGACCTGGCAATTCTCTCTCCTGCAAGCTTTGAAGGACTGCCTTAGGCTGCATGAAATCCAACCATTCTTTGTCCCTGCATCAGCCCTAGGAACCAGGCTGGGACAAACTTCCCTTAGGGCCTGATCCAAAACCTAGTCTTTCTATTGACTGCAGTGGACTTTGGCTCATGCCCTTAGGAGGCCATTCTTACTACTTTTATTCACGTGTATATCCTACTGACGTCAGTGGGATTATTCGCAGAACTAGGTGTTACTCATGGGAAAGGATTGCAGAATCCAGCCCGTCTAATTTGAAAATAAGAAAAAACTTTGGTCATGGTCACATTTCATCTTGAAAACTTCCCATTTCATCGGGCAGTGTCTGGATAAGACCCTGTCTTCCTAAAATTTCTCATTCTTGCTGCTTCTCGCAGCCAGCCATCTTCTAACTACTGTCATCTGACTCTGCTCAGAGCAAGCCTGGGTGACGTGGTTGTTAAAACACCAGTGGCTGCTGGCCATCTGTCTACACCAGCGGAACAGGTGGTTAAATAGTGGAAAAATTTATAAAATAACTGCTGTGTAGATAAGTCCAGAGAATGAGGGGGGCTGGCCATACCAGAGGCAGATGAGTTTTGCCTTACATCCCTGTAATCTATGCAAGGTGCAGTCTCAAAACTCATGAAGCTCAGAGAAGCCTGGGTAGGATCCACAAAGGCACTTAAGCACCTAAACCCCAGCTTTAGTTCCATTGCAACTCACAAAACTCATGCCAAATCCTATAGGGACCTAAGTTTTTCAGAGTAAAAATTTCCTAGGTGCCTATCCTGCCTCCAGGCATGCTTGTTGTTGCCTCCCTCTTTAGTCCAGTGATTAGGGCATCCACCTAGAAAGTGGGAGATGCAGGCTCCAGTCCCCCTGCTCCAATCACTTTTTCATTATTTATCCACAGTGCAACAGCTTCAATATGAAGAAGCTGTGTGATGGTTCTTGGGATACCCAGGACTGAGTCACCTTGTTACCTCCTGCCTGTAGGGAGACGGTGTCTTGCCTGTGGGAGCTGGGTGTTCACTCGCTTCCCTCTCCAGCCTTTCAGCCACACAAGCACTGCCCTCTGGGTTATGGCACCTCTGTCTACGCCTTTCAGGTTAACAAGAGGTGTACCTGAGTCCCCTTGAAATGTTCCTCTTATATCCAGCCACAGACACTAGCTACTCTGAGATCCCTGATCCTCTGCTTACAAAAGAGCAGTGTACCCCAGTTTACTAGTTCTACCTTAAGTCACCACCACTGTATAACGCACAGCATGTATAAAACAAAAGGAGGTTTAGTTAAGAAAGGGTAGAGGTTTCAGCAGAAACTAGAGTGATGGAAACAAATGGTTACAATACAAAACAAAATAATAAAATGAGAAATAGGGTCTACTCTTATTAATAGCTACCTTTTCTATCTAATAAAGTAGATTTATCAGTTCAGTCTATTGCAGAGCTGGCTGGTTTCCCAGGAACTGGGATCCAGTCTTTCACGAAACATTCCCGGCTCAAGGAGATGTCTCCTCTGTGAATGGATGCAGTGTGTCTTTCTCCACCCTGTGATATACTGAATGTCTTTTTTCTTTATTCACAGACAAGGCAATCCCCTGTCTTTTGCTTTTTTACCTCCAAGTGGTTTTGATTGTTTATAATTTGGCTTTAATGGTTTTCCATTGACTTTTCTATGTTGTTACAAGGGCAGACAATTGAGCAATAAACTATATAATTCACTAGCCGAGGAGGGGTGACACATACCTCTTGCTTGAATGGGCCAGACTACTGGTGACTCAGTATCCATCCAAGACCATAAGGCATATTTCCCATTGTATAGGGAGTCTCTGCAGTGAACTCAGCTTTGTGGATTACACTGTTGTTCCTGTGATTTTTCTAGATGCCTAAAAGTTAGGCACCGTGACAGTCAGCATTGCAATGCCTAAGACCTTTCCATTTCTGTTGCCATCTTTGAGAGAAACTTCTAATTTATTAAAGGGTGTGTTATTTGTAGCACATGTAACACGCTTCCCTGTCTCTGTGAACCCTTCCTTGTCCTCTTGTCAAGATTGGAATGTCTGTGGCTTGGGAAGAATTCCAAATCTCAGGTTTTAAAAATTGTAAACCAAAACCAAGAATACATGTTCAAAGGAAAGCTTTGTCTGACAGTGACAGAGATCTTACAATGGGAACAGACAGTTCACTGGCACTTTAGAGCTCATTAATTCCTTTTCTGCTAGCTTTCTGTGGGTATTCTAGACTTCCATGGGCTTCTTTTCTGCGCAAAGGCTTGCAGCATTCTACATTAATGGTAAGAAAAAGATCCAAGTACAGGTCATGGCAGATAACACTCAGCATACTCTTCCAGACATTCAGTGAGTAGTGCAAGTATCTTTTTATTTATATCCTTTCCATTTTTCTTTTCAAGGAAGACTTAATCAGGTTTCCAATCACATTTGTTCCTTAAAGGATATGTTGGCGAAATAAATGGCAACTATACTCATTAGGCAGGGCTTCCTGAGGTTTTAAAACTCAATTGTAGTGATTACATTGCAGAAATGCCTGAAACCTGCTGAATACTAGTGCCTAAATAGTAAAGAATGTGTAAGGGGACTGTTGCCCCCTTACTAACATTCAGTGGGGTTGTCTTAGTTGCTAGCTCCCAGTACTAAAAAGGGGGGAGGGTCGATGGGGAATCAGGACCCTGAGACTGACAGCCCCCAGGAACAATGGGGAAAGGCCAATGCTCCAGGTCAGCCTGAATGACAGGGCAGACAGGCTAATCAGGGAGTCAGGAGGCCAGGGAGGTCCCGTCCTCCTGGAATTGCCTGGGTCAGATAGAGTGGGGCTGAGCTAAGGAGGAAGCAGGGGCCTGAGTTGAGCTGGGGAGCAGAGCTGTGCCAGATCCAGAGGGGCCAGAAAAGCATCCCAGAGAGAGCAGACCCTGTCCTGGGAGCAGAGCTGCAGCCCCACAGCCAGAGGCACAGCCAGAGAGAGCAGACTTGCCCTGGGAGGAGAGCTGCAGCAGCCAGAGGGGCCAGAAAAGCAGCCCAGGAAGCAGGTCAGTGCTGGGAGCAGAGTCACAGAAGCAGCCTGCAGAGCGGGCCTGTCCTGGGAGCAGAGCTGCGGCAACCAGAGGCAGAGGGGCCAAGGAAGCAGCCCAGGGAGCTGGAGGCAGAGCAGCAGCAGTGCAGAGACAGAGTGGTGGAGCTGGAGCTGGAGCAGTCCGGCGCTGGGTGTGGTAAGCAGCTGGGAAGAGCGAGGGGGACCCTGGGCAGCAGGTCCAGCACAGGGAGACGCCTCAGCCAAGAGGCTCTGCAGGCCAGGCTTGGATCGTAACCCCGACAGGGCAGGGGCGACACTGGGAAGAAGGGGCCTACCACTTAGAGCCTGAGAGCGTGTGGCCACCACCAGAGCGAGTGTCCAACCCACAGCATCCCTGCAGCAAAGCCAGGGCCTGAGAAGAAGACCTGGGACTTACAAGGAACAGACTGTGAACTGCCCTGACATTCCAGAGACACTGTTTGTGATGTTCCCTGCCACAGAGCGGGTTGATGTGTTTCCTTTAACCTTTCCCATTATTCCTTATTCTTTTTAAAATTAATTGTTGATTAAATAACTTGCATTTGCTTTAGCTTGTATGTAATGGTCAGTGGGTCAGAGAAGTGCCCAGTGCAGAGAGAGTACCCTGGCGTGGGGACACCCTAGCCCCTGTCCTAGGTGACCACAGCAGGGTTGGGGGTCGAGCCCTCCAGGAATCCTGGGCGCAGACTTGTTTGGGTTCCGAGGACTCTGCCAGACAGGAGAGTGGAAGGGGAGTCCTCAAGGGCAGGGAGGCCACTGGGTAAAGGAAGTGGGAGCGAGGAGTCAGATCCTTTCGCTAGCCCACTTCACCGGGGTAGTGCAGAAGCCAGGAAAGTTCCCCACAATAGCGGGACTATTCCCCCGCTTACAAAAGCAACCTTTTTTCCCCATAAAGGAACAGTTCCATCCACAGTCTCTTTAACTACCAGGAATTAAAATTTCTGACAAATTACTTTACAAATTCATGTGAAACATCTCTTCTTACATGTAAAGACCCTCCCCTCCGATTTCTACTTCAGACTTTACTAGCAACTTTTGCGTCAGACCCTTGGCTGGTGTAAATCAATATAGGTCCACTGAAGCTGGTTGAGGACCAAACTGTACTTTCAGTGGTCAACCAACAGGAATTCTTACAACACTCTGAAATTAGGCTAGTATTACCTCTTTATTTTTTTTTTTTTACACAAGTCCTCTGAGTTGCAGAGGGTGTAAGTGACTTATTTAAGGCACACAGCAAATCTCCATCTTTGTAACCAAAATATTCATGCTTGAATAGCTAATATTAAGTACTTACATAGTGTGTGTTTTTTGTTTTAACTACCTGTACACTTACAGCATGGGGTAAAAGGTGCTGGGACCTATGAAGTTCTCCCTGGGAGCCATTGGACATTTAAGATGGAGGTATTTGATAGGTGTCTTGATTTAAGAACTCAAGGACAAAACACTGCCTCTTTAATTGGTTTCCTTTCATAGTTGGAATGGATTCATATTCTGCATCAAAAGGCTGCAGCAGTATTTTTACCTCCCAGTAGTCCTAGTGGGGAACATTACTTGATGAATGACAATATAAAGTTGAAAACATTAAAAAAAATCTGTATAGCCCTCCAGCAAATAGTGAAAAGAAAAAGCCATCAGCAGTAGCTGGTGCACTTATTATTAATGGGACAGCCAACGTACAATTCCTCTAAAAATTGAACTACCTGTTACTAATAACATAGTAGATAGCCTTACATGTTTTGTTATCTTTTACCATATGCAGTCAGGGTCTCTTTCATGTCATTCAGCTTAGACAATGAATCCACACTAGCTATCGTCATATTTTGCTTGCTAGTTTCCCCGTCTGGTTCTCATGCATTAGCATGATATTGCTGAGGATTCCTAGGGGAATGTTCAAATGTATTGATAACATTATGAAGACCATTCTCTTCATTTAAAGCTTCATAACTATTTATAGGGTGTTTAATCTACTTTGGGACTCTTTAAACTGCTTGACACTGTCCCTTTCATTGAGCATTATAGATGGGAGAACAGATAAGACTCTGAGACTATTCCTGGCTTTCTCGAGTGCTGTGCAGTGCACTGTTTCGAGCACCCATCATTATTTGATGACCACCCGTAAAAAGTGCTCATTCCTAGAAATCCACAAGCTTGCACCACATTAAGGTGATTCACTGGAAACTTACACTATTCTTTTTTAATCAAATGGTCAATAAAATGTATTTTGATGGATTAGATAACTCTCTCTGGGTAACCTTAGTGCTGCTAAAAAAGAGTTTGTCTTCCTTCTCATCATTTTATATCAACCATCAGCTTCGTCCACCTCAAGATGATTGCTCCCATTAAGTTTTTCAGCACCGGTATGCAGGGCTTTACCAGCATCTGTCTGACTAGTGCAGCATCTAAATCCTGGCTTTCTAAAACAAGGTATTCAGTTCTATCAATTTAAAAGTGTAGTGACCTCGCACATCCAGCAAAATCTAATCTAAACACATCTCAGTGACTCTTATCTTGGAGCTATCTTTGCTTGGCCAAGGTGGCTGCTGCAAGGGATTAGAGACTGTTTGGAGTCTTCCCTTTCCTCTTCCCCAGAAAGAAACAGTTTAGGAATTGTCAGTGTTTATACAAGGAAAAACCTACTGCTGGCTCATAAAGCTTTCCAGTCAGCCAGAGGCAGTTGCTCATGGGTACCATCTTGAATTTCCTTCATAGTCCTTGGGATATGTTTGAAGACTCAGATGCTTTGGGACAAAGTGTGCTGTTATACTTGTTTCAATTCAAAATAGTTCATTTGTTTCAGTGGATTTATACTTAGAGTTAAGCATGTGCTTACAGGCTTTGCTGAACTGGGGCCGAAGTGAAGGCATGCTTTACTTTTAATGTAAAAGATTCTGTTTAATGAGGCAGTTTCAGTCAGAGAAGAAAGAAGATGCATATATTTTAAAGACAGAAGAGACCACGATGATGATCTATTCTGACCACCTACATAAAGCTGGCTGGGGAATCATTTTGACAAAACAGTTTTTTGTTGGAAAATACCAATTAATCAAACCTGAAACTTTCCTGTGAAGGGGCAGTTTTGATGAAACTTTCATCAGGAAGGTTTCTGAGGCTTCAGGATGGAATTTCTAGAAACACCAATGGTTTTGGCCCTCATCTGGGATGCAGAAGTTATGGGGAACTGTGCTCTGCCTATTTCTGAGGGAACTTGAGCCTAGCTCTTCAACATTGCAGGTGAGCACTCTAATCACTGGGCTTTGGGGTATTCTGGTGTGAGGCTCCTTTAATTGTTTGTTGGAGCTGTTCCACTTTGTATTAATTAAATATTTGTCAGGCCAAAGGAGATTGACTCTACGGCCCAGTAGCTAGCTCACTTAGCTGAGATGTTGGAGACCCAGGTTCCAGTCCCTACTCCACTGAATGTTTTATGTAATTATTTCTACAAAATCAGACAACTCCACCGGAGACAGCGAGAGAACCCATCCTAGAATTAGCCAACATCCAGGTGGTTAGGACACGTGCTTGGGATGTTCTCCCATGTTTCCTTCATCCCAGGGGAGTGTTCGAAGCACTCAGGCTATTGTGGGGTGGATCCTCTCCGTTTTTGTTTTGTTTTGTGAAAAACTTCAAAAGGTCTTAGTTTCATACCAACCCGATAGGGAGACTCTTCCTGCTCCTATGTCAGATCCTGTGCCCACTGCAGTCAATAGCAAAGTTCTTGTCTATTTCAGTGGCGAAGGATCAAGCCCCTGTGGTAGTAGACGCTTGCCTAGTGGGATGATGCATGCTTTCTCAGACCCAGCTGTTCAACATAAGATATAAAACACATGGTGATCTCAGGGGCATAGCGAATCTGAAATCCATGTTCCAAATTCGTATTTCATAAGGGTCAGAAAACGAGTGGAGTCGAGTAGCCGGGTTTGATACTTTTTGTTTTCGTTTTCAGACCAAGAGGGTGAGGGCTTATATTTAGGCCACTTGTTTGAATAACTACCGGATGATGAGTGACTGCTGTCCAATTCTGCAGGTTGCTCAAAGAAAGTCCAAACACCTGATTAGTCCTGGCCGGAACAGGGGGAGATTGCGGCTGACTTTTGGGGCTCACAGCACTACCCCAAAGGGGTGATCACTGTGCATACGCACCCATTCCTGTTTACACAGGTGCCCAAAGACATATGCAAGCAACACAGAGTAGTATAGCCCGGGCATAATTTGCAACGAAAGAGAGGCTAGGGCTCAAGCAATTATTTTTACTTTCCGAACTGACGCAGCGAACCCAGAGCTGCCGGGGCTCAAGTCAAGCACTGAGCACAAGGTTCCGCGCGGCGCGGCGCGTGCCCCGGGGCGGCGGGCGCAGGCGCGGAGGCTGGGCAGACCGCGCGGGGCCGGGCGCGCGCACAACGGCCCTGGCAGCCCCCCCAGCCGCGCAAGGCCGCGGGGCGGCTCCGCCCAGGGGGCGGGGCCCGGCCGGTTGCTAGGATGGCGGCGCTGGAGGCGGACGAGGCGGGGGCCGCCCTGGATCACATCATCACCCAGTTCAACGCCTACGACGACTACCTGGACTCGCAGATCACCACGCAGGACCTGTTCTACCTGGAGGTGGGCAGGGGGCGCGGGCGCAGCCGCGGGGCGGCCCGAGACTGCGCAGCCCCGGCCCGGCCCTCCGCGGGCCTGGCACAGCGCCGCGCCCAGCTCCGGCAGCGCGGGTCAGCCCGGCCAGCCCGCCCCCCAGCGCGCCCTGCTCCCCGTGCAGCCGGACCCCCCCGTGCTGCCCTTCCCCCCGGGCAACCCCCCCGAGCAACCACCCCCCCCCCGTGCTGCCCTTCCCCTCCGGGCAACCCCCCCGGGCAACCTTCCCCCCGTGCTGCCCTTCCTCCCTAGTCAGCCCCCCCGTGCTGCCCTTTCTCCCTGGGCAGCCCCCCCGGGCAACCTCCCCCCCCGTGCTGCCCTTCCTCCCTGGGCAGCCCCCCGTGCTGCCCTTCCTCCCTGGGCAGCCCCCCCGGGCAACCTCCCCCTCGTGCTGCCCTTCCCCCCCGGGCAACCTCCCTCCCGTGCTGCCCTTCCTCCCTGGGCAGCCACCCCGGGCAACCTTCCCCCCGTGCTGCCCTTCCTCCCTAGTCAGCCCCCCCGTGCTGCCCTTCCTCCCTAGGCAGCCACCCCGTGCAGCCAGACCCCCGTGCCGCCCTTCTCCCCCTGGGCAACCCCCCCCCCCCCCCGTGCCGCCCTTCCTCCCTGGGCAGCCCCCCCGTGCAGCCAGACCCCCGTGCCGCCCTTCTCCCCCTGGGCAACCCCCCCCGCCGTGCAGCCAGACCCCCTATACTGCCCTTCCTCCCTGGGCAACCCTCCCCCCCGTGCCGCCCTTCCTCCCTGGGCAACCCCCGCCCCCCCTCCCCCCGTGCCGCCCTTCCTCCCTGGGCAGCCCCCCCCCCGCCGTGCAGCCAGACCCCCTGTGCTGCCCTTCCTTCCTGGGCAACCCTCCCCCCGTGCCGCCCTTCCTCCCTGGGCAACCCCCGCCCCCCTCTCCCCCCCAGCTCTGCTGGACCAGATCTGAAGAAGAGCTCTGTTTAAACTCAAAAGCTTGTCTCTCTTGCCAACAAAAGTCTGTCCAATAAAAGATATTACTTTACTCACCTTGTTTCTCTATGGGAATTCTACAGATACATAATTTAAAAATGGGCTTCAAATTTGGTGGGCTGTGGGGAATTACTGGTTATTAGGATAATTTAATAGTGAAGCAATTTTTCCTCTTAGTTTCATGCTTTATCATTAATTTTAATTAAGCCTACTAAGGAACAAATATGGGCCTGATTCTGTGCCATGGACGTTAATGGCAAAACTCACATTGACTTCAGTGGTGAGAAATCAGGGACTGTGTTCTGCCATCGCTCCTGCATCCCTCTGAAATTGCTGGAGGTGTTGGATGTCCTCCTGACAACTGTAATAAAACATGGGGAATAATTTGTATTGAAACATGTATTTCACAAACCTCACCACAATGCGTATCATCTCCCGTGATGTATTTCTTTCCTTTTTGTTCTCTGCCATGTTTATTGTTATCTTTCTTGACCTCCTTTTCCATTTTCTTTCTCTCTCCTTTTGGTCTATGATTTTTTCCCCCCACTACCTTTCTCCTTGTGGAAAACTTAATCTTCTTTTTACATGTCACGGCAGCATCCCTTCCTTTTGCATTATGTTCTCTTGCATTTCCCTTCTTTCTTTTCCTCTATTCTATTTTTTTTTCTCCTGTTTTCACTGCATGCTCCGCTCTCTCCATTTGTTCATTTTTCCCTACCTTCTCCCATGCTTACTCTCCGAAACTACTGAGTGCTTAGTACCCTGGTGCTGAGTTGGAGAAGGATGGTACAGTGTCTAAGACACTAGTCTAGGAGGTATTGGTTCAATTCTGTGCTTCCTAGCTTATCTTGGGCAAGTCACTTAGCTTTTCTGTGCTCCATTAGTTGTCTGCAAATGCCAGTGGTAGCACTTCCCTACCTCACAGAGGTATTATGAGGATAAATACATTAAAAGATTGAGGCGCTGAGATATGGTAATGTGGGCCCTATAAGTAAGATAGCCAGGGACAAAGTCAAAACATATGGGTTTGGGAGAGTTACATAAGGTTGAGGGAAGTAACTTCATGGTAGAATCAAGAACAGGGAGGACGTGGTCTAGGAGCCAAAATGGCAGAGCAGATGGGAGAATTAACAGCAAATGACAGCTGAAGAGTTGTGAAATGTGCTAGAAATAAGATGGAAGGATAAGAATTAGGTAAATTCAGCTGGAACCCGGGAGTTAAGAGCTCCACTGGGAAGCTAATTTTCAAAAATAGATGCATTGCAAAATTAATACATCTACCCAGTAGCTCTTCCCCAGTAAATATATCAAACCCTTGACTGAGATACAAAGTAGAAAGGACACGAGGGACCATTGACTGGATTGTTTTTGCCTTTATCGTTGATTAATGGCATATTTGCTTTGAGAATTCATCATAAGGATCATTCATGTTTATCTTCTGTTTCAGGTAAACACTAAATCGAACTGAATCTCCACTATCATTAAAAGTTATGTCCTTCTGTAGAGAAAGTAGCTGGTTGGTGGAAAAAACAAATCCTCTTTTCAAGTCAGCTGTAGTGCTGTCATGTTTCAGTGACTTCCTTGAATTCACTATCTGTGATGTTAGCAGGAGCCGCATTCCTGTGAAATCCTGAGTTGCTTTCTCAGTATTGGATACATGTCATAGTCAGTCAGTCATGCCCAGCTTTCTTGTTTGTTATAAAAGGTATGCATGTTTCTTAATGTTGGCATGGGAAATGTCAATACTGCTGGAGCAATAAAAAACAGAGGAGGAGCTAAAGCCTCTTTAAATCCCAAATATGCAGCTCTTTATTTTGTAGTTTTATTAAACTTTCCAAAGACATTATGAGGAAGTTACTTCTGATTGTGTTTCTTGTTCTTCTAGCAGTTATTTTCTGAAACCATCACCAATAAAGGAAGCTGGGCTGTGCTTTCATATAAATGTTATCAAGCATTACATGCTAAAATTTGTGTAGCCCCAATGTTACGTACAATGCAGTAGAGATGGAAAATTGCAGTCTTTTGTTGGTTGCCAGTCTAACTGTTAGAATGACATTTTGGTGAAATGGTTTCAGCAGCTTGTGCACACGTATCTCACCCTCCTTTTAGGGTGCCCATCAGACCAAGAGAATCTTAGGCAAAGACAACACCAGGCATGTGTTGCTAGTATAGCAGTATACGGTGCTGGCGAAGCACTCCTAGCATGAACGTAACCGACAACTGACTGCGTTGGCAAAAGCCCCTAGCGTAGACTCAGCTTATATCATAAAGACCGCCCTTTTGGTGGGATAGCTTACTCCCGTCTCTCCCCCTCTGAGCAACATAAGCTATACTAGCAAAAGCGCAGTTTTGCAGCTATAAGCTGCACCTACACTAGGGGCTTTTGCCAGCACAGTTATGTTGATTACAAAGTCACATCTTATCAACCGCTTGCTGGCATAGCTATGTCAGCAAAAGTTTGCAGTGTAGACGTGGCTTAAGGCAAAAACATTCAAATAACAATTTTTCTTCATTACTTTGTTTAAAGGAAGATGCCCTCATTAGCATAGCTCCATCAGGCCTGGTCCAAATGTGTGGTGTAGTTTTTTTTGTTGTTGTTAGTTTTTTTACTGGGCTAAATATTTTGGTTAGGGCTGTAATGTTTTACTGAAATACTTTTACCAGTGTGGAGGCACTTTATATTGGTGCCTTATACAGTAAGGGCAATAAACTAAACCTGTATAGGTATAAGCTATCTGGTATAAAACACCTTACCATTGTAATTGCATCCCTATTAGAGGTAGGGTGTTACTGTACCAACTAACTATGTACCGTTATAGTTAAAGCAATATAACTTGTGTGTAAATAAGCCCTGAGGACAGTATTGAAGCTTGTCAAGTCCAGTTTTGTGAAGTAGAGATGGGTTGAAAAGATGCATTTTAATGGCCTTTCCACCCTCTTTATTTGTGAAGCTGAGTGTGAGACAGCATTAGCCAAAACAATGTTTTATTCACTAGCTAACTTCAGGGTGCTGAGCTGGTCCGGAAATCCTTTGCTCTGAATATCGTTTTTGTTTGTTGTTTTTGTATGGCTCTCCATTTAATGTGGATATCATCCAACTACAGAAGAATTGTATAGCCCCAAATACAGGTATCTGTCCGCAGTTGCAAACCAAGACGAAACTTTGGGTCTGACTCATGCAGCAACGTTTTCTGATGTGTAAAACAGCAGCAAACTGATTTGTTAGGGGAATAAGACAAAATCATGGAAAGTAGATCTTATCATGTCCAGAGCATATGTAGAATGATTTAGGCTGGATTTGTCAAAGGGGCCTGTCACAGATTCATCTCAGTTAGCAACTGTAGGCAAACATCTCTGTTTGTTGCTATACAATGCTTCTGTAGTTGGATGATAAACCCTGGCTTCTTTAAGGGGAATCAGAGCCTGGCCTACCCGTTACAGGCTCCTTTAAGGAGAACAAACCAATTTTGGACACCGTGTAAGCAGTTAGCTGCCAACCAGCCATCTAGGCAGTTGACAGTTACTAAAAAGTTTCCAGAGCTTAGTTGCAGGGAAGTGCTCCTAGAGAGACAAGCTCTCAGAAACTCTAGGAGTAGGAGGACGAGGACTGCAGCCTTTTTGCCTCCCCAAGATGATAAGTGAAAAGAGGCCTCCTGGGGATAAACTGAATGAGGGCTCTAGCTAGCCTGAAACATAGCTCAGGTCCTGAAGGAGAGCTGTGGCTTCCTTATCTGAGGAGTATGAATTTTTTTCCCCATGGTAACCCGTCTTGGGGGGGAGGGCTGGGGACTACTCCTGAACTTAGGAGAGGATGCTTGTTGACATTAGCCTGATGGCCACGAGAAGGGTTGGAGTTGGGTCAATGGGTCAATGAGGAAGGATGGGGGAGGGTGGGGATGGTTGTCCTCTGTTAAAGGAATTAATAACTGAAACCCCATAAAGGAGGTGTCTTGTTCTCCATTCTTAGGTCTGAATAAATCATTCCAAGAGGGAAAGTAAGAGGGCAGCAGGCCTGCAAGGCCATGCCAGAAGGGGAGCCACCCTCTAACAGGGCCAAAGTGATTTAGGCCTCCAATCTCGATCGCTTCAAGACTTCCTTTTGGTAGAGAGCTACTCATCCTCATTTAGCTTCTGAAATCAAAGTAAAACCTGTCAGCATTTCCTGATCTCTGAAAAGTTGGCAATGGTGAATGGGATGGAGGACAAACATGCTATTTCCCTTTTTAGTTTGCCTGTCAGGGTTTATTAGGTGCCCATACAAAAGGATATGCCCCATCCCTCAAACTGCTGCCTACTGCCTGGAGCTGAATTCATCAACACTTCATAAGTGGTTGGGCTGCTTGCTTGTGTAGTGGGTGTTTTAAATGTCTAATCTAGAGCACAGTAAAACCCTGAGTTACCTGTTTAAAACAAGACACAAACCTGAAAATGGCCTGGCTTCTTGCAGGCAGTGGCCGAGGCAAGTTCGGTGGCTGAGGAAAGAAGATGAGAGGCATTCCAAAAACTTAACAGTTAAGCCACTGGTTTGCTGACCCTATAGCTTACCATGCTGACCTATATTCTTCCATTGTTTCCTTGTACTTCCTGTTGGTCTGTCTGTCACCCTCCATCAGTTGTTTGTTGTCTTACACTTAGATTGCAAGCTGTATGGGGCAAGGGCCATCTTGTTCTGTGTTTGTCCAGTGCCTGGCACAATGGGTCCAGGTCCATGACTGGGGTTCCCCAGTGCTATGATAATACAAATAATTAATAAAATGAGACAGATGAGGAAAGTTTGCAGGCTTTAGGCTACTCCTGATGCTATCTTTTCTCCATAGCATTATGGCATTTCATTAGCATACCAGGGATGGTGTTAATATCAAACATCTGCATTGTGGTCTCCCAGTAGGATTGAGGCCCAACTCTGCTGGGTGCTCTACAGAACCTGCAACCTACAACTTGGAGGCATGATACTTGCTTGTTGGGGTCCTGCTGACTTCAGTGGGGCTCTGTGGGTGTGGCAGGTTACCTGCACACTCAAAGATTTATTTATTTTTGCGGTCAGAAGAAACCATTATGGTGGTTTTTTCTGATCTCCTGTCCAACACGTGCTATAGAATTTCACCCCAGTAATGCCTACATCAAGCTCATAACGTTGGGTTGGGCAAGAGCATATCTTAAAAGTTGAACGTGGCAGGAAGTGGCCATAAATAAGAGACAACCTGTCTTCTAGGACTTAAAAGTCTAAAAGACACAATGAGGCAAAGGATTAGGAACAGGTATATAACTTACAAGCAAATTAATATATTGAAGAATTGGCAAAATAAATGAGATGGTGTCATGATGCTGGTATGATGATATGAAATGACAATAGGGTATGATATCATGGAAAAGGCCAGGTCAACCAATAGAAACTCAACATGTATTACACAAAGCCTGTATAGGAGCAATTACTGAATGACAGTTCTTGAATCTTTCTTGTCTAATATTTCAGAGCATAGAGATGTCAAATTTGCAGAGGTTCAGAAGGCAGAAACTTAATCTTTGAGTGGTAAATTGTCAAAGGACTTGCTGGCTCTGTATGAAAACATTATTTACTGGCTTCACGTAGAGGGTTTTTGCTTGTGCTTTATGAAAACTTACTGTCTGAAGTATTTGAGATCTTTAAAATTTTGAAGACATCAATAAGTTTAATACACCATCCAGGTACCCATATAGGTGTTTTGTGTGTCATCCCTTCCCTGTAACATAAAAAGCAGCAGAAGAGGGAAAAAACTAATCTAGAACTCAATTAGTTCCACAAGTGGGAATCAGGACCTGTTATTCCCTCAGGGGGATGGATTAGCAGAGACACTGAAGGGTCAGAGATCTACCAACACACCCAACCCAAGAATCCACAGGAAATCCCACCCCTGTGAATCACTGGAATGCCCATATGGAGTGCCTGTTCCTGTGCTCTGTATCCCGAGCTCTCCTACCCGTGGCAGGAAGGTCAGCTGACTGGCTGTGCTGCCACTAGCCTCCTGGTCCACAGCTGGGCTCTTCTGCCATCCTCCAAAGGGAGTGAGAGCCAGTGGCTCAGAAGCTAGTGTGAGGAGCAGCACTAACTTCCGGGGGGATTCCGCCCCGTATTTTTCTTCCCTCCTCTGTTACTCCCTAGTTCTGTTTGATTTTCTCCCCTCTGCACCACGGAACAGAGGGAAGTATCTTCTTATCTATTGTGACTCAAGTATATGAACTGTCTGTTGATAGATTGTTCTGGTCTCTTGCCACTAGATGGAAGCATTAGTTCACTTTTGTATTTTGTTTAGAAACTCATACTATAGGAAAGGAGGACACGCATACCGAAGCAGATGTGGGATGGTGACTGTTGTGTTTTACAAAAGTATGTGCTCATTGGGTCTAACCTACAGCCTTAAATGAAGTTTTGTCTGTGTAAGGACTGAACATTCAGGCTATATATGCTTTCCCTTTCCTCCCAGCTTTTCCCCTTCTAGACCTTATGGATAGATGAGCTTATGGGGTTGCGAGCTCTGCAGAAGAGGGAGCAGCAAAATGCACCAAATGAGGGGACACACTTGCAGTGACAGAACAGCAGCTGTGGTTCATTCTGACCCTTAGCTCTCAGTTCTATGGGTACCTCTTCATATTGGCACCACAGTCCTGGGAAGCTAGAAATGGAGATGAAGGCGCCAGGGAGTAGCCAGTGGGTATTGCATTATCCCCTTTCTGAATGTAAATCACCCCCAAGCTGCATATGATCAGAGCTGCAGCTCCGTTCTTTTTTATACAGCTACAAACAACCTCCAGCTGAAGTTTTGGACATCCAACTATGTAGTGCTTTGTAGCTATGGTGGAATGTGGAGTTCAGGGTGCTGTGCAGAGACCCGGCACTGCCCCCTGAATTCTCCTTGCCCCTGCAAGTGGCTGGAGAGCTACATAGATCCTGAGATTTCTATATGTTTAGAGGACTGAACTCCTTGCCATTTCCCAGAGATAGGAAATTTCCACTGTAGAGGTGATATTTTAATAACAGAAATAGTTGCAATTAAAAAAACAGCGCAAAGTATGATGTATAAACAGGGTTTTCTCCAAATAGAATGTCTTTCCCCAAAGTTTTCAGTGAGGCATCTGCAGCTCTTTAACGATAGAAATTGATTAGACACAACTAGAAATCTGTATTTACCCATCCGGAGAGTTTATTTCCTGATCTGCTTCATGGGGCTATCCTTTTCACGTAGTCATAATGAGGATGGTGTGGACAAAAGGGAATGAAAAATCACTGATAGAAGGGATGGATGCTAACCTGAAATGATGTTTCCATACCTAGCTTGTTCCTGGCTTGTAAACTTCTAATTTTAGAAGTAAAAAAAAATCCTTTTTTCTAGAGATTTTTTGTGTTGGTGGTGGTTAAATTATTATTTTCTGAGAAACAGCTGGCTCTTCCTTGCTCCTTCAGAATGAGGAGATGGCTCGCCAGCTGGTGGAGCTGGGATTCCGGGGAAGCGGTGAGGTTCTGAAAAGGGAAGAGTTTGAAGCAAGGAAAGCAGCTGCAGAGGCTTCAAGGCTCTCTGAAAGAACCCAGCAAAAGTAAGTGGGTGCATTTCATAGAACATCCAAAGTGTGGAATGGGGGAAAGAGCCTGCTTGATCATTTTTTGTGGTATTTATAATGTGCAGGTTGGGTAGGTGAGAGTTTATGATTTCTTAAACTTGTATGAAGATTAGGGTGTGGAAGAGATGGAGTCAAGTTGCTGTAAGGCCGCACATACCTTAGACCCCCTAATTTTTAAAACATCAATTAAAAAAATATAGACACATAAGGGGAGCCCAGCTATAAAATTGGTGTAACAAATGATTAAGCAGTATCAATTTCCCTACTTGCATCCTGATTATATCATGGACTAAAGCAGGGCTGATATTAAATTAACTTGGACCTTCAAGCTGATGTTGACTGTCACTTGTTTCTTGCAGAAAAATCACTTACCCCGGATTTTAAGGCTGGGACTTCTCAGAGGTCTCTAACTGAGTTCGGATCCCAGGTCTTCCTGCATTTCAGTGGAATTTGGGAACCTAACTTCCCTAAGTGCTTTTGAAAATCCCTTTTCTCCTTTTATTTTGCAGCACCCATACTTACAGTAGGTGTTACTTCCAATAATAACAGGTGCAGCATTTGGGCAAGTGTAATGTCATAATTCTACCTTCTAGATTATAAATCTTAGGTACTCCATTATAGGTCTGTTCATCACCATGAAGTAAACTAACCTCGTCAAAGTACAAGAACATATCAGGATAAAAGGCAAGACTAACAAATCTATACGGAGAGAGACATCAAGAGCTTGCTCTTTTATTAGAACATTGATTTTTCAGATGCTATGGGTAATTGATCTTTGGACAAACTATTCTTCCATCAGTGCAGATGGGGTTTACAGAGAAAGGTGCTTTGGAGAAGACAGTTACCACACTAGTTACCACACATTAGCTCTGTTAGTTAGGGGGATATAAACTTATCCTCAGGATATAGTCCATTTTACCTAGTAATGCAGATGTTTTTCACCAGATATTTAGACCTTGGAATTAATAAACTAGGACTCATAATTAATATGAAGAACTTCCAATTTTTATTGATCACTTTCCCTCTAGCTGGATGCATAGTATAGTGCAAACTAGACATCTGAAAATCATGTTCCAACATTTCAAGGGACATTTTTATAAAATCTGAGATTGCTTCTGTGTGCAGAACCTCCCTATTACCTTTCTTTCAAAATCCTGATCAGAAATATGGATGGGAGCTGAAATGAACTTTGTTTTTGAGTGTAATCTCTAGGTCTATGGTCTATTTCATGTAAAAGATTGAGGAAGTTTGAAAAGATGCCTTTTAAAAGATGTTATTTCAGCAACAATTATAATACTCAATGCATCAATCTTTTATTCGTTCTTTCTATTACAAGCCATGGCAACAGGTACGTCCACACTTTAAGGTTTGAGTAGAGGAAACTTCTTTGGCTAGTATGTTCCTGTGCCAGGAACAATACCTGTGGGACAGGGAAGTGGTCGCTGAGAGAGAAGATATGGTGTCAGGGAGGTGGTTTGGGGGAACAACCCATTCTGCTGATTGTTTTTTAGGGCCCAAGACTGAGGTTCTATGAGTAGGATGGGCTGTAACTCCTCTCCCTTCCATAGTCATGGACAAGGTCATCTCAGCCAGTCTCTCCCTGAGATCCAGCAGATGTGATTACTGGGAAATGTAGTTCCCTGAACAGCTGTGACATGAGCTCTAGCCGGGGTGAAGCATGCTGGGATTTAATGGGACTACATCAACAGCATCCTTCCAGTGGACAAGGGAGGGGTTGGTGGTACTAAGGCGTCTCTGCAGGACAAGGAGCCCACTCTTTTTCTTTATTTTTTTTTCTTATGCGATAGTGTTTTTACTTTGTAAAGACTTTGAGATGGACCTCTTGGCAGAAGAGCCAATCTAGTCTCAAATGACTGGAAAACAAAATCTCTAATGGGAGAAGTTTAGGCATGAGTGCGGCTTTATTTGATTTTTTTTTTTCTTTTTTTGGTCCTGCCCCATCTGTTACTTAGAGTTGTGAAAGCGCATGCTGCTGTGTGGGTACTTGGATACCTGATCATATCATGTACTTGACTTTTTTCCTTTCTGTTTTGCCTCTCTTTCCGTCCATTTGGACAGTCTGATTCTTCATCTTAACTCCTTACTGACTTGTATTTTACTTGCATTAAGAAAACAAATGAAAGCAACAGCTCTCTCTGGAATTTGATCAAGTCATGATCTAGTGTATAAGTTAACTGAAGTACCACTTAGGCATGATTGTACAATACTGCACTGTCCACATAGATGTTCATTTTGAGATATCAGAAGTAAGATAAATTTGCATTAATTACTGCCAAATTAAAAATTCTTATTGTATTACACTTGAATGGCTAATCTTACTGTACTGAAGGTCACTGGCATGTGGTGCCCCATGGAATTCAAATGGGATTCTGAATGGGCACAGCAGTACCCTCATGCACTATCAATTTGCAGGCTCTAGGTGATACCAAGACATGCAAAGGATAACTGCAAATCTCCATTTCAGTTTTTGCTCAGGCTAGCAAGTCAGCAACATATAGGTCATTGGGGGAAAGCCTTTCACCTGCCCTTTCACATAGCCATAGCCAACTCTGTGGTTTTACATGCTTTGTACACATGCAAAAGATGCCATTAGTTTTCTCTTACAAAAACAAATGCATTTAAGTAAGTTTTATGGGATACAAATGTCTCCCTACAGAGGGCAAAACTAGGTCCTTGACTCTTCTCTTCCTCCTTTTTATAGATATAAAAATAAAAATGTTGTGGTTTATATATATATAGATATAATGCAACCCACAAAAATGGAACTTAAAAGAAAAAAATGATGTTTCTTTTTCGAACATTGCCTTGGGTTTTAGTGTTGTAAATCCACCCACTGAAATAGAGCGGAAAGAATTAAACACCAGGACCCTGCATTTATTAGCAGACTAATTCTTTCCATATATTTCAGTGGATGGAAATTCAGGAAATGCCAAATCCCAAATCAGTTGTACATGTGTAATGTTAAACGGAACATCTATAAACCACAACAAAATTATTTTTTGGGCAGAGGGAGTTTACGTGTATGCGGATGGTTTTAAGGATTTTTTTTGTGACAATACATAAGGAAGTAAAATGGAACTAGAGCAAGTTGATAGAGGGATAGTCAAAGACTGGATCTCCGCTATCTCCTTTCTAGCACTGATCGGGGCTGTGGACTCTTAGCATGCTTGGTTAGCATAATTCCAGTACTGAATGCAGGTTGTGTGTTGTTTACTGTGATTATAGGAGTGGTATTATCTTCAGTGGTACAAATGGCAAATAGGTTTCTAAATCCCACAGAAACCCAGGAGCAGTTAAGCACTGAACTGCCATTTGTACCTTTAATAGTCTCTTCCTGTGTGAATTGGCTGGCTGGCTGGCTGCTCCCACGGAGGCAGGCAGAAAGGAAGTGGGTAGGAGGCAAGGAGTTTGCTCCCACTCAGATCTACAGGGACTGCTCCTCCCTTGATGTACATTGCCTCAAACAGACTAGAGGGATAGTAGGACTTTAGCCTCTTCTACTGCCATTCTGGCCAACAAATTGAGCTGGACACACAGAGGAGCAGACAATACCATTCTAAAGAAAGGTGCAGTGTGTACAGTACCACTGTACAGCAGGCCACTCTGTGTGTGTGTGTGTGTGTGTGTGTGTGTGTATAAACATCAGAATATTTAAAGGTTTATTTTCTGAATTTTGACTTTTGCTCATCACTAGATAAATCATGTTCAGGAAAACAGAATAAACTCCAACAGCATTGCTTAGGAACAATTTACAGTGGCCATTGTGTCCCAGTGAAATTGCTTTTTTGGTAAGTTATTTCATTTTCCTACAGTCTTCACCTACTTTTCCCTCCCTGCAGCCACTTGAATCAGAACTTGGATAAAAACATTCCTGAGCAAAAACCAAATGGCAGGACTGAGGTAGATTTCTAAAAATTCTTTTCTTCTTCCGCATAGTTGCAGGATAAAATCTGTACAAGATAGAAATCCTAATAATATAGTTTGAGGAATGGATACGTTTTCAGAACCTCAAAGAAACGTGAGAGGATGTAGCTTTTGATTATGCTCAGAGTTCAACATTTTCATGTCTTTTAGTGCTGCTTCTCTTTCTACGTACGTACTAGCTCTTTTTTGCTTGTGTTGCGACTTGAAATTTCAGTGATTCAGTCTCAAAAGTGGGTGGGTTATGGAATTTCCATTCTGCTTGTAAAGCAAGATTTTGCATAAGAGATTAACATGTGGCTCGGTTTTGTCAAGTCCTCCAGCATAATTACAAGAAAATTAATCTGCAGGGTCAGTGGTTCACTTTCAACTCGGAAGGCATCGATGCTTTGGGCTGCGTCCTTCCAAAAATTTTCTGCATTTAATCGTATTTCCAATAAAATAGTTCCATAATTGAGCCCCAGACTTCAAAAGCCGAGCCCTCTATCAGGAAAATGAATCCATTAACCTTCATTGCTATACAAGCAGTCACTCGAAGTAGGTGTGACATACTTCCTCTAGTTTCTTACATGCTTTGATGAGCAGTGAAATAGTTAATACTGAAATCTCGAGTATCCTTGTTTGACTTGCCACTCATTTTATTGAACGGGGCATTTAATACTCAGAATGATTGTCTTACTCTTTCTGCAAACTCAAGCAAATGTCAGTCATCAGTTATACTCAGGTCATGTTTAAGATGTGTTCCAAACCTGTAACAGCTAGACACACTCTAACTTGAAAAAAATGAAAGCTGAGACTCCAGAGAACAGCCCTTTTGGCTACTTGGGGGATGGGGTGGGAGCATGCCACACCCTTTGGATTTTGGGGCAATAGCTGTAAGGACAGAGGAAAACTCTGGATCTTTCCACTGAGGAGGCAAGAGGACAGCATGCTTGTTTCATGAACAGAAGATCAAAGCCAAGCATGGCTGTAACACGCTAGAAGGATCTTGAGTGATCTTTTGCGCTCTCTGACATGACAATGTCTTATTAGTTAAGTTTAGGCTTTAGTATGTGTGTTAGGGTTTTATTTTCTACGTAACCCTTTGTTTCCAATAGTTTGCTTGCTATCATTTGACTCTCTGTTCTTCACTCGATACGTTTTGACCTGCTTTCTCTACAAAAAATTTAAGCACTGTGTGTTAAATGGTGCTCCATTCTATGGTGTAACTGGTAAGCTGTGGTCTGTTCTTTTGGGGATAGAGGATCTGAGAATTCTGTGAGTGTCTTGTGGCTCAAGGGCTGACCACTCCAGGGAGATGCTCAAAGGACTGAGGCAAGAGAGGGAGAGAGAGAGTGGGGCCTGCAGAGGCCTGGAAGGTAGAGTTTGTGTTGCCAGAGGTTGGTGGTGTTGGAGAACTGATCCACAGCAGACGCAGGTAAGGCTTCCTCCTGTTAAGGGGAGGTGGTAGCAAGTTGCCTCCCAACCCATGGGTATGCCTGCATAGTACTACAAACTTACACCTAGAAAAGTGATACAGACATGCTGTCAGATGGTGTCTGCTGGAGATATAATTTAGGGAAAGCAGATAATATAGTCATTGGATGCAGCAAAATTAAACAAAAAAGGGGAGGTGACCAAAAAGCTTTAATTCTTCAAGGAGTCATGCTGTCAGGGCTGCGGTTGATGACTCTGTTGGTGGGACTGAGTTTTTGCCTTTCCCGAGGGAAAGCATGGACAGAACTAGCCCAGTGCATAGTGCACCATCTGCCTTCTCCCTATATGTCACCATATGCTCTATCCCCTAGAGGGAGGATTAATGAGAAACATTGCAAAGTTGATCTTGCAGGGTTTTCTGGGCCCGCTGTTCCCATCAGGTAGGTTTTTTTCATGGGATTGTAAATTCTGGTCCTTATTATGTAATTTTTAATCCAATGAACTACAATATATGGAATTTTCACTCCCTTAGTGAAGCACACGTATGCATAGATATAAGAAGCATGATTTCTTCATAAATATTGTTTTCTTGCATAGAACTCAAAATGTATATGTGTTTTATCTTATGTTTCCAGCAATCCGTAGCACGGATAACTAAAGATTCTTGACAATGAATATAAGAGATCTGACACAAAGTCCTGAAATAGGAAAGTGGAAGAGCAAATAATAAAATGTAAATGTATCTGAATTTGTGTTAAGCAGTTAGGGGCCATTCAGTGCAAAACACACACAGCAGTTCTCCTAAATAGCACACTAAGGCCATGGCTACACTATAAAGTTAAGTCGACTTCATATAAGTCGACATCGAGCCTCTGATTTAAGCATGTCGATCTTGCGCGTCCACACTATGCTCATTTTGTCGGCGGAGTGCATCCTCACTGGCAGGGCTTGCATTGATGCATGGAGCACTGCACTGTGGGTAGCTATCCCACAGTGCATGTAGCTGAGTGGAATTTTGGGTTGGGCTTGCAATGCCTTGTGGGCCCAAAACATTGGCGCGGGTGGTTATGGGAACCTGGCGTTAGCCTCCCATGATGCACTTACCTCCCTCTCTCCCTCCCTGTAATCAACGGCAAATAAACCAAGCCTTTTTTGTGCGTTTTTTTGTAAGCCTGGATGACATAGCACCATAAGCATGGGCCCTGCTCAGCTGTACACTGTTGTTGTGAGCATTACAAACACCTCACACCTTATCCTGCAGTATTTACACAGCTGATACAGGAGCTGCCGCATGGAAAAATGTGATGCCACGCAAGCAGCCCTGCTGGAAGACATAGAGCGGAGCAATTCGCAGTTGCTGGCAACAGTCACGCATCACCTTGACATGGTTGAGCACCATTTCTGGCCCCAGGAAACAAGTACTGACTGGTGGGACTGGATCGTTATGCAGCTATGGAATGACCAGCAGTGGCTGCAGAGCTTTCGAATGCGTAAGGCCACTTTCCAGGAACTGTGTGCAGAGCTTTCCTCAGCCCTGAAGTGCAGCAATACTAAAATGAGAGCTGCTCTGACAGTGGAGAAGCAAGTGGCGATAGCTCTGTGGAAGCTTGCAATGCGAGACTGCTACCGGTCAGTGAGGCATCAATTTGGAGTGGGTAAATCTACCGGGGGATCTGTTGTGATCCAAGTTTGCAGGGCCATTAACAGGCTTCTGCTAAGAAGGTAGTGACTCTGGGCAATGTGCAGGACGTAGTGGGTGGTTTTGCCGCAGTAGGGCTCCCTAACTGCGGTGGGGCAATAGACAGAATGCATATCCCTATCTTGGCACCAGACCACCTTGTCAAAGAGTACATAACCGGAAAGGGGTATTTCTCAATGGTGTTGCAAGCATTGGTGGATCACAGGGGCCGTTTCACCGACAGCAACATGGGATGGTTGGGAAAGGTGGATGATACGCGCATCTTTAGGTACACAGGTCTGTTTAAAAAGCAGGGACTTTCTTTCCAGACTAAAATAACCAGTGGTGATGTTGAAATGCCAATCGTGATCCTGCAAGACCCATCCTACCCCTTGCTTCCATGGCTTATGAAGCCGTACACAGGCAGCCTAAACCGCAATAAGGACTGGTTCAACCATTGGCTGAACAAGTGCAGAATGGTGGTGGAATGTGCCTTTGGACATTTAAAAGGTCGCTGTTTGCTTACTAGGTTAAACCTCAGTGCGAGCAATATCCCCATTGTTATTGCTGTCTGCTGTGTGCTCCATAATATCTGTGAACCAGAGGGAGAAAAGTTTCCGCTGGGGTGGGAGTGGAGGTGGGGGTTTGAGGCAGATTGCCAGACACCAGGGCAATAAGAAGAGCGCATTGAGGGGCCCTGTGTCTCCGAGAGCCTTTGAAAACCAGTTTCAGCAATGAGCCAGAGCAATATGACCCTTGTCTGTGGTGTTCCTTACCAAATTGTCCCCTCCATTGCATTTTCTCCGGGTAAACTCCACCCCCACCAACCACCATGTGTTGAATGAATAAAGAGCTTTTTTTCTTCAATCCGTTACTTTTCTTTGCTGTCTCTGTGTATTTGTGTGCATAATAATATGTAAGATAAAGTGGGGCAAAAGGGCTGATAGCACTGTGTGGGAGGGGGTGGGGGGGGAAACAAGGACTGCTTGCTTACAGATGTACTGCAGTAACAATCAAAGATGTGGGAATGAGTGCCTTCTGGTCCTTGTACCCTCCCCTGGTGTTGAGTGCAAGGGATACCGAACTCCTAGGACGTTTGTGGGAGGAGGATGTGGAACTGGGTGACGATGGCAGCAGGTTCAGCATAAGCTACAGAGGGACTCTAACATCCAGCTGTCTTTCTTGAACCTCAACATAGAATCATAGAATATCAGGGTTGGAAGGGACCTCAGGAGGTCATCTAGTCCAACCACCTGCTCAAAGCAGGACCGAGCCCCAGTTAAATCATCCCAGCCAGGGCTTTGTCCGATTGCTCCTTCATAATCTGCAGCATGTCTTTCTGCATGGCGCGGTCCTGTTCCCTGTATGCTCTCCTGTCCGTGTGCACATTGTCGGACAGTGTAATCCTCCATGCGCTGAGCTCCATCTTGTCGCTCTTGGAGGCGCGCATCAACTCATGGAACATGTCGTCCCGAGTCTTCTTTTTCCACCTTCTAATCTGGGAAAGTCTCTGGCCCAGTGTGGAGGATGCGCTGACAGGCAAGCTGCAAGGAATGCAAAGCCCAAGGGTAGCATTGACAGTGCATACATTGTTTCTGGTGCAAGTTGAATTTTTTTAATAAAAAAACCACCCCTCAATACACTTCCCTGCAAGTCACAACGTAATCACAACCGTAGGCTATTGCAGGAGTCGGTTTGCTGCTCCAGTCTCAGTGAGTAAGGCCACGAGGCATGGGCAAGAGGGCTTGTGCTGCTGCTTTTGTGACAACATCCTTGGGATAAGAGGAACTTGAGAACTTGAGAAAAGCCCTTTCCCCTAGCAACCTGGATGGTGCTTGAAGACAGGCACCAGTGTAAAGCCCCCCAAATAGTTTGTTTTTTACAAAAGTGGCATCAGGTTGTGGGGGAAGGGAGACAAACAGGAAGCTGCCACCCCTCCCCTTTTTTCAATGCTGCCTGCATACATGGTGATCCCTTCCAACCACAACCCTGGCATGTTTGGGAAAGCGTGGTTGTGTGACCCAGATTTCACCAAACGGGGCGGATTACTTGTTGAATTGTTGGAGGTGTATGGGCTAGCATTGAAAACTTCGGTTCCCCTAGGTGACCCTGTGCAATATCACTCTCCTGAGGATAACAGCGGCAGCAAGGAAGCCGATGCTGCAAGCGTGTGGGTACGGACCTGGTCTTTATGCTGCAATGATGCCAGCACAGTTAATACTGGAGTGGCGCGGGAAAGTGTCCTACCGTGGTGGATGAAGTAAGGCAGACCTTCCCAGAAGCCTTCTGCAAAGGATTGCAGAGAGCCTCCATGAAAGCTTCCTAGAGATCTCCATGGAGGATTCCTGGGCCATCCCCATGTACTAAAACTGTCTTTTTCAGAGAGCACCCTCTGCGTAGCTGGAGTGGCCACCAATACCCACTACACTTACTTTTTTTATTCAGATTAAACAAAAAATAATAGCATGTAACCCCTACAGTTTGATTGGAAATGTGTATTCACCGGTGGTGCCTTCCCCAGCCTCACATTCCACCATCAACTGGTCCTGTGAGGGGATGGGCTTCAGGGTTAAGAGCAGTTCTTAGCTGTCGGGAAGAATGGATCCTCCGCTTGCCTGCCTCACATTCTCCTTCTCCACCTCCTCTTCCTCATCAACAATGTCCTCCTCATTGTTGCTCAAGGTCGTCCGGGGCTCCTGGCAGGGTATCTATGGAGCGTTTTGGGGTAGTGGTGGGGGTTGCCACTGAGAATCGCATGCAGCTCCCCATAAAAGCTGCACGTCTGTGGGCAGAACCAGAACGACTGTTCGCTTCCCTTGTCTTCTGGTACGCTTGCTGGAGCTTCTTTATTTTCACGCGGCGCTGCTGCGTGTCCCTGGTGTAACCCTTCTCCCCCATACCCCGCACGATCTTGGCATAGATGTCAGCATTTCTACTGCTGGATCGGAGCTCTGCCTGCACAGACTCTTCTCCCCACACAGCAATAAGATCCACCACCTCCTTTGTACTCCATGCTGGAGCGCGTTTGCGGCCTTGGGTCTCCATGATCAGCTGTGCTGGCAAGCTCTCCACGCTGATCAAACAGGACATGAAAATTCAAAAGTTCCCAGGGCTTTAACAGGGGAGTGTCTGTTTCCTGTGTACCTGGCTGATGTGCATTGGCGTTGAAAGTGCTCTGCAGAGCGGTCACAGCGGAGCACTGTGGGGCACCACCTGGAGGCCAATTAATTCGAATTATACAGTGCAGTGTCTACGCTATCCTCAGGTCAACCTGTGGATGTCGAATCAAGCACTACGCCTCTCGCGGAGGTGGAGTACAGAAGTAGACTTTCCAGGCCACTTAGGTCGGCGGAAGGAACTTTGTAGTGTAGACACACACGTTATTAGATTGACTTAACGTGGCTTATGTCAACCTAAGTTTGTCGTGTAGACCAGGCCTAAACTGAGGAACTTTCTGATGGCTCTGAGTGTTCATGTCCTTTACTTTAATATAATATTAAATCCTTTTTGAAAAGGGCCAGGTGTGTTTGGGTAGCTTTTTACTCTAAGTAGTGAATTAGTTACATTAGCAAAAATGTTTTTGCACCTGGGAATGGGCAGTGATAATCAACGTTCTCTGCTTAAGAATGAATCAGTCCTGTTTCTTTCTTTTCTGCTTTTTAAATTCTGAATAGTTTCAGGAAAGGCCCTGGGATAAATAAATGAAATGCGTTTAAATAAGTGTTGCAAAATATTTCCCTTTTATAGGGTTTTTTTTTTTTTTTTTTTTTTTTTTTTTTGCAACAAGTTAATAATCTTCAAGCAAATGAAACCAAAGTACAGGAAATAATCTGTGTATGGATTTCTTCAGTGTGTGATCCACTGGCTTAGATTTCTGATGTGGTGATTTATGTGCACAATGCTTTTTTAAAATCTGTTTCCTTTTTCTCAGTACTTGGCTCTTCTTTCCTATCTTTTCTTCTTCAGAGATCCACTTCTTTTTGGTGCAACTGTGCTGAAGCAGTCATGCTGGAACTTGTGAAATGAGGATGATTTTCCTTTCATCTTCTCCCTGAATCAGCATCTTCAAAGAGAGCCAAAATTCTGGAACTTTTTTAGCAAAACAAAGGAACAGATCAACATTCTTCCTCCCAAAGCGCATCTGAGGGCTTGAGCGTCCGGTGAGAAGACAGTGCCGAGCTGAGTCAATCCCATACGGTGGAGGAAAAGGAGAGGAGCAGGCAGGCATGGATAGAGCATAGTGCTTGGCATTGAACAAGTAGCTGTGGGAAAATACTGGGCCAAACCCTCTGCTTGGGTAAGCCCTCCGCTCTGAAGCAAATGGAACAAATCCAGTTTACACTAGCTGAGGATATGCCCAGAGTGTTGACTTAACCCCTGGGCACATGTCTGTGATCGTGGCTGGCTTTCCTGATGTCAGTTTCTTATAAGTGCAGCTCTCAAGCCCAGTTGGGTGTTGGAAGTTGTAAGGGCTCCTTTCCCCCACTGAACTTCTCCCCTTTGGTGCCTTATGCTGGGAGTTCTGGCTGTTTCAAGTTTTTTGTACATTGACATTCTTCTCAAAAGGAAGTTGACTCCCATTTGGTATGTGTCCTTTCAAGAGCTGGATGCAGCCTGTGCAGTGCCACTAACTGATGACACCTAAGCCATATGCCGTCAAACGGGAGCAACTGATGAGATTTATGGCATCTGACCCGAGAACCTAGCCTTTTCTGCACATTGGTTCGTGCTACCTAGTGGAGTAGGGCGTTACGTAATGTTTTCATTTGTCTGCCAGACAATATCACTCTGTCCAGAGATGCCTACTTTTGGGGGCCATTTGGAACAGGTTAGTGTTTTTGGATGTATGATATGGGGGTAACATATTTCCCCTGTTTATATTTCTAGGACCCAGTTTTGCTCTCTCATACCTTTATGCAATCCTGTGGAAGCTGTGTGTGAAATCTAAGGGAAGAATGGGGCTCATAGGACCAAATCTTTCTCTCTTACACCCCATGTAGCCTTCCTGAAGTCAAGGAATTTCCTGGGGTGTCAATCAGGGAAGGTTTTTGCTGACAGTGTGTATTATTATTGTATATCTATAGCATGCAGAGGCTTGAGTCGAGATTGGGGGCTCATTGTGCGGGGCGGTGTATAAATACATAGCACAATCTGTACACGTTCTGGCTTTTTGAGTTCTACTGCACAGGTGCTAAATCAGTGGTTCTCAACCTATTTACCATTGTGGGCCGCATCCAATACTACCTGTATGGCCCTGAGGATGTCACATGGGCCCCAGCTCTGTGCTGATTGGGCCGCAGATTGAGAACCACTTTGCTAATCATCACAACTAAACTTGCCGAAGCATCTGACTTTTAAAGTAATAAAAACTAAAGACAAATAGCATTGGCAGGCGCAAGACATGCCTCCCCATGAGAGGAGGGAGTCGACTCTTTCAACGCATGCACACTGCTCATTCTGTAGGTGTGCAGCTGCTGCGGTTTATTATCTGTAAGTCATCCAAGTAGGGAACAAGTGTACTGTAATTAACGAAATAAAAAGCAGCCCTTTATATTCTGCCATCATGATTGTTCACTGAAAGTTAAGATTTCTCTCCAGTGTCATGAGAAAGGAGTCCGTGGGAGTTGGCCTGACTGCCTTTGAAAAGCCCAGACTAAGTTCTTTTTGGGAAACTCTCTGAACGTAAAATTATGTCACTTAGATTTTTATCAGCCACTCCATATTCACCCAGTGTTTATTTTTTGTCAGGCTGTGAAAATTCTAGTTGGTGAAGCTCTTCCACTGAAACACCGCCGAGATGTGTGCTGGGAAAAGAGGAATGGAGACGGCTACCCGTGTTGCCATGACTGCCTCGAGTTCTGCTGTCTCTTTAACCTTCCCTGCAGAAGTGGCTCATCTGTACGTAGCACCACTTGCTCTTTCTGGCTGAGCTATATTTGGACTCAGTGCAGCAATTCCTGTCATTGAATGGAAGGTGATTCTCTAACTGGGTGGAATCTTTTCAGCGTGGTGGATGAGTGAGAGAAGCAAATGAACGAGAAGCAGCACTGGTAATGGATGAGCCACGGTTGGCAGAGGTGTGCAGGACTCCAGCGGCCTGTTCTTGAGAGGTGCTGAGCAGCCTCAAATCTCACTGAAGTGAATGGGAGCTGTGGTAGCTCAGCACCTCTAGGGATCAGGCCCTTCAGTAATTACAATTTCAAAATGTCTAAAACATTCCCCTCCCAGCTCGATATTCCTACACCCACTAATTCTGAATGAAATGTTTCCTTTTACTCCTTCCGTGCTGCCCTGGTGCCTCATAGCTGCTTCTTTTCTAGTTCACATTTTTAAAAAAAGTAATCTTCCTGCCCCCCCCCCCCCCGCCCCTTCTTACCACTTGAGCTGCTCCAAACCACTCTAGTATGGAATTCAGTTGTCAAACTCTGTACACTCTTTCTCGCTTGCTCACTCTCTCTCTCCCCGTACCTACAATCCAATCCTGTGTGCTGCTGAAAGCCCTCAACTTCAGTTGAAGTCGATGCAGCACTAGGCAGATTTGGGCCTATAGTGAGGGAATTTTGTTTGGTAGAAATTCCGATTGCTCATTTGAATTGTTTTTGGTCATGTTGTGTTACTCTCTAATTCTGAGACACCTGAAGCCAGGGTAAATACTAATATTGCATTTTAAAGGAGTGGTGTGTGTCTGTGTGCGTGTGGTGGGGCGCAGGTTAGCTGCTTTTTGGAATCGATCTAGTTTGTCAGTGTCACTTTTCCCAATGGAGACATTGAGTAAATGTGGATAGTGAATCTTGGGTTTCGGCAATCTTCTGCACACTTACTAGAAGTGTGCGAATTACAGAAACCACATATTGCCACTATACTGCATTCCTAGCCAAAATTAGATTAAATGTAATGTCATGTTTTCCTTGCAGTGGGATATCACTCTGACTACTATGCAATTTAAATAGCAAAATAATAATTCATTTTAGGATCTTATTTCTCCACTGCCACTAATTCATTTAGTTCCGGAGTTTCATGCAGGGTGAAATTTATATATTTTGGGTTATGGCGCAGAACACTGACTAGAGAGGCGTGTGTGCACACAAGCCCTCCCCCCAGTTTGACACATCTGTAACTAGTTAAGTTTAGCTTCCTTTGGGTTTTTAACTGTACAGTATCTCTGTGTAATGGCCAATATGGAATATTTTCTGTAGACCTAAAATTAAGGAATATCTGAGGATTGTATCAGAAAAATTTAAATAGAACAGAATGGGAAATGATTTTCCTATCCTGCAAAATATTTGAGATTTCAAAAATTTTCCCATTCTACCTCAGGATGAAACTAAGACCTTATGAAACTTTTTGTGTTTAAAAAACCCGACACCACAGGAGAGCAGCCCGCTCCAGAATAGCTGTAATAGGGTGATCGTCCCCTATTGGGCACTAAGGATTAGTGACAAGGTAACACTTGTTCTGCGGAGTGTCCCTTTAAGACCTGGGACTTCCTAAGAAAGGCAGAGCTAGGTGTTGGGAAAGCAGAAGATCATCCCTGGAGAAGTTGGTCCTGGGGCAGCGGGGAAACCCAGGCTACTCTTTCTTTAAGGGCTGCGGGCCTAGGACTAGGAGCCTGGTAGAGTGGGTGGGGCACTTTCCCCCCACCCCCAGCCAGTCGTGACCAGCTGTCTGAAGATTGTATCTTTACCAGCTCTTCCTGCAGAGCAAGAGGGAAAGTCTGCTTGCTGAACTCTCCTACTCTCAGGGCGAAAGAACTGAGTGGGGAAAAGGGCCAGCTGGAGGAGAAGCTGGCTGAGGCTCTGCAGCTGGCCTAAATTACAATTTCAGCTCCAAGGAGGAGAGCTGGAGCTGAGAGCAGACTCCCGGGGAGTAGAAGACTACTCCAGCCAGGTAGGGCTGGGAAGGATGAAATTTGGACTCTGAGGGCTTTATTTTGATTGGGACAATTTATTGATGATAAACCAGGATGTTGCTGAAAGAAAAGAGCCCGTGTGGAGTTTGTAAAGAGTCCAAGAGGGGAAATTGAGGCAGGGTGTGGCTGAGCTCCCTTGGCCATTAGGGGATGCTAGAGGGCAGGCACATCTTTTGACAGTAGCCCAGTGGTTATTGTACTTGCACCTGGCTGGGTCCCCCACAGATTGGATGAGTGCCCTGACCATGGGGCTATTCTGAGGTGGGGTATGCTTTGTCTTCCTTGGTGTCTCCCTTAAGTTTTGTCAGAACTGACACATGTCTGCACAAGTTTCAGTTTTGATGAATCAGCATTTTCTGACAGTTTCATCAGAAGATTCCCAACCTACTCTACAATTAAAATAATGCCTAAACTGAGTGGAATTAGGGCTGTGGGAGGTAACATTCCAAACTCTCAGAAGGACAATAGTTGCATGTGGCTTGAATTTTTGGTTTGTTTTACTTACTAATTGTTGCTTCTGGTTGTAGATTTATAAATGGGACCTGATTCCAGACTCACTGGTATAAATCCACTGACTGCAGTAAAGTTACTCCTGGTTTACAGTAGTGTAAATGAGATCAGAGTTGGGCCCACAGTGTTCTTTCCTGAAATATCCACTAGAGATCGCCTCTCTCAGAATTGCATTTGACCAGAACCATTAAAATACGTTAATAGCCTAATTAGATTTGAGTCCAACATCTGTGCATTAGAATGCTGAGACCATGTCTGTTAAGAGAGACAGAGCTTGTCCTGTCAATTGCTGTTTGTTCTGCCTGTTGGGCTCTCGACTAGATGCTTATGCTTCATTTCTTTCTGTGGTGTGAGGTTTAGTTGTAAATACTTATAACCTTTTTTTGGCATTGTGTGTATGTTACAGCAGTAATGCTTGAGAAAGCACTTATTGTATACCTCCATCTTTAGTGGCGTAGAGCTTTCCAAAAAGAGAGAAAAAATTACCCTTTGGGCTAAAGCTTCTTCTCATACTTGTTCTTAGCCCAGAGGAACTTTTTTCAATGAGGGTGGCTAATTAATGGCACTCTTTGATCACCAGTTATGGAACAAGATGCTTCTAGCCTTGGACATTTTTCCAGATATCTTACTAGAAACAATCCTTTAATTGACTAGCGTGTATTTTTATCTAGTAAGGCATACACTGAGGTGGTTTTAATTTAAAACAAATAATAAAGCTGTGATTTTTTTAACCCTTAAAACACTCAGACGTAAGAGTGTAAGGTGAAGTAGAGCAGCTAAGTTAACTCAACTGCTGTCCCTCTTCCTCTTCACAGCCGCTTCCTTGGTTCCCTCTCTGCCCTGGTCTATCCCATTCCCCCCTCCTACCTCAGAACCCTCCTCTGTGATAAGCCACAGAGGCCTCCCTGATGCTTCCCCCTTGCCAGAAGGTCATGCTTCTTGAATATCTTGTCTTGGCCACAGACGTGCCTCATTGCTTGCAGCTATTCTGGGGTCTTTATCAACGTCTCCCCCCCCCCACCCCATCCTGGGGTTTGCCTCCACATGCATAAGGTACCTCTTTATTGCTTCAGAGTATGAGAGATGGATTAGAAGTGGTAGTCCAGAAAATGCTGTTTTCTTTGTGTATGTATGCATGCTGGAATTGGGCTGTGGATCTCGTTTTGGGGGTGGGGTGGGAAAGGAAGCTAATGGACCCTCGACCGGGCCCTTCCTGCCACAGTGATATCTAGATAGCCTTAGGGAATCCCAGGAAACAGTCCAGTTCTAAGGTGCCTAACATTTCAAGTTTGGCCAATGCCCGAAGGCTTAAAGAGGAGTTATCCAGGCTGATGTCAGTTCAGCCTAAATGCTTCCTGGGGAAAACCTTTGATTTTAGGAAACTAGGTGAACAGCTTTTGGCTATAGCTTTGATTTGACACTCCTGGTTATGGCATGCCAGTGGTGTACTCCTGGTGTCTACTTATGTCTCTTCCTTGAAGGCCCTGGTATTTTTTTAGTGGCAAGATTGATACTTTTGTAAACCTGAAAGAGACAAGGACCATAGTTAGATCCCCTTCTTATTGACATAAAAATAAAGGTATTTGATGCAACAGATCCTAGAGGTTTTAATTCTTTTGAAAGGATGCCACTTAACTGTGGGAAGGGTTTGGGAGGTTCCGGTGGGCAATTTTATTTGAGATACAGGAGGGTCTGGCAGGCAGGAGGTCAGATTGCAGACCCTTGCTGCTGGGTGGCAGGCTGCTCATTGCCCTCAGTGCTTCTTCCCCACTTTCCATGCTCCCTCTCTTAAAGATTTCCAACCACTGAACGCTGGGCCAAGATGAGCCCTGTTACTCTCCATGTTGAACCTGGAGGCCGTGGTGGGACTAGAATCTGGGACATACCAAATGTCCTGGTAATTGTGCTTCAGGATTTGGTGTGCCCTAGACTCTGTTGTACCCTCATGGACTTCTCCTTTTAATGGATGTAAACAGTAAAGTTTAACTTCTGACTTCATTTATATTGATATTGAAAATATTAGATAAGTATAGCTCCACCTGTAATGCATTTATAGTCCTAGAAAAAAATCTTTGAGAAAGAGAGAGCGCGCCAGATCCCAAGCTGCTGTAAATCAGCAAACCTCAGTTAACTTCAGTGGAGGTACTCCAGTTTACACTAGCTGGGGATCTGTCCCAGAAAATGCTGGGAGAGCACCTGCTCACCAGTGAAAGCTTTCTACTCCCCATTGTTGGGAGGATTTGTCGGTCCCCTGGTCCATACTGTCTGTGTGGAGTTCCAGATAAGCACCTAAGCTTTAAATGCTGCTCTGAATGTTCTGAAGTGATAGTTGATCAACATATAATGGCAGTCATGATCTAATGGCTAAAATATTACTCAGTGTCCTAAGCACAGGACAGCTATTGGAGATATTATAGGAACAAACCAAAGAAGTCATTGCGATCAGTTGTCACTAAGCACTGTAATCTTTTGAAGAAAACTGAAATCTATGCTTGTTTTGATGAACCCTGACAGCATGCACTGCACAAACAATGGGATTTAACGAGTTTTGCAGTGGTCCTAGGTCTAGGAGCTAGTGACCACACAAGGCAATGTTCAATGATGAAATAATTCTTGGTAAATGGTAAAAGTATCATTTTTAGCTATGTACAGATCAGATATAATGCCCAAAACTATAATAATTCATGCAGTAGCCAAGTTCCTATTATGGTCTATTGCACAAAGTTTCAGGAAGAAATGGACGACACGCACATGTGCCTTCTTGTTCAGTGTAGGCTGTTGAACATATTAGCATGTACGCTTGTGTGGTAGCCTTAAATACGTGTACAATGAGTCAACTTTTCATGTGTTCTTATTTTTGAGATTACATATATGCTGCCAATATGGCAATGCATTTGGCCACTAGCCTAGGAAAATCTACTCTCCTGATTAATTATGAAAATCTAACCTTGAGTGTTTGCTGTAATGGAAAAGACACGTATTTTGAAAACATTTTGCTGTTTTTATTATTAAGATGTGTGTTAAAGGGAGAACAAAATTTTAAATTGTAGATAACAGGCCAGACCCTGGCCCCCATTATAGCTTGTGACTTGCTCTGCTGTAAAGGAGCTATAAAGCCAGCTTACCTAGCTGTCTGGGGACTCCTCCAGCATAGGGAGATCCTCCATACGGCTGGCACTACACAAACTCCTTCAAAGGCAGTGTCTTGGTGTGGCCATGGGAAAGGGTGCCTGGCTGGAATAGTGCTGCACGCCAAACTCTGACTGCTTGGGATCCCAGGTAGCTGGAAGTAATGCATCTTAGCGCAGCACTGAGGCTTACAGGTAACTCTGCTCCACCAAAGAGTTAGAAATTAACAAGGAACGATCATAGTGACTCACTCATTCTTTGGCCTGAAAGCACCCACTCCTTCCCTAGAGTCTGTGGTTCTCAGATGACCGGTGACAGAAAAAGCAGGAAGAAAACTGAAGCATCAGTAGCAGAAAATATGGGCAGATGAAGATCGCTTCTGACACATGGAGTTCTTGTGACTCAATGCCCTGGCTGTCATGGCTGCTGCTAAATCAGGCTGTGCTGAATTATTCCAAGCTGTAAATTCCTGTGCTATCCTGGAATGCCTCCGTTCAGCTGCAGAATCCAATACCTTCTGCAGTTCAGAACTATCACGAGGAAGTAAAAGGAAACACAAATCATATGGCTCATTTATACTGCAATCACGGGGTAAGACTGTCGCTTGAATAGCTGTGCCTGAGATAGCTTTAATCTAGCTCACCTCAGGCGTCAACAGTGAAGCTCCCTCAGTGTGGGCTGTGCAAGTGCACCCTTAACCCTGGGTAATTACTTGGACAGGTAGCCCGGGCTGAAGCATGTGCTGCTCAGGCTTCACTGTTCCAGTACCTTAGCTGGCTAGATTAAAGCTAGTTTGGGTATAGGTACATGAGTTGCAATCATACCCCATGATTGCAGGATAGAAATAACCTTAGATATGTCATGGATACTGCTTCAGGATACAGTAGTACTTTCAGAAGGCAGGAATACCTCTGAACAAAAGAAAAGAACTAGGAAGGAAAGAAGTAAACCAGTATGGCTAAATGGCAAAGTTTAAGACATTATTTGAGCCAAAGAGAGAGCCTCCAAAATTTGGAAATCTTATGTTAGTGAAGCCAATAGGCTGGAGCTCAAATGACTGCAGGCAATATATAAGGGGGAAATTAAGAGGGCTAATATGGATTAGGAAGAGAATAGCTAAAGGGCGTAACAAGAAGAAGTTGTGTATGTACATCAGAAGCAGGGAGCCTGTGAAAGAATCTACCGGATCACCAGAGGTTAAAGCAGGCAATTAAGGAAGATAAAGACATTGGTGAGAAGCTAAATGAGTTCTTTGCATCAGTCTTCGCTACAGAGGATGCTGGGGAGATACCTCACCTTTGTTACCAGAAGAGAGCAGGCATTGTTGGAAACCGAGGTGTTGGAAGAAAACGATAAAAATTGCAAAGCAATAAATCAGCAGGTCGACCTGGTGAACCCCACCAAAGAGTTCTCATGGAAATAAAGAATTAAGCGACTGAGCTGCTAGCAAAAATATGCAATTGCTTATTAAAATCAGCTACTATCTTGGGTGACTGGAGGGTAGTAAATATAAATATTTTAAAAACAGCTTGAGGGTGATTTAGCAAATTACAGACCAGTAAGCCTTACATCTGTATCTGGTAAAGTGCTCAAAACAATCACAAATCGAATAACAAAACACCTGGATGATCATGATATGATAGGGTCTCACAAGCACAGTTTCTGTAAAGGAAAATCATGTCTCACTAATTTATCAGAATTCTTTGAACATGTCAGTAAAATAGAGGATGAAGGGAAGATAATTTGACATAATTTATTAAGACTTTTTAAAAAGGCCTGTGACAAAGGTCCCTCAGAAAAGGCAACTAAAGAATCTGAGTAGTCTTGGGGATCAAACTGACTTACACCCCCCCCAACCCGCGGCCCTCCCCCCCAGAAACAGTAGAAATAAATGGTCAGTTTTCATCTTGGTAAAAGGCGAACAGCAGGGTACCTCAAGACTCCGTATTGGACTGATGCTGAATGTTTTTTAATGGTTTGGAAAGTGAGATAAAAAAATTATTTAGATTAGTCAAGTGCTGAGAAGACTCTGAGGGGCTTGGTTAGTATACTGGAGGATGAAATTCAGTGTTGATAAATGCAAGGCTAAAGCACATAGGAGGGGAAATTTTGATTTACTGATATACCTTGCAGGGCTCCAAATTAACAATATCAATTGAGGGGAGTCGGGGGGCGGGGGGGGGAGGGGGAGGAGGTGGGACCTGGGCATTACTGTGGACATCTCAACTAAGACCTCTGCTCAATATGCAGCTGTGGTCAAAAAACCAAAATGTTATGGACTTTACAGAACAGGGTGGAAAATAATGCAGAAAATGTTATAATACCATTATAGAAATCAAGGGTTCACCCTCATGGAATACTGTATTCGGTACTTGTCATCCCATATGAGGAAGGAACTCAGGGGTCTTTGGAGAAGGATTGTGAGAGATTTTCCATGCCCCTACTCATTCTCTTGTGCAGAGAGATTTGAAAGATTGGGACTGTTTTATCTTGAAAAGGGGATGAACAAGAGGTTATGTGATAAAAGTATATAATGAAGGCTCTAGAGAGGGTTGATCAGGAGATTCTGATCTCTTTATCTCATAGTACAAGAACAATGTGAGATTCAGTGAAACTGAGGTGGCAAATTTGAAACTGATTTAAATAAAATAAACCCTGAACTTTTTAGCAGCACGTGTAATTGCTGTGGAACTCATTGCTACCACCATCATTGTGGCAACTCCGAAAGGGACATGGCCATCTTGCAGATCAAGAGCCACCTGGATTGATCTCTAGGTAGGTTCTTAAAGTGATCTGTACACTTGCCACCAACATGCAGGATACCAGAATGGCCCTGGTTTCAATGGTCACATGGTTTCAATGGTCATTTTTTGCCTAAGCAGCAGAGAAATTCCAGGCTGTTTCAGCTACAAGGACAATTGACCAAATTGTTGCAGGTGATTGGCTTCAGTATAAACAACCTAATGACACAAATGTATTGACCCTGGAGGGCAATTCATTGCCCCAGGATGCTATTAAGGCCAAGAATTTAGCAAGATTCCAAAGAGAACCTTGTATTTTATGTGGATAACAAGAATGACATACTGCATTTCCTGCAATTGCTGTCAGTCAGGTATGCAACGCCAGGATATGTGTATGCCCAGGAAGATCTGTGGATCTGACCGGGAACAAATAGGTTGTTTATCTTTTCTTATTATTCCTCAGCACTTGAGCTCATTGTAAGTTCGATTGTGCATGGTTCTCTTCTCTGATTGGTGCTAGCTTTGTGTTGAGTTAAAGCTGCAAAGGGGCTCTGTAATCTCACTGAGTCAGGACTCAGGAGTTGCAAATTAGGCATTCAAAGAGCATTTTTTCTATTTATTTTCCTCCCACCATGTTTTCTTTCTGCAGTGTAAAGATGTAGATATGAAGCATTTCGGCTGTGTCTTTACTGAAATAAGGCAAAATTGAGCATGTGAAGACACCAGGTGTGAATATGTACCTGTTACTGGAAGGGCAAAATTCCTCCATCATCTGCTAGTGGCTGTGAAGGTGCTGAAATCTCTCTGCAATTTACCAGTACTGCAAATAAGGAAGCAGTGTGGCCTCCACGGTTTATAATTTGAGTCAAAGCAAATAAGAGGCTCAGTCTGCAGTCCAAGAGAATGATTTTGTAGATGCTCTGTCCCACAGTCACACTTGGCTTACTAAGATTCCAGTTTTTACTTGAGTTACTGGAATTTTGTCACAGGCTTCTTCCACGACAGGTACTTGGCAGGCAGTCTGTGTCAACTTCAGTCTCTTTACTCTTTTCCTTTGCTCACAAGCTCACTGCTGCATTTATGGGATATGTGAATGTTAATATACTAAGTATCAGATGCATGATCTTGACCATCTGTTATTACTGTCATTTATCATACTATCTTTAGCCTTCAAGAAATGTCACAATTTTAAAATCTGTGAATTTAACATCACTGGCAACTAATAGAAAACTCAAAGATGCTGATGGATGTTTTCATTTGGGAAAATGTGTGAACAAATCTTAATCTGCCCTGTTATGACATAGATTAAATAGAAAGGGCGGGGGGTGAAAGAAGGACAGAAGGGACCATTATGGTCCCCTAGACTGGTGTCCTGTATAACATAGGCCGTAGGACTTTCCCAGTGCTTAATTTGTAATGAAAGATGTGCTGGGGCTCAAGCAATTTTTTTACATTCATAACTGATGCAGCAAGCCTGGAGGTGCCAGGGCTCAGCCCTGGCACAAATTAAGCACTGGACTTTGCTGTATTAACTCATAGTGTTCAACAAATAACTAAAATAGCACCTTAGATTTCAATTTATCGTTTGGGTGTTTTAGTTACACTCTAATTTTTACTCTTTACATTCAGTTGTTTGCATTTTTATTTTACAAAACTAACTGCAGATTTTCCATGCCCTTAGATTAAAATGATCTCATTCATTTTTTAAAAAGAAACAGTTTAACCCATTTTTGTACACACCAGTCTGTCATTAGATTCAGTTATATATATAAATCTATGGCATTGGACAGGCTCCAGTAAATGTACAAAGGTTAAGTGTCTGGGACCACCTTCTACCTCCATGCAGGAATCTTCAGGGAATGTCTTCAGTCAGAGTTCCTTCCCCTCCCCTCCCAAACCCTCGCCTTCACAAGTTACCGTAACAGGAAGAGAGAGCGACCGATTGAGCAATTCTGGTGTTCAGTCTCAGGACACACTGCTGCTTTTCTGTTCCCTGGGTTAATGTGACTTAGTGTGCACTTTGTGCTTCAAAAACAGATGAGGTTTTAATTCCTTAGTGGTGGGGTCCCAGCAGAGAAGTTGCAACATCTTTTGTGCCTTGCAATAAAATTATGACAACTCACGGGAAAGAAGTATGAATCTAACTCCCCACACACTGTGCTGAAAATGTACCCCATTCTCTCTGATGGTTAGAGAGGCAGTATTGTATTATTGGCACCACGTTGTTTCTACAGTACCATACATATGCATGGCACTTTATAGACCAAGATGTCTGCTCAGCAGAGTTCCCAATCTGTAGCCCAGATCTCATGTAAAGAAAAAGGTGCTTTTGAAATAAACAGTGAATCTAAGTCACTGTTTCCTTCCCAACCTTGCTCAAGCAGTGCCGCAGCTCCGTGCTGCCCCTTCCCGGGGCTAGTGGTGAAGTCACAATCTCGCTCTGATTAAAGAAATGATTTACTATGTGTTTCAAGTGATTTCTTTTTTTAATTACTGTCACATGGAAACCAACCACAAAATTGGGGAATTCACCTGAATCCTGGAGAGGTTTGGATTCAGACCTGCATCAGAACGTCACAGCTCACTCCCATCTCTTAAATCCAGTAACTGCATTTTCAGGAAGAATTTATAAACTGGTAATTATTTACATTGAATTGTAAATGTATTTATTTCAGGCAAAACCAGCAATACCTCTCACTTATGTCTGAATTTCAGTGAAACTATTTAATCCACGTTTAGGGTTGCACTTTTCAAGAATACATTGGTTTTGGTAGAAGAAAAAAAAAACTTTTATGCAGGGCAGGGAGTTCTCCCTAAATGTTTGGTTTAAAAAATCTTGCCCCAAACTTGCTCAGTTAGAACTCTATGCTGGAGGCCCAATACAACCTCCATATGGTCCCGACAAGTTAGCAATAACAAGGAATGTATTTTTGTAACTGTAATAGTAAAATATCCAATGGAGTATTTCTCTGGTTATAATGACTGTGGTATATCTGTGTTGTGACTGAAGATGGTCCGTTCCTAGGTGCAGTCATATTCTTGAGTTCCATATGTAAGAATCAGACGCATAGGAAGAAAATACAGGGGCACAAGTATTCTAAAGTTAGGCTGCCTTTAAAGGCACAGCCTTCAATAAAGGGCAGTAGGTAGTTGCACTGCCCTTGTGGACATTGGGGAGGGGGATAGAGGGACACAATCTCTCCCCAAGCTTCCCAATGCTCTGCAGTATATGAAGGCTGTACCAACCCACAGAGAATGGTGCAAGGAGTGGGAAGGCCAGATAATGGTCTGACTTCCCCCATCTCACCCTTTCTGGGGTGATATGTACTCTCATAGAATCATAGAATATCAGGGTTGGAAGGGACCTCAGGAGGTCATCTAGTCTAACCCCCTGCTCAAAGCAGGACCAATCCCCAATCAAATCATCCCAGCCAAGGCTTTGTCAAGCCTGAACTTAAAAACTTCCAAGGAAGGAGATTCTACCACCTCCCTAGGTAACGCATTCCAGTGTTTCACCACCCTCCTAGTGAAAAAGTTTTTCCTAATATCCAACCTAAACCTCCCCCACTGCAACTTGAGACCATTACTCCTTGTCCTGTCCTCTTCTACCACTGAGAATAGTCTAGAACCATCCTCTCTGGAACCACCTCTCAGGTAGTTGAAAGCAGCTATCAAATCCCCCCTCATTCTTCTGTTCTGCAGACTAAACAATCCCAGTTCCCTCAGCCTCTCCTCCTAAGTCATGTGTTCCAGACCCCTAATCATTTTTGTTGCCCTTCGCTGGACTCTCTCCAATTTATCCACATCCTTCTTGTAGTGTGGGGCCCAAAACTGAACACAGTACTCCAGATGAGGCCTCACCAATGTCGAATAGAGGGGAACGATCACGTCCCTCGATCTGCTCGCTATGCCCCTACTTATACATCCCAAAATGCCATTGGCCTTCTTGGCAACAAGGGCACACTGCTGACTCATATCCAGCTTCTCGTCCACTGTAACCCCTAGGTCCTTTTCCGCAGAACTGCTGCCTAGCCATTCGGTCCCTAGTCTGTAGCTGTGCATTGGGTTCTTCCGTCCTAAGTGCAGGACCCTGCACTTATCCTTATTGAACCTCATCAGGTTTCTTTTGGCCCAATCCTCCAATTTGTCTACTGAATCGTTCCCATATTAACAAATGCCAAGTAGTGCTCTCATTTCTACAAGACCCCTTTACAAAAACACACTGCTAAACATTACATTACACTTAAGTTTGTTAAATTAAACCTTATTTTATCTTAATGATTTTCAACAGCTTTAATCCTAATTGGAATGATTCAGCATACCCTCAATTAAGATGTGGGGCCAGATTTTCAGCTGGTGTAAATCAGCATAGCTCTATTAGTTTTAGTGGAAGATCTGGCCCTTCATTTTCATACAAATTGCATGCATCTGAAAAAATTCCTTAGGCGAGTTCTGGATGAAATTCAAAACAAGGATTAATATAGCTTTACAGTTAAAATGTTGTACTTATAATATGCATAGCAGAGACCCGCAGGTATGTTCGTGGTGAACTTTTCACCACTTGAAGCATACTTTCAGAAATCGGAAGCCGAATTCCTTTTCAAAATAGGAAATGCCAAAACCAGGACAAAACAAGAACTTTTTTGCCCACATATGTTTAAACTCTCATGGCCTAGGCTAAATCCATAATTGGTCTCCAGCAGTTCAGAACTGAAAAATAGCAGGCTTCTCCCTTCTCCCCACTACCCATAAAAATGTCTGTTCTTGTTCAGCTGTAGACTTGTATAAACCAAAATTCACTTGTCCTGTGTAATCATAAAACATATATATCTTTGGTCTCTAGCTTTGGTCTCTTGCTTGGAGATGGTCAGAGCTATAAAGTTCTAGACTAGATTGTCCAGAGTGTACAATTCCAGGGTTTTGGTTCAAACCCTATAGTTGGTACATAAAGTAAGTAAAGGTGGTTCAGTTACATTCTCTGCCCTGCCAAATTCCGGGGCACAATGTTTGTGTGTTTTTAATAAAACTGGGTAAACTACCATTGAAACTCCTAATATTTTTTGGTTCTCCGTTAAAGGATAGCTGGGCATCAGTGAGCATCTTGTGATGTTGTCCGAGGTGTACGCAGTAGTTGCTGCATGGAAGCTTAGAAAAGCTCTGTAAGTGGAATGGTTACTATGACTGCAAGGAAGAATCAAAAGAGTGTTGGTCATTACACATATTGAATCTATTTCCTTAAGTTAAGTATCCTCGCACCTTCTTGTCAACTGTCTAAATGGGCCATCTTGATTATCACTATAAAAGTTTATTTTCTCCTGCTGATAATAGCTCATCTTAACTAATTAGCCTCTCACAGTTTGTATGGTAACTTCCAACTTATCTGTATGTGTACATATGTATATATATATATCTTACTATATGTTCCATTCTATGCATCCGATGAAGCAAGCTGTAGCTCATGAAAGCTTATGCTCTAATAAATTTGTTAGTCTCTAAGGTGCCACAAGTACTCCTGTTCTTTTTGTGCAGTTTGGATGCAGTCTATGAAATTTTCTGACAGTTTAGTGTCTCAGGAAAACCTGTAACACTCTAGCTTTCTGTGGCTAATGCTCCTCTTGTTCTGCTTTACCTCATAAGGCTTCACTTTTTCTCCCCTTCCATCACATCTTAAAGCACTTGGTGGTGGTGGTGGAGGGGGGGGGGGGTTGTTTTCTCCTTAATCTTCTCCTGCTTCCATAATCCTTTCGGTTCCTATTTCTTCCCCTGTTTGATTTGAGACCTTCAGTTTTATTGCTGCTGCTATGTATCATCCTTTAACATCTAAGCTTTCTTCTTAGAGACATGTCCTGAGTCGCTGACTTTTGTTCCTGCTGTGGGGACCTCAGCGTCCCTGACAATTAATTTTTGTTTCATTTATTTCAATTTCTTTTTTCACTTTGACTTTCAGTTGGTTTTTGGTTTGGTTTCTACCTTCAGTTTCTTCCAAAACTCAGAGAGAGAGAGAGAGAGAACTACTTTGGATAACTTACTCCTTCCCAGGACTTCCTCACCACTTCCCTTTTCTTTGGCCACCAAGGCTAATAAATAAGCTCTTTGGTTCAGCAACTTAGTCAAACAGCTGTTCCTGTCAAAGGGATGACTGATTTTTATGGCATCGTCCAAGTTTTTGGGAAAAAATGTCAAGAAAACCTGCCTGTGTTCTTTTTGAGGTAAGCTGCACTATGGAGTTGTAGCAAGCAAAGGAGTCAACCCTATTAATTTCAGTTTTGAATTTTGAATACAGTAAGTCAGGTTTAGTAGAAAACTGTACATTTTGACGGGGGACGGACACATGGACACATGAAGTCAATAGAGCTGTGCCAATTTACAGCAGCTGAGGATCTGTCCCATAATATTCATGTGGTGTAATAAAGATAGGAAACATTTATTTTGGGCCTGATTTGGAAGCGTTCTCTCATCTCACAGGTTTGGGCTTTTACTTATATGCATGCTTAAATTCCGTTGAAGTTAATGGAACTTGAGCATGTGCTTAAGTGCTTTGCTGAAACAGAGCCTTAGCCAATAACTATTTAAAATGGTCTTCAACATATTTGATAGGGTATTTGGAATCCTTATCTTTTAAAATAAATTCAAAACCTTTCCCCTATTTCACATACATACTCTATGGTTAGATTTTGATGAATTTTAACTGTCTTGTTGAAATCTGAATCATTCTGGGTTACCATATGTCTGAAAAATGCCACACCACATCAAGTTGCTTTGCTCTGTTTGTTTTGTGTTTTAAGCAAAAGCTGCAAAAATGGATGAAAAATACAAAATGTACCATTACTATGCTATGCATTTAAGAATACCAGCTTCTCTCAAACTTCTTTGTTTAGTCACTGTAACCTAAATTATCTGTTGTATTTTTGCATAAACTATAAAATCACTCCCCAGGCCATTTGTGTTTAATTGGTAACGCCCTTTTACAAACAGCTTGGCAATCAAGGAAATGTATTTAAACAGTGTAATATGTAACAAGGCAACAGGTGATTAAAATTCAGTGTATTTTCTTACTGCAGGGGTACAGCAGCTGCGATCAGAGGCCCGCTATGGGCAAGATTGCAATTAATTGAAAGCACTTCTATTTATACACCTGCACTCACAAAAGATTCTGAATGTAAAGAGGAGGAGGCCAGGTTGAGGAAACTAAGACAACAACTCAAACTATACTGACAGTGGTAAATTAATCCCTTCCTTAGGGGAAATTCTGTGGGAAGGGTGCAAACAATTCTCAGAACAGTTTGACTACCACCCCAAGCCTGCAGGTGTTCAACATTTTTAAAGGATGTTTACCAATAGGCAGTAAAGGCCTGATCAGACCCCTCTCGAAGTCAAGAGGAGTCTTGTTACTGATTTCAAGGAGTTGGATCAGACCTTGAAGGAAAAGCATTTTCCCTTACCTACCTTTTCCCCAATGAAGAGAGGGAAGACTTAGGAAGCAGTAATTAACAGTAATGTCACACACATCCTGCTGACATACAGTGTGAGCCCTGGTCTACACTATGAGTTTAGGTCGAATTTAGCAGCGTTAGATCGATTTAACGCTGCACCCGTCCACACAACAAAGCCATTTTTGTTGACTTAATGGGCTCTTAAAATCGATTTCTGTACTCCTCCCCGCCGGGGGGGTTAGCGCTGAAATTGACATCGCCGGGTCGAATTTGGGTTAGTGTAGACGCAATTTGACGGTATTGGCCTCCAGGAGCAATCCCACAGTGCTCCATTCTGACCTCTCTGGACAGCACTCTCAACTCGGATGCACTGACCAGGTAGACAGGAAAAGCCCTGTGAACTTTTGAATTTCATTTCCTGTTTGGCCAGCATGGCGAGCTGATCAGCACAGGTGACCGTGCAGATCTCATCAGCAGAGGTGACCATGGAGTCCCACTATTACAAAAGAGCTCCAGCATGGACTGAACAGGAGGTACTGGATCTGATCGCTGTATGGGGAGATGAATCCGTGCTATTAGAACTCCGTTACAAACGACGAAATGCCAAAATATTTGAAAAAATCTCCAAGGGCATGAACGACAGAGGCTATCACAGGGACCTGCAGCAGTGCTGTGTGAAACTTAAGGAGCTCACACAAGCCTACCAAAAAACCCAAGAGGCAAACGCCTGCTCGGGGTCAGAGCCCCAAACATGCCGCTTCTATGATGAGCTGCAGGCAATTCTAGGGTGTGCCCCACAACTACCCCACACCTGTACATGGACTCCTGCAAGGGAGTTTCACACAACAGGGATGAGGATTTTGGGGACAAGGTAGATGATGAGGAGGGGGAGGTTGAAGATAGCGCACACCAAGCAAGCGGAGAAATCGTTCTCCCCGACAGCCAGGAACTGTTGATCACCTGGGGACAGTATCCTCCCACCTGGGCTCCCGGAACTTGAAGGCGGAGAAGGCACCTCTGGTGAGTGTACCTTTGTAAATATAATACACGGTTTAAAAGCAAGCGTGTTTAATGATTATTTTGCCCTGAAGACTTGGGATGCATTCGCGGCCAGTACAGCTACTGGAAAAGACTGTTAACGTGTCTGGGGATGGAGCAGAAATCCTCCAGGGACATCTCAATGAAGCTTTCCTGGAGGTACTCCCAAAGCCTTTGCAAAACGTTTCTGGGGAGGGCAGCCTTATTGTGTCCTCCATGTTAGGACACTTTACCAAGGCAGGCCGGTAGCATGCAGTCTGGAATCATTGCATAAGAAAGCATGGCAGCGTGTAGTCCCGATGTTTGCTGGCGTTCAAGCAACATCCGTTCTTTATCTCTCTGTGTTATCCTCAGGAGAGTGATATCATTCATGGTCACCTGGTTGAAATAGGGTGGTTTTAGTAAGTGGACAAGAGGTGCCCATTCCTGCTGGGCTGTTTGCCTGTGGCTGAAAAGAAATCATCCCTGCTGTTAGCCGGGGTGGGGGTCAGGATGAAGCAATCATCCCAGAGAATTGGGTGCGTGGGAGGGTTTAGTTGGGTTTGTGCTGCACGTTAACCCGAGAACATCAGCTCCTACTTTTAAATGTCCAATGTATCTTTTTCAATTCTACTCTCCTTTTTTTCCTCCCGCAGCTGCAAATGTTTCAACGCTGCCACTAGCATCTCCGTCCCAGAGGCTAGCGCAGATAAGAAGGCAAAAAAACCACACTCACGATGAAATGTTCTCTGAGCTCATGCAGTCCACCCAAACTGAAAGAGCCCAGCAGAATGCGTGGAGGCAGACAAAGGCAGAGTCCAGGAAAACACAAAATGAACGCGAGGACAGGAGGTGGGAGCAACAGGAGAGGTGGCGGGATCAAGAGGAAAGGTGGCAGAGGCATGATGAGAGGAGGCAGGATGCAATGCTGAGGTTACTGGAGGATCAAACTGATATGCTCCGGCTTATTGGTGAGGTGCAGGAAAGGCACAGACAGCCACTGCAGCCCCTGTGTAACCAACCAGTCTCCTCCCCAAGTTCCATAGCCTTCTCACCCAGACGTCCAAGAACGCGGGGGGTGAGGGCCTCTGGCCACCCTGCCACTCCACCCCAGAGGATTCCCAAGCAACAGAAGGCTGGCATTCAATAAGTTTTAAAGTTTTAAACTTTTAAAGTGCTGTGTGGCCTTGTCCTTCCCTCCTCCACCACCCCTCCCAGTGCTTTTCTCCTCCACCACCCCTCCCGGGCTACCTTGGCAGTTATCCCCCTATTTGTGTGACGAATTAATAAAGAATGCATGAATTTGAAACAACAACTTTATTTCCTCTGCAAGTGGTGATCGAAGGGGGGAGGAGAGGATGGTTGGCTTACAGGGAAGTAGAATGAACCAAGGGGCAGGGGGGTTTCATCGAGGAGAAACAAACAGAACTTTCACACCATAGCCTGGTCAGCCATGAAACTGGTTTCAAAGCTTCTCTGATGCGCAGTGCACCCTGCTGTGCTCTTCTAACTGCCCTAGTATCTGGCTGCGCGTAATCAGTGGCTGGGCAATTTGCCTCAACTTCCCACCCCACCATAAACATCTCCCCCTTACTCTCACAATATTGTGGACTGCACAGCAAGCAGTAATAACAATGGGAATATTGGTTGCGTTGAGGTCTAACCGAGTCAGTAAACTGCACCAGCGCGCTTTTAAACGTCCAAATGCACATTCTACCACCATTCTGCACTTGCTCAGCCTATAGTTGAACAGCTCCTTACTACTGTCCAGGCTGCCTGGGTATGGCTTCATGAGCCATGGCATTAAGGGGTAGCCTGGGTCCCCAAGGATAACTATAGGCATTTCAACATCCCCAACTGTTATTTTCTGGTCTGGAAAGTAAGTCCCTTGCTTCAGCTGTTCATACAGACCAGAGTTCCTGAAGATGCGAGCGTCATGTACCTTTCCCGGCCATCCCACGCTGATGTTGGTGAAACGTCCCTTGTGATCCACGAGTGCTTGCAGCACCACTGAAAAGTACCCCTTTCGGTTTATGTACTGGCTGCCTTGGTGATCTGGTCCCAAGACAGGGATATGTGTGCCGTCTATGGCCCCACCACAGTTAGGGAATCCCATTGCAGCAAAGCCATCCACTATGACCTGCGCATTTCCCAGAGTCACTACCCTTGATAGCAGCAGCTCAGTGATTGCGTTGGCTACTTGGATCACAGCATCCCCCACCGTAGATTTGCCCATTCCAAATTGATTCCTGATTGACCGGTAGCTGTCTGGCATTGCAAGCTTCCAGAGGGCTATCGCCACTCGCTTGTAAACTGTGAGGGCTGCTCTCATCTTGGTATTCTTGTGCTTCAAGGCAGGGGAAAGCAAGTCACAAAGTTCCATGAAAGTGCCCTTACGCATGTGAAAGTTTCGCAGCCACTGGGAATCATCCCAGACCTGTAACCCTATGCGGCCCCACCAGTCTGTGCTTGTTTCACAGGCCCAGAATCGGCATTCCACGGCATGAGCCTGCCCCATTGCCACCAGGATGGCCAAATTGCCAGGGCCCATGCTTTGAGAGAAGTCCGTGTCCTCATCACCGCGCTGCCATCGCCTCTTCGCCTGCTTTTGCAGGTTCTGGTTCTGCATATACTGCATGATAATGCGCCAGGTGTTTACAATGCTGATAACTGCCACGGTGATCTGAGCAGGCTCCATGCTTGCCATGGTATGGCGTGCAGGAGATCAGAGTTGCAGGGGAAGCAGTGGTTGGATGACCAGTTTTGCAGACCTACTGCACCATCTGCTGCCAGGATACAACAGCTGAGCAGTCTGCACGCTTGCCGTGGTATGGCAAGACAAGAGCAGCCGAGCAGAGTTCTTGCGGAAGAGGCCCTGCGAGACAACCAGGAGAGCAGAGTGCCAGCGGAAGCGGTGGATTATGACGGTCATATAGAGGACCTGCGAGGTGGATTCATAGCATCAGAAGAGCAGAGTGGCAGCGGAAGCGGTGGGTGACAATGACGGTTAGCAGTCCCACTGTACTGTCTGCTGAAAGCAGTATGGCCACCCGCACGGAAAAAAGGCACAAAACGATTGTCTGCCATTGCTTTCACAGAGGGAGGGGCGACTGACAACATGTACCCCAAACCACCCGCGACAATGTTTTTGCTCCATCAGGCATTGGGAGCTTAACCCAGAATTCCAATGGGCGGCGGAGACTGAGGGAACTGTGGGATAGCTACCCACAGTGCAATGCTCTGAAAGTCAACGCTACTGTAGCCTCGGTACTGTGGATGCACTCCTCCGACTTAATGCGCTTAGTGCATTAGTGTGGGGACACACACAATCGACTGTATAAAATCGCTTTCTAAAAAATCGACTTCTATAAATTCGACCTAATTTCGTAGTGTAGACATACCCATAGTGTGTAGATGGTGTGTTCTGAAGATAAAATTAGAGCATGCAACGGACATAAGGCCAACCTTTGCTTTGGCTGGTGCTTTTCAGGGTAGTGGAAACATTAGCAGCCTCTGCTCCTTCATTGTTGCTGGTCCAGGCAGATTCCATGGGGAGTTCTAGAGGGACACAGGTGACGAGTTACATTAGCTGCTCCTTTGAGGAGTAGCATACGCTCCAGCAAATGTACGAAAGCCACACTGTGACTCAGACAGAACTCTGTTGATAACTTGGACCAGGAGCTAGTTCAAGAGGATGAATGCAAGAATCTTACTAGCCATGGGAAGCAAGGAGATGCAGCGATAGTTAACACAGTTGCGTGTGTACGTCTTTGTGCTTATAGATAGTGATGATCTTGGCATCTTTCAGCTGCTGTGATATGATTTCTTGAAGCCAGACCTGTGAGGAAAAACATAAAAAGCTTGTCAATGAGATGATTTCCTTCATGTTTGAAAACTTTAGCTGGAATGGCATCAGGCCCAGGAGATTTGTTGTTTTTCATTGCTTGGACAGCCTTCAGCACCTCAGCTCGTGTGTGTGGATCGGCAAGTGCTAGATGTAGGCAGTTAATGGAAATGGTGACTCATCAGAAACAGCAGACAGATGATTTAGAAATTCACTACTGGGTTCATGGCACCATTTGGCGGTGCAAATCTGTGATGATTCACCATCAGCTCTTGTTAGTGGTGTTGAGGCAGATCGAGTAGGGCTATGTGCAGCTTTGACTGCATCGTATAGAAGCCTTTGGAATCACGTTTTTCAGCAAGGACCTGCAATTAATCCGCTTTGTGGTCAAACCACATATTTTGCGTATGGCGGAGTTTGCAGTGGAGCATGCTGCAAGCTTCTTTATATCTGGCTTGTTTCAACTCAGAGAATGGATCAGCTAAGAGCACATCATACGCTTGCCATTTGGCAACAAGATGTGCTATTTCAGGATCATTTTGATCAAACCCATCTTCATAAAGGTGTTTTGTATATCCAGCACAGTTCACAACAGTCTATAATGTAGATTGTATCACACAGGGATACGGTCACAGAGTGCACTCACCACTGGGGCACCTCCTCCTTTCCAATCTGGGGATCAGCTCTTTCCAGATCCAAAGCCCCCTTCTGCTGCTTGCTGCACACCGTGCCATCTCTCTCACTCTCTGCAACTCAGGGTGCTCTGTCTTTGTGGCTTGGCCCTCCGGCCAGGTCCCTGTAGTCCTTGCCTTCCACGGTCTCTCCAGTGGAACAAAGTCTCTCCAGATCAGTGGTTGGTAGGGGAACACGGGCCCACCCTCTACACTGGGTTCCAACTCAGGGAGTCTATAACAAACAACTGTGGTCTGCTTTCCCTCAGACCCTGTTTCTCTTTCCCTGGACTCCTTCCTACAGCTTCTGTCTCTCCCCTTCCCCCTGTCACCATCTCAAATTCCCTCTTTCCAGGCAGTGACTGCAGACTTTTTCCCTGCAGTCTCTTTCCGTTGCCAGCTTCCTGGCTTTGTCCTAGCCCTGCCTCTTCCTTCTCAGCTGGGCTCCGTCACTGTTGAGGGAATTATTTAGGTCACCCAACTCCCCTCAGCTGTGGCAGATCTGATTAATTCACCCCTTCTCAGCCTCATTAACCTCGTCTGTGCTGGCTTGGGGTGAACACCCCATCATAGATTCCCTTTCAGCAGATACATCCTCCCCGATTGTTGGAAAAGTTTCTAAAACAGTAGTTAACTCTGTGGAGAATTTTTTGGTGGTTGACTGGTCTTTCAGCCAGGCAACAGTTAAAGTTTTTACACACATCTCATAGGCCCTGCTGTTTTGACCAACACATACTCCACCAAATGCCAATGATGTGAGCAAGGGTGCATCCAGGTCCTTTTGTGTTTGTTGGGGAGCCAGAAAACAGTGTGCGTGTGATAACTAATCGGTGCTCGATACATGTTGGCAACAAAAGTAAGCCTTTATTGTTCGTCTTGCTGACGTCCCACCACATAGACTCATCACGGCCGACATGAGTGTTAAAGTCACCTGGGATAATCAACTTTTCTTCACAGGGAGTAAATCGATGAGATCATTTAGATTGAAGTAAAATTGTGCCTTCCTCTCATCAGAGTTGTTTGTTGTCTGTGTATAGACACTGATAAGTGAAGCATAATGTCCACCTCTCAGGGCAGTTGGAGCTTCATCACTGTCATTTTATACCAGTGGATAGGCTCTTCAACCAAGAGAGAAGATTCTTTCTAATTGCAAACTGACTCTGTCACTTTGCATGGAGATCTGGTACCCATAACAAAGTAGTGTACAGTTCAGGTAAACTGAAACTCTCTTGTCTGGTGTTGACCCCCAGCCTGTATTATCTGAGGTAAGCCTCTGATCAAAGAAAACGTTGCAGGGTCTGGGACACTGCAAATATTACAAACTCAGCAGAAAAGTGCACAGAATTTATAAGTCAGCTGGGTTTCAGTCCCAGTGGCAATCCCTTCGTCAGAGGACATAACTCTGTTTCAGTTCTCTCTCTCTCGCTCTCTGTGTCAGTGTGTGTGTGAGAGAATTACATTTGTATTGTACTTAAAAGATGATGTACACAGGGTGTTAGGAAGAAATAAGTGGCACAACAGAGAGGCTCCATGCTAAGGAATGTTGTCACTCAGTTTGGGTTCAGGAGCCATAGAAGTGGGGTTTTTACCCACAGAAGCTTATGCTCAAATAAATCTGTTAGTCTTTAAGGTGCCACCGGACTCCTTGTTGTTTTTGTGGATACAGACTAACACGGCTACCCCCTGATAATAGTCTCTGCAGTTACTCGAGTTCATCGATCCAGGTGTTAAGGAATCCATAAAACAAATTTTAAGCTCATAGAACTCTCACAGGCAGAAAAAAATGTGATAAATCATCCCAAAATAAACCACTGCACCCTCTAAAAATACTCAAACATGTTAGTCCTCTTTCGGGACTGTCTGAGATGGTGTTTCAAGCAAATGTTAGACTACTGCTAAACATGAAAGAACACTTAGTGCTTAACTCATTGTGGTGGGTGCAGGGAATACAATTTGCATAATTCTGCACTCACATGGATGACTGTGCTGGAGGGGGGATGCAAGCAGAGGGAAGATTCTGGCTTTGGTGGGCAGTTTTAAATCCCAGCTGGGGTGCTTTAAGAGCCCTGCATGCAGAGTCTCCTCAGAAGGGATGCTGAATCCTATCTCCACTGAGTTGTCTGCATGCACTCCCTGCGGACCCAAGTCACCTTTGGAGTGGCACCATCTCACCCTAGGGCCCTCTGTGAATAGAGAGTGCAGGCACCTTGTGCTGCTGTTCCTGGTGCCCTTTCTGCCACAAGAGACCAGATGTTTCAAGGTATTTTGGTGCCTAAAGATGCAGATAGATGCCTAGCAGAGTTTTCAAAAGTGCTGATGCATTTAACTCCCATTGAAATCAGTGGGAGTTATGTGCACGGGTTCTCTTGAAAATCCCACGAGGTATCTATTTGGATTTTTAGGTGCCGAAATACTTTTAAAACTCTGGCCAGAAGAGCCTAGAATCTCAACTTTCATGTCTCCAAAATACGTTGTCCCTTGAGGCTCAGACTTACCCCAAATTTGCCCATAGTGCGAGCTCATATATAGAACAGAAAGTTGTTTTTCTTGTTAACAAAATCATCTTTATAATAGAAAGCTATATAGCTAGAACTCTAACTGCAGAATTGAACTGGTGGCTCTACAGTGTAGAAGACTGTTTTGAAGGTTACCAGATGCCTACTGTAATTTACATCTTTAGCCTCAGCTGCAGGTTTGACATCATTTTTTTAAAATATGGGAGTCAATGCAAGGAATTCACACAGCAGGGTAGTTCCCTGTGCAAGTATAACACTGCGTTGTTGAAAAGGATTCTAGTTTAAGGATGCATCTAAAAAGCAAGATTGTTTCAAATTGGCAGCTTGTTGTGTGTATCACTGATGTTCTAACAGATTACAGCCAAAAATGACAGATTGAGTTTGCAGATATACAGCCATGACTTATTATTTGCAAAGACAGACTTGTCAAAGTGATGAAACATTTTCAATTGCAGATTTCAAAAACATTTTTGATGCACCAGAATGACCTAAACCTTAAATGATTTATCTTTGTCCTTACTTGGAAAGGATTCTTTCACAATAGTTGATTTTTTTTACCCTGCATGTCTATAGAAAACATACATTTTACTAATAAACGTATATTGTCATGGCTTATGTACAAAAGCAGAATAGTTTCCTACCAAAACTGCCTAGAGACCATGAGCATAAGCCAAAACCTGGATTTGCTTTGATGTGATACAACTTACAACACAGCTACAGTTTCATGCAGAAAAGATATTTGGAAAGGACAAAATAGGGGATGGTCTAGTAAGGACTGTCAAACTGTCTGCTGAATCCGTCTGTCTAATCTTCTTATGTAGTGCCCATCATTGTGGTATCTGATTCCATATAAAACCTACATTCAGAGAATGTTAAATGGCCAAAGTAAGGAGATACTAAAGGTAAGGTTGCCCATGCAATCTTAGCTCTCCCCCCTTGTGTATATCCGTTATGATAGTCTTTAACGATCATGTGCTATTTTTCAAACGCAACTTAATGTTATACTGTATTTTCTACCTTTTGATACAAGTGTAGTATCTTGTAATTTTTAAATGCATGTGTACCTGCAGTACTCTCATTTGGTCAGTATTTGAACTGAAAAAAAGCATAAGGTATGAAGTACTTATTGAGTGGGGCATCTTGCTGGGAGTGCATTACACTGGTACTCCAAGATGTGCACTGGCCACCTGTTGGTGACCCAATGGAGTTTAAGATGTTTGTCGTAACCTATACATCTCCAAAGGGCCTGAGATCTGCCTACCCAAGAGACTGTCTTTCTCCTGGTGACATACTGTTACTGCTTCAATCAATAGAGGCATGTCAGCTGGTTGTTGTCTTCAATGCTTAGCTGAATGGTCAGCTTAGGTGATCATTCGTCATTGGGCCCGTTCCTATGTGGCCACAAGGGCTTGATGGGCCAAGAGTCCAACGTCTGAACACACTTGATGCACCCATGTAATAGGGGGTCTGCCTCTGGGCCACCTCCATCCCTGGGTGGTGGAATTTTATCCTGGATGTTACAAGCCACCTGGAGAATGGCATTCACTGGAACAACTTGAGGCATTTTCATGACACGTCCAAAAAGCATAAGATGCAATCTGCAGACAATGGCCCCAGTAGTGTGTAGACTTTAACAACCATAAACATCTGCATTACAAATAAAATAATTCCACTTTATGCTCAATATGCAACATTGGCATTTTGTGTGGAAAGCCTCCAGCTTTGACCAGTCTGAGCGGCATTGTGTCCATGTTTCACAACCGTACAACAGTACAGAGAGGATGCAGCTTGAATAGATCCTGAACTTGGTTGTCATGCCAAGATGATGTTGTTTTCCTATTCATTGTAAATGACCCATGGCAGATGCTGCGATTCCCATCTGGTGGAAAACATCCATGTGAGAGTTGGAGGAACTGGTGAATATAGAACCCAAATAGCAAAAGCTGGAGACTGCTTTGACAGTTTCATTATTCAAAGAGATTGGAGTCCCAGGTTGACGTGATTCTAGAGTTTTCAGCTTTGTCTTTGGCCACGAAACATGGAGGCCAACCTTAGCCGACTCCTTTTCCATTTGCTGGAGTACCTTATGTAACTTGTCGGGGCTCTGTACTAGAAGAACAATATCATCCACATAGTCAAGATCTGAGAGTGAGAGATCACCTATCTTAATGTCTATCTGGTCCCCCCTTCTTATAAAAGAAGGGCTGCTGGCAATGCATTCGTGGTGCTCTGAGTCTTGCTTCCTGCCCTTTAAAATATTTAATGGTTTGTAGGAAATACACTCTTAATTCTAAAGGCCAGATTGTTTCTCCAGTCCCAAGACTTTGAAGCTTGAAAGTATAGGGTCAAATCCACCCTTAAATGAGCATTTTTAATTCCCATTGAAATCAACCCAAGTTGCAAGCATGCCTTCAAGAACAGTGTTTTACCTATATGTGGCACTCCTTACCCAAAAGAGGTGTATTTTGTTTCATTGTGTTCTTTTGCTAAGCAGGTCTCTGTAGTCCTGTCAGCCTGACATAGATCCTGAGCAAGATAATGGAATTAGTGATACGGGACTCAATTAATAAAGAATTAAAGGAGGGTAATATAATTAATGGAAAATAGATCCTGTCAAATTAACCTGATATCTTTTTTTGATGACATTATCAACCAAACTTGTAAAATGTTGATGTAATACACTTAGACTTCTGTAAGGTGTTTGACTTGTTATCGATAACATTTCAATTAAAAAAACTAGAATGATAAAAATTAACATGGTACACATTAAATGGATTAAAAATTGGCTAACTGAGAGCTCAAAATGTAATTGCAAATGGGGAATGGTCAGTGAGTGGGTGTCTTTCTAGAGGGGTCCTGTAAGGATCAGTTCCTGGACCTATGCTATTTAACATTATTAATAACCTGGAAGAAAACATAAAATCATCACGCATAGGTTCTAGATGACACAAAAATTAAGGGAGTGGCAAATAATGAAGAGGACAGGTCACTGCTTCAGTATGATCTGGATCACTTGGGACACTAGGCACAAGTATACAATATGTATTTTAATATGGCTAAATATAAATGTATATATCTAGGAACAAAGTGTGTAGGCCATACTTCCCTGATGGAGGGCACAATGGATAATCAGATGAACATGAGCTTCCAATGTGACACTACGGCCAAAAGAGCTAATTCGATCCTCGGATGCATAAACTGGGGAATCTCGAGTAGAAGTGGGGAGGTTATTTTACCTCTGTATTTGGCACTGGTGCCACCGCTGCTGGAATAGTGCGTCCAGTTCTGGTGTCCGCAGATCAAGAAGGATGTTGATAAATTTGGAGAGGGTTCAGAGAAGAACCACGAGAATGAATAAAGGATTAGAAAACCTGCCTTTCAGGGATAGACTCGAAAAGCTCAATCAATTTAGCTGAAGAATGAGAAGGTTAAGGAGTGACTTATCACAGTCTATGAGTAGCTACATGAGGAACAAATATTTAATAATGGGCTCTTCAGTCTAGCAGAGAAAGGCATTACAATGGCTGGAAGTTGAAGCTAGACAAATTCAGACTGGAAATAAAGTGTAAATTTTTAACAGTGAGAGTGAGTTAACCATTGGAGCAATTTACCAAGGATTGTGGAGGATTCTTTATCACTGACTATTTTTAAATCTAGATTGGATGTTTTTCTAAGAGAGATGCTTTAGGAATTATTGTGGGGAAGCTCTGTGGCCTGTATTATACAGGAGGTCAGGCTAGATGATCACAATGGTGCCTTCTAGCCATAGATTCTTTGTAATTGTACTCGCCCAAGATATCTTGCCAACGGTGCTGTTTCAAAATCTACCTCTCAGTCATAATGGCTTTGTATTTTAATACTCTTCTCTTGTATAGGACCTTTCATCTGAGGTCTCAAAGTGTTTTAGAGATATTTATTAAGATTAATTCTGTTATCCCCATTTTACAGACACAAGCAACCGAGAGACATGAGACTAAGTGATGTATCCAAACTCTCACAGGAAGTCATTAACAGCAATAGAGCTCAGTAAACCTGACTTCCTGTCTTGTCCTCTCTCTGCAAGGCACATCCATGACTGACGTGACCAAGCAGATCTTCATTAGTAATTTCTTAATAAATGTGTTGACTGACTGTCCAGGACAACCGTTGTGTCAGATTCAGCAAACGGGGCAAATATCCTGAAACCCTGTGTGTGCATCAAGTAATGTGTTTCAGTTCCAGGAGCAAACTCTTCAAGCTATGCATCTATTATTGTGTGGCTTATGTCATATATATGGGCTCATAGCACGATCACTCAACAGTCAAATGTATGGGCGGTCAAATAACATTTGACAGCCCCTGCATAACCTGGGTCAGAAGTGACTTGACACTCATTGAGGGGAAGGGCATGTCACATACAGTTTCTCCCCTTTCTATTTTGTGTCATTCTACTCCATTGTCTGGGTGTGTTTTTGTATAAAATGTCAACCTCAGTGTTTGTCATTTGGTTTGTAGCTCAGTGATGAGATGAACAAGCCAAAATATACAGTGACTGCTACGAGGAGACTGAGTATTATTTAGCATTTAGAAGTGCTATGGAATTGAGAGAATTTTATACATAGCAAAATTCAGTATGTTCCCTCCAGAAGTCTCAAACTTACAACCATTGTATAATTTCATGCGTCCGTATTACCAATGAGTTACAAAGAGACTAAGCCAAATTCATCCACAATGTATCTGTAATGAATTGAATGACAGGCATTGAGGTGGACATGTAGTATTACATACCAGATATGTTTGGACAGTGGGGGAGAATAGTACAACATAATCTGAAGAGAAAATTATGTATAACATGCCTCTCTCTTCACCAACATTCATGTCACATGATGCAGCAATCTCATCTGCACTGTTCATCTGAGTTTCAGTATTCATATTTTGTGGAGTTGCTCTTAATTGCACTGATTATTCTTAATGTAGGGCATGACATGGCTAATTTTTGTAATGTGCTGATTTTGCTTGTGATTGTGTGATCTGTCATCTGTGCAGGAATGGCTGTTTGTCATGTTTGTATTTGTCATATGTGCAAAAACATATTTTAAATGACTCGTTGATTTCTGGAAAGTGAATAATTCTTTCAGTTCACCACACTGATTTCCTTAACTGCTGACTCTGAGTATGTATCTCTGTAAATCAGGGGTGTGCAAACTTTTTGGCCCGAGGGCCACATCTGGGAATAGAAATTGTATGGCGGGCCATGAATGCTGACAACCTAGGGGTTGGGGTGTGGGACGGGGTGAGGGCTGTGGTTGGGGGTGTGGGCTCTGGGGTGAGGCTGTGCTGGAATGGGGCCATGCAGCAGCCCCCGACCCTGCACCTCGGCTGGAGCACCAGAGTGGGGCAAGCCCCAAATCCCGCTCCTGAGAGGGAGCTTCCGGGCCATAGTTTGCCCACCCCTGCTGTAAATACATGAATGTAGGTTTGAATCTTCATTGCCTTTCACTTTGTGTTGTCACTTCCACCTGTGCAAAGTAGGTAGTAGTACAATCAAGTTTCCGGTCTCTTCCATTTGACTGCATATATATGTGGTCCTACATGTCCTCATTATTGGCAGGTGGAGTCAGCACTAAAATACGATTGGTATCAGCTGTGTTATAGTGGTGTACTGGTTTTGTATGGTAGCATGCAGTAATCGTATTCTGGCACAAGAACTCTTTTAAAAATGAAATCAATACTCTCTTTCAGAATATGTGCCCCTGCACTAATATGATATTGCAATCTTTAAAACCACATTCTTCTATCTTGCGACAAAAACAGGATGATTATGTTGATAATCCTTATAGAGTCTTTTAAAATTTAGTAGAAAATTATGTATTTTTCAATAAATTTTGACCAATCATTTAGGACTTAATAGGGAATTATCCCTCCTGCAGAATTCTACAAGTGGTTAAAAAAAACCTTTGGAAAGGATCTCATTCTTTATTAAATTCTACAGGTGTTTAGAGTAATTCATAATCTATAAGATGAGAAAGTTCATCCTTTAGAAATATGACTGGAAGAAAGGTGGAGAATATTTTCTTTTTATCCAAAGTTGAGAGTGGATAACAGAAGATACCACGTGAAATTACGAAGGGAATGGAGCACCCTAGAGATTTTGATCTAATGCAAGTAAACCAAATCTGATTTGGCATTAAAACATACCCTTGGATAAGCCTGTGCAACTCCAAACACCAGGCCTGCTCTTGTACTACGTAGCCAAAGCTGCTGTTGACGTCAGTGGGATTGACATGTAAGGTGTCTAGGGCCGAATCTGGCTATTAGGGTCATTATGGTCAATGGGAGCTACAAATGCTGTTGCCTGTGCGATGTGAGTACAAGGTGTGGGGATCGGACAGGGCTGCAGATCCACTGCTTGATGGGTTGTATCTGCTTTTGGTAGGATTGTGGCCATAATCCTGCCCCTGCTGTGTGTGATGTTGTGTTGGCCAGCCAGCTCTGGCAGGGTGCAGGTACATGAAGCGTGATAGAGCATAATGCCCCTTGGGATCAAGGAACATAGGAACACAGGACAGGAGGGTACGTCCTGGGTCATTGAGTTCAGTCCCCTGCTATTGAAGCCAACCCTGTTGTATAATCCCCTTTGTAAATTTATCAAGCTCCAACCTCAAACTAGTGCCCCCACTACTTCCGTTGGAAGGCTGTTGCAGAGTAGTCCCATTGGCTTTTGTGTGTGGCATACTAGGTTTCATATCTGAGGCATGACTTCCTCATTTCTCCACTGCAGCAGCAGTGAATTCTGCTTTGAATTGCAATTTGTGAAACAGTGTGAAATAATTCAAAATCAGATGGTAGTATTGTCTCAAATACTAAAATGAGTCCCACAATCAATAATGCGATGGAACATGATTTAATGGATGCTGTTTAAATGCACATTGCCAGAGTAATGGCAGTATTCTGCAGAATTCATGAGGCATTCCATCGAACACCTAGGATTCTGAGAGAAGAATTAAATGCCCTTTACCAAGATTTTCTTTAAGATATAGTTCCGATTGTAAAGGTTTTTGACATTTCTAGAGGTGTTGATTCCAAGGATAACACACACTGGGCTAGATCCTCAGCTGGGGCATATTAGTTGCAGATCTGACACAGGATTCCTTGTTCCTTTAAAACTAAGAGGGAAAATGTTGGGAAGAGATTTCATGACCCACCAGAGGAAAAACAATAACCGATTTATTGCACTTCAACTGATATCCAGAGGGAAGATCCCAGCCGTCTGCTAAGACACTGGCAAGGGTTATTCTAGGTTTTATATATAATAGAATGTTTGACACAGACAGTTTCTATTTGACTCTTCTCAATACCGCCTTATCCAGGAAGCTAGAGGTTCTGTTACCAATCTGTAAAGCTATGGAAATTAGGGACAATCCTAATAGCTGCCACACTGCAGTGTGTGTGTCTGAGACATGAGCACTGGTAATCACAGAAACCAAGGACCAAACTTATCCAGGAAAAATAATCCCCAGAATCTTAAATATAAGCTTTCTGGAGACACTATCAAAAGCCTTTTCAGCTCTGAGAGCATTGGCACGTATATGTGGGGAATGTTGCCCAACACCTGCCTACATAATGCTTGATTCTAGCCAGTGTTATTAATCTCTGATTTTCAAATGTACTAAAATTCTCAGAACTGAACTGAATAACCCTGAACCAGTTTGGCCAAAAGGCCAATTTCACTCATCTGTGCACCATAGATAAATAGTATATTCGTCATTCTTCTGTCCTGATCTAGGATGACAGTTCTTTTCCTCCCTCTAAACAGTGGTGGCAGATCTTAAATTCAGAAAGATGAATGCATTTTCTTAGCAGACACTGACTGTCACTGTCTGTTGTTTTCAGCAGGAGAAACCTCACCTGTCAGAATAGGAACATTTGTCAGTTGATGGGGGAAAAAATCCAAGTGATAACCTCAGAAACACATTCTGTATCATTCATGGTTTTCCTCAATCAACAATAATCCCTAGCAATATTTCACCATCTTCAAGTCTCTGCTCTATGTAAAAACAGTTCTTCTGCTTCTCTCCCCAGGAGTTGGAAGGCTCTTTCTTCCCTTTCTTCTCTTTTTCAATATCCCTGTTTTTGAAGTTTTCTGACTTCTGTCCACCTTACCTCTTGACTTTGGACCCATCTCCTCCTGTTTCCTTCCCTCCTGCTCTGTTTTTCTCCCCCATCTCAACTATTACTTGCTCTTCTCTGGCTCCTTTGTGTATTCCGGTAGCACCTAACGGCCCCAAACAGGGTTTATAGATTTATAGATTCCAAGGTCAGAAGGGACCATTGTGATCATCCAATATAACAGAGGCCAGAGAACTTCCCCAAAATAATTCTTAGAGTTGATCTTTTAGAAAAACATCCAATCGTGATTTAAAATTGATCAGTGATGAATCCTCCACGATCTGAATTTGTCTGGCTTCAACTTTCAGCCAATGGATTGTGTTATACCTTTCTCTGCTAGACTGTTGAGCCTATTATTAAATATTTGCTCCCCATGTAGATATTTATGGACTATGACCTTTAACCATCTCTTTGTTAAGCTAAATTGATTGAGCTCCTTGAGTCTGTCACTATAAAGACAGATTTTTCTAACCCTTTAATCCTTCTCATGGCTTTTTTCTGAACCCTCTCCAGTTCATCAACATCCTTCTTGAATTGTGGACACAAGAACACAGTATTCCAGCAACTGTCGCACCAGTGCCAAATACAGAGGTAAAATAACCTCTCTATTCCTACTCGAGATTCCCCAGTTTATGCATCCAAGGATTGCTTTAGTTCTTTTGGCCACAGCATCACACTGGGAGCTCGTGTTTGGCTGATTATCTACCATGATGCCCTAATCTTTTTCAGAGTTACAGCTTTCCAGGACAGGGTCCCCCATCATGGAAGCCTACATGCTTTGTTCCTAGATGTATACACTTAAAATTAGCCATATTAAAACATATATGTCCAATTTTCCAAGTGATTCAGATCACTCTGTATCAATGATCTCTGTATTATTTGCCACTCCCACAATTTTTGCATCATCTGCCAACTTTATCAGGGATGATTTTGTGTTTTCTTCCAAGTTATTAATAAAAATGTTAAATAGCAGAGGGCCAAGAACCAGTCCCTGGGGCACCCCCAAAAAACACTAGAGACCCCATTAGAAAAATCATTTAATGATGATTCCTAGTTTACCATTACATTTTGAGACCTATCAGTCAGCCAGCTTTTAATCCATTTAACATGTGTCATGTTAATTTTATAGCTTTCTAGTTTTTAATCAAAATGTCGTGCGATATCAAGTCAAATGTCTTTTGACTTGGTGTGCCTTAGGACCCTATTGTGCTAGACGGTATACAGACATAGAATAAGAAATAGTCCCTGCTTCAAATTGCTTACAGTCTAAATCACAGGAGGGATGAATAGATATATAGAAATAACAGCCTAAATGCAAATGTCAGTCTAATATTTATATTTAATACTGTATAACCGGTCCAGTTTATCTCTCTCTGTTCTTTTCTGTCATTCATCACTATAGTATCTTAACTGCTATATCTTCCTTTTTCTCTGTAATGCTGGCATTGAGAAACATTCAGATGGAAATAAAACTGAATATACAAACCCATGTGTGTTAAATTATGTAGCTTTGTACAGGTTCCTTTCCCTGATGTACCTCTAATAGAGCTAAATATTTTAGTGATGGCTGGCACCACTATCGTAGTTAACATTCTGTCAGCCTTGCATTATAGACACCCTTTGCTAGAGGTTTATAACTTGGCCATTAAATTGGCTTGAGGCTTTAACTTGGCATAAGATTTCCCAGCTTTAATGATTTTTTTTCTTTAAACAAAACAAAACAAAAAAACCCCCCAAAAACAAAATAAGGTCAAAATCAGTTTAACTCTTTAGTCAAAGGCAGCCAAAACCAATAGTATTTTGGCCAGATGCATGTCTTTTTTGTGTGTGTTGTTCTAATTAAAAAGCAGTTTTGCTTTTTAAAATGAAATTTTTGCAGGTCATTTGTGCATTATGAAGGCTAGGGTCCCATTGGTATTTGTGTGTTTATGCATGGAGTAACCTTTGCTTTTTTTTAACCTAATAAGAACAAAGTGCTCCAAAGTTATATGCACAATGTAAATCAACCTATATATTCTGCTTCTTGTAACTGCACTTGATACAAAAGGAGAACTGGATCACGCATTTAAAGTGTTTAGAGCTAATCATATATAATCTCAGCAAGGAGGACCACTTCAAAGCTCTGTTTTTTGTTTAAATACATCCATACAATTTTCTTTCAGTGAATTTCAATTTTCTCCTTCATTTAGTATTCCATAGACACCTAAGGTGAAATCCTGGCCCAACTGAAGTCAATTGAAGTTTGACCACTGATTTCAGTGGGATCAGGATTTTATCTCTGATCCAAAGATCGTTTGGGGGCGGGGAGAGGAGGGGGAAATCTCTCACTGACTTCACTGGGCTTTGGACCAGACCGCTGCTCTTGAATTTGCAAGTCTCCTTTTAAAGCTAATGAGGGTCAACTTTTACTTGTACAGTTCTGTTATCCAAGTTCTTATGGCAATCGTGCATAACACAACGTGGAACTCTCTTAAGTCAGAGGGAAATCTGATATTGGTCAGGACACACTAAATTAGGGCTGCATATGCCTTTTAAAATGTGACACACAAAGGGCAAAGTTCAATTCAGAAGACTTTACTCCAAATTTACTTGATATAATTGATTTCAGTTAGAACAGTAATTTTCCACAATTAAAGTCTTGAGCCTGTTTCTGATCACACTTATTGTTACACTTCACTCCATAAATTTCAAAAGAGTGACTCCTAATTTATGCCAATGTGAGAATTCAGTAAAAACAGACATTACAAAATCAGGCCTTTTATATTTCATGGTATCCCAAAACTCTGAATCAGAACACCTCCAATCATGGGGAAGTTAGATCAGATCTGAACATGGTGGCTCAAGCCTATCTCAACTTTAATCCTTTTTACAATAATACCTCACATGTGTAAAGCATTTGCTTAAAGTTTCATCCTGACCTGGGAATTTTGCTGCTGACTTCCGTGGAAAAGCTGGGTCCCTTATCCATGGGACCCGCTTCTTATGATAACTTGAAAATTTGTAGCAGAGGAGTAGGGGAGAGGAGGATAAGGCAAATAGGAAGAGGGAGGGAGATACAGGGTTTGGTTTCAAACCAGGTTTGTTTATACATGGTGGCCCAACTCCATAGCTGGTGTAAATCAATTGGGATCCAGTGAATTCAGTGGAGTAGCACTGATTTACACCAGCTAAGGATCTGGAGTATTTTGTAATCAAACTCATTACACATATTAATAGTAAAAATAACAAATATTTAAACATCCACAGTGTTTTAAATAGTTAAAATACGTAACATTTGTTTCATGTAATCCTGCAGTTGACAAGACATATATATAATTTTAATGTATGTACCTATGTAATAGAAAATACTAATCCTCTTGACATTTAGCAAAATTGCATGTTAAATAAATCAGCAGCATTAACCTCACATATATAAATATAATCCTTGTTAAAGGCCAGTAAATGAGGTGGCAATAACCTCAGACTACTTTACACGGCATGAAAAGAGAAAATGCTCCAGCTCCATCTCAGCCTTCCCAGCCCTCAGCTACAAAAATGGCCAGGAATGCTACAGAAACATGCTATTGCCAAAACAAAAGTGCATTAAATGATTTGGGTTTGAGAAATGTAAAATTATGAATTTTTACAATTACTTTGTTTCTCTTTAACTTCAGCATTGAAATTCACAAGCATAACTGTTTGTGTTTCTTTAGCTGCTAGATAGGGTAGCCCCATGCACTTCTTTCCACAACACCTGTGTTTACGCTGAGGCCTTGGCAGTACATGACCTTCAAGCAATCCTTCACTCACAGCTTTCAGCTTGCTTTCAGCCATGGCAAGAAACGCTGTCCCTGCACTTTCACTAGCAAGCACTATTAGAGTGTTGATTTAGGAGTCCCAAGCTTGGAATTTAATATAAATCAGTTTGTTGGACGCTCCCTCCCATTGGAGAATGTTGCACAGACATCTACTTAAATCATAAACTGGAATTGATTATGAATTATAAATACTGTTGAACTTTTCTTTTTTTAATGAACTTTTTTGTTTTCAGATGATATTTCCTTTTCTTATGGCCTTATGATTTCATTTCACTGTTTTCATCTGTCACTCTGATGGAAAAGAAGGGAGCAAAATTTAAAAATTAGACTTAATTACTTTGCAAGTTAGGCAGTAAAAAAAGTAACGTGAGCCAAATCCTCCCCCTCCTCTGGAAAAACCCATGGGAGAGGAAAACTGGCTTGTATACTCCATGAGAGGAGCCTTGCAGAATTGCTGCTGCATTTACCCCTTTTAGTATGGAGGAGGGGTTGATTGCTTCCTGGAGAGAGAGCGAGGTGTGTCCTTCTTACCCTATAGATCCTCAGATCTGTACAGGAAAACGAGCTTCTGCAATACTGCAGATCCTGGGAAGATGCCCCTTTCCTCTGCTGTTTCTGTGTCTGTCCTCACTTTAGCGGCACATCTCCCTGAAGAGTCTGACGATCATGGCTACCCATGCTGCACCTTCTCCCCTCCATTTGAGGGGAGTAGAAGACAACGAGGTAGAAGTTAATGCTGTGTTGAGCAGTATTAACTCCCACCTGGACTTACGCCAGATTTTGAGAGGCAAATGCTGCACAGAGGGCATGCTCAGGATCGACTCATCTCCCAGAGTACTTTTACCTAAGCCCTGATTTGCTAATCCCCACCGTGCAGATTCCTGTTGTGGAATGTTTCAGCGAGAGAGATTTCTATGGGTTCAGGGTAATACACTACAGTGCTCCTGCTTCTCCTTTCACTGGCTTTGGTCTTGGGGCCCTTTTGTCCTTATTCGGGTCGCATTTGCTTGCAGGAGAGTGCAACCAAACCTAAGAGTTGTAACCTATTATGGTCCTTTGGGATTCAGACAGACTGCACACTGGAAACTATTGCAGTGTTTAGTGACTGGGTTAGATCCTCACCTGGTGTGAATCAATGGAGCTCAAATGGAGCATTGCTGATTTACAGCAGCTGAGACTCTGATCTATTTTGTTGACTACTGCTTTGCACAATCAAGTTTAAGTTTGGGCCACTACAGAATATAAGAGATCTACCCAAGTCTGCATCCTTTTTCAGCCTCCAGCAGATAGCACTCTCGAAAAGATGGCATGGGTTCCTCTCTGAAAACAAAGTGTGGCAGTTGCAGCATGCAAGAAAAGATATGGGAAGAGGTGCAAAAGATGGACAGGAGCCTATTCTGATAAGCTGGGTTTGCAACCATCAAACATTAGGGTTTAAAAAGCAGAATATCTTCCAAGAAGCCTAGGTTCTCTTTCTTTTGAGATTGGCTGACTAGAGTGCACACACATTTAAATTATAAATAAACCTCTTGGCGAGGGTGGGACCAAAGCTCCCATCACTGAGCGCTGATGCATTGGAACTAGTGGAGAATATTGTTTCCCTAGGCCCAGACATGAGATCATTTTCCTCAAGTGCTGTGCTTTGGCACATGAGTTTTTTCTCTGAGAAACATCACAGCCTCAAATGAGTTTATTATCCAGGTGTATTAAATGACTCTTTTTGGTGCAAATATATAATTAACTCTGATGTTGGGAACCCTGATTTCCCAATATGGCATGTTAATGTGGGAGCTTCCCACTAGTGTAATACCAAGGGCTACTCCAATGATTTGAAAATTAGGATTTGTTAACATTGCTCATTAATGATTTCAGTGCTGCTATTCTAGTGGCTCTCTTGGAGACATCCAAGTGCCAAATGGTTGTGAACTTAAAGTATATACCATTTTCTAATTTCTATTATAGCTAACATGTTTAAATTACTATTCAGACAGTCACTTTTTCAAGGTTGGCCTTAGGCATATATTGTGTCTAGCTACACTTTGGGGGCCCTCCTTCCGACCCTGTACCTATAACCCCCCTTGTCTGTTGGCCTGCCCTTAACCATCATCTTGAAAAGTAGACTTAAAGGCCCATCTGCCCACTAGTGAAAAGCATCACTGTCCTTCCCACCTACCATCTCCCCACCCCCTTAGCTACTGAAATCTCCTTTGCCCCAGAGACAAGTTCACAAACCTTCCACTCAGATGACAATACCCTCCTAGCATCCTCCCTCCACCATGCTCTGCCAAGACCTCAACCTTTCCGCATTGCCAGAGTCTCACCCCAGATTTGCTGCTCACTTTGTGGAAGTCTGCCTTACATCCCTGCATATCTTTTCAGCAAGCCACATAAATCCCAGGTTTTTGTTTACAGACCCCTTCCATCTCCATCCCCTTGAGTTTCCCCTTTTCCTTTATCCACTCCTCTGGATTGCTTTCTTAACAGAAACCCCTACAGCTATTTTTTAAAATAAGGTATAAGTAAAACACATGTAAAATAATAATAAGAAGTACCTGCCTTCATTCTGAGCACTTTGCTTTTTATGTTTTATCCTGTTACCCCACCTTTCATCTGTGTGGGTTGTTCCCCCCCGCCCTTAGTCTCTTGCCCAAAGAGTTTACGTTCTGTTTTCCTTCATTTGCATGGTGCCTAGCCAAATGGGGCTCCAAGTCTGTTTGGAGCCTAGGGCTGCTATTGCAATTAAATACATAAATATATACTCAAAAAGAAAAGGAGTACTTGTGGCACCTTAGAGACTAACAAATAAATAAGTACTCCTTTTCTTTTTGCGAATACAGACTAACACGGCTGCTACTCTGAAACCTATAAATATATACTGTACACAAATATTAATATTTACTTATTATTGCATGCATAGTGTAGCTTTTACATCAGAACTTAGTTACCAAGCTGATAGGTGCATGAGAAACTGATAAAATGCAATATATTAAGATGTTCTTCTTTGAGCAGTGTCCCTATGGGTGCTCCACTCCAGGTGTGTTCACATCCCTGCACCTCAGATTGTAGATTTTAGGTAGCAGTGTGTGTTTGGCCTGTACACTAGATCTCCCCATCTCGTGCTCTGTGTTGCTGCTATAAAGTGCTGTGCGGGCAAACAGCCCCAGTTCCTTCTCAACCGCAATTGGCCTGAGATGGTGCCTTAGCAGAGTCTGTTGGCGGAGTTTCTTTGTAGTGTTTTTTCTTTCTTGTTTTCCTCAGTAGTGATCAGTTGGTGTTAATATTTCCTTTTCTCTTTTTATTTCTCCAGTTTTTATTTATTTTGCTTGTAGAATAGTTAGAGCCCTGAAAAGAGCATGCCCAGCTCCCCTAGGGTTAAATGTTGCCTCTCCAGTTGGGAAGCTAATCCTGTCAGTGATGACCATTCCTACTGCATTCGCTGCCTTAGAGAGTCATGTGACTCAGAAAGGCACATTTTTCCTCAAATAAAAATCCCGAACCAGAAAGAGCTGTGAGCTAAAATTAAGACTGCTCATGATGGAAAGCTCGCTTTGACCAGCCTCTGACTCCGGACCCAGACCTCCCACTGTACCTTGGTCCCCATCAAGACTGGTCTCGTCAACGTCGTTGGATCAGCACTCTCCAGTGACTTCAAAGAAGAAATCCTTGGATTCCTCTCAAAAGATCTAAAAATATGGACCACAAGTTCCTCAAATAGGGAATCAGTCAAGAGAAAGAGGTCTCTGATAAGGTCAACGACCTTGGCACTAGGTACCTGTGAGGCTGCAGGATCTTCCGGTGCTGCCAGTAAGGCCAAAGACCATAAGAATGAAGGCTCAAATACATTGGTACTGTTGGGGGGGGGGAGGGGAGTAGTTGCAGAGAACAAGCCAGCTCCTCTAAAATGGCACCGACAAAGTTTTATAGAGACTTGGTATTGAGTACACCGACCCCGCAAAAGGCTACGGTGATATCCTCCCCAGAGGCATTATGAACCTCAAAGAAAGAGGCAGAGATCACAGAAACGGAGACCGACTGTCCCACAACCATCAGCATCACAGCCTTCTACATTCAAGCAACAATTTTGATGTGTTGGTTGAGGCCCCAAGCTACCAACCCCAGTTTAATTTGCTCCAATAACCAGAACATATTCACCAATTTAGAGACCACCTTACTTCTTTTAATCAAAACTGGGAGCGTATAACCACAGACAAGTTGGTACTAGAGATTGTCACTAAGGGATATTCAATCCACTTTGCCTCCCTCCCTCCCTCCCCTCTATTCACTTCCCCTTCCCATCCCTCTTCAGGGACCTTCTTACGAGCATCTTTTATGCGAGAAAACAAGCCGCCTCCTAAAAATAGGTGCTATAGAACCAGTTCCCACCCAACACAGAGGGAAGGCTTTCTATTCCAAACACTTCCTGATATAGAAAAAGAATAGTGTTTGGAGACCCATTCTGGATCTAAGGGCATTCAACAGATTCATAAAAATACAACGTTTCAAGTTGGTTACCTTGGCAGCAATAATCCCATCTCTGAACTAGGGCGACTGGTTCTCGGCCCTTGACCTACAACATGCTTACTTTCATATCATAATCCGCCCATCATGCAGGAGGTTTCTAAGATTCACTCTGGGTCAAGATTGCTTCCAATACAATGTGCTCCCATTCAGTCTATCATCGGCATCCAGAGTGTTCTCAAAAGTCCTTTCTGGGGTAGCTCCACACTTCTGCAAACAAAGCATCATGATATTTTCGTATCAAGATGATTGCCTACTCAAAGCATGCTCCTTTACTGACTCCTTGAGAAACACACAAAAGACTATAGATCTATTCCTACAACTGGGACTACAACTAAATATTCAAAAGTCCACTTTGACCCCAGTGCAACAGCTAGAATTCACAGGAGCCTACCTAGATGCAGTAGTGGCCAAAGCCTTCCTCCCATTGTACAGGTTCAACACCTTAGCCAGCTTAATCTCAGCAGTTCAGGCCAGTCCTCAGATCTATGCCATAACCTGTCTTCAATATCTAGGGCACATGGTGGCAGGTATCCTTGTCATAAAGCATACGGGACTCCACATGCGCTGCCTTTCAGGGTGGTATATGTCTCCAGCAGACACAATTTAAATTTGACTTTATTGGTCAAAAACTCTCTTAACTGGTGGGCAGATCCTCATAATGTCTGCATGGGAATCCCCTTCACTCAACCACCTCTGTTATTGATACTGATAACAGATACATCCCTAATGGGTTTGGAAGCCCACATGGACACTTACACCATTCAGGGTAAATGGTTCCCTCTCGAATCCACACTACTTATAAACTTACTTGATTTCAGAGCAGTTAGGAATGTCTGTTCACACTTCTTACCACTGATCAAAGGCAAACATGTAAAGATTATCACAGACAACATTGCATGTATGTTCTACATAAACCACCAGGTAGGAGCAAGATCACCTTCCCTGTGTGCCAAGGCAACAAAACTATTGTGCATTCATCACCATATCAGCATCTCAGCAACCTACCTCCCAGACATACAGAACATTACAGTGGATATTCTCAGCAGTTTTTTCCCCCAAGATCACGAATGGGAAGTAGACACTACCATTCACCACAGCCAAGAACAAGAAATGCTCCCAATTCTGCTCCAGAGCAGGTCTGGGTTACTATTCTCTTGAAGATACTTTTCTTGTCAGGTGGAACAGACGTCTATTGTATGCTTTTCCACCACTTCCACGAGTATCCAAGGTGATACTCAAGATAAAGAAAAGCCCAGAGTTATTCTCATGGTTCCGATCTGACCAAGACAGACATGGTTTCCATGCCTTTCTCAGCTGGTGGCTTGTCCACCAATTACTCTCCACGCTGTTCCTCATCTTCTTTCTCAAGATGTGGGCCAGATCCATCACTCCATTCAATAAGTTCTCCAACTCAAAGAGTGGCTCCTCGATGGTTCCAAAGCTTAGAAATGGACTGTTCTGAGGATATGAAGGAGGTATTCTTACACAGTAGGAAAATAACTACTTATCACATGTACATTCAAAAATGGAAGAGATTCCAACTCTGGTGTAATTCAAGACAGGTTACCTCTACATTTTCTCCTTTACAGATTATGCTAGTCTACACCCCAGAATTAAAGAAATCAGGTCTGTCTCTAAGCTTAGTAAAGGTACATCTCACAGCCATCAATACCTTCCATCAGAAGATAGATGATCATTCTGTGTTTGCTCATACGACAAAAAGATTTCTTAAAGGTATGAGTAACCTCTACCCTCAAATCAGAGATCCTACACCAGCAAGGGATCTTAATTTTGTCTTAAACTGTCTTACAAGGTCCCCCTTGAACCTATGGCCACTTGCCTGCTTCTGCACCTCTCTATGAAAACCTCATTCCAAGTGGCCATCATGTCCACTTGGAGAGTGGGAGAGATAGGGGCCCTAATGGCGTACCCCTCCCCTTAAGAGTTTCTTGAAAGATAAGGTCACATTGTGACTAGGTGCAAAATTGCTACCAAAAATACGTTCAGTCTTCCACAAAAATCAACTTATCCACCTCCCAACCGTCTTTCCAAAACTGCACTGGTATAAAAGGGAAGCAACACTGCACACACTTGACATCTCTGAGGCTCAGGTATGTGAGCTACAGGGAGCACCCACAGGGGCACACATCTCCAAGAACTGCAGTTACTGCATACTGTGAGTAACTTCTTTTGGCAAGGTTGGAAAGAGCGCAGATACTCAGCTGCTGTTGAACCCAGATGTGATTCCAGAATGAGTGATCCTTCAGTCTAGCCCCTTAGAACTTGGACTTTGCATTTAGCAATATCCCTATAATGGCACTATCTGTACTGAATGTACCTAGGTGTGCTACTGATATCACACTTGGGAGGACAAGTAACAATAACATCACAGTTGATAGGTGTTTTCAAGTCTTAAGAATTAGACCCTTTATATAGCACTTGGACAAAATTTGGAAGAGGCAAACAGTAAGAGTAAAAGCCTAAGGCCCCCATTTTTAAAGGTATTTAGGTATTGCTACACTCAGCATTGCAGTGATTAGCTGATTTAGGAGCCTAAGGCCTGGTCTACATTAGGAAATTAGGTCAGTATAATTACGGTGCCCAGGAGTGTGAAAAAACCACACCCCTGATTGAAGCAGTTAAACCAACCTAACCGTTGCCTCTCAGGGAGGTGGATTACCTACGTTAATGGAAGAACTCCTCCCATCGGCATAGGTAGCATCTTCACTGAAGCGGAGCAAATGCATTGCTATAATAGTTTGTGTAGACAAGCCCTAAGTCTCATTTTCAAAAGGACACTTAAGCACTTTAGATTTAGGGTATTAGGAGCCCAATGGGATTTTGGCTCCTAAGTGTCTAAATCCTTTTCAAAAATGAGAGTTTTAGGTTCTAAATCAGCTAAACATTGTAATGCTCAGTGTAGCAATGCATAAATACCTTTAAAAATATGGTCCTAAATTCCATTTTCAAAAGTGACTTGAGCACTTAAGAGCATATTTCTCATTGAAAGTCATCGGGACTTAGGAGAATACACAATTAAGTCAATTCTGAAAATAGGACAGACTTCTAAGTCACCTAGGTGGTTTGTTTTGAAAATATTACCCCAAATGTGTATTGCTTCAGGTCAGTAGTGTCCACAGGTCAGATTGTGGAATCCTTATTATAATTAGGGTGAAGTTCTCTGAGTAGTCCCGCTGGCTTCTGTAGGACAACTTGAGTGAATAAACACTAATCAGCCTGAGTAAGGACTCCATGGACTGGCCTCAAATGATTTTTGAGGACTATCTTGTACATTCTGGTCCTTGTCCTGTATGTTTTCTCTGATCCTGAAATAGTTTTTAAGATCAATTCCTAGGAACAGTTTTACATTCCTTGGGTAAAATCCTGGCCCTACTGAAGTCAATGGCAAAACTCCTATTAATTCCACTGTGACCAAGATTTTACCAAGAAGGCTTAAACTGGAGATCAGTATTCAACAATCATTTTTAAAACATGTTTTCCTTTCAACACAGATGAATGTTCATGAAATAGTTTTCAAGAATGGATTCTGAAAACCGTTTCACAATTGGTGGAAACTTGTGATTTGGATCGGGTCTTAGTTGCTATCTTTGGTTTGCCGTAAAGCTGAATAATTCCCATGGAATAGTTTTGTTCCTAAGAGTGATTAAGTTGGACATTTTTCAGGCTAATCAGTTTTTCTCACCGAATCAGGCTTACCTGGTGCAAATATGTATCTTTCTATTTCAAGTGTCGACAAGAACAGAGCAAAGCTTGTCTGATTCCAGGGAATTTCATAAGCCTGCATTAGAGATAAGGAATGCTTTGCAATGGAATGACTGCATGGGAAGAAGTATGGTGGAAAACTAGATAGCTGTAAGGATAACTGAAGGATCAGAAAAGCTTGTAAAATGGCTCAATAACTACACAGGTGGAGACTCTGTCTGGGAGTATAGAATTTAAGGCTGGCTTTTTATGATCCATGAAATTCCTTTACCAGAAGCATGGTGTGTTCAGATTGAGGCGAATGACATGTTTTAAACATAGGTGGTAGTCTGTCAGTCCTAAAGGGTGTCTTTTTCTGTTTCTTGTGTTAATGCAGAGGATATTACATACAGCCTGCAGAGAGGAAGTCGTATTATGGAATATTATGGTTTATGCTCTTCTTTTGCTAAAGGACCTAATTATCTTTTTTTATGCCTGTTTAATTCCATTGATTTCAATGGAGTTACGCTGACATAAAATTGGTGTAATGAAGTAGAGAATTAGGCCCTGAAAGTAGATACTGTGTTCTTTGTATATGAAAAAAACCAACACTTTTTTTTGTTTTACCTTCTCAATTAAGGAGTTGATGCAACATGGATAAGTGAAGTTCTTAACTCACAAACAGACCAAGCATACAAAATACCCTTAATACAAGCCTGTTGCATTATGGTTCTAATTCTCCTCTTACACCACTTTTACTCTATTGTAGCTTTCTTGACTTCAGTGGAGTTGCTCCTGATTTATTTGCTTGCATGAAAGAAGAATTGGTAGAAAACCACCTGATCAAAGGCTAAAGAGAATTTGATGTCCACATCAGAACACTGTAGGGCAACTCTTTCAAGGAAAGGTTAACGGGTCTGACTGGTGACTTTGTAATATGGTCCAGTATCCAGCAGAGACTGGATTGAGATTGCCAAACTAACTTCTTGTTGCTCCATTAGGTCTTCAACTGAAGACCTCAAAATAAAATGTAAGTGCAGTATTTGACATGCCACTTAGCCCTTTTAATATTGATTTTGCATTTACCTTATAATTTTCTCCAGTATTAAGGTTTGATCATATACACACAAATGACTTACACACGTGAGTAACTACTGTACATACACAATCTATGGATCTGACCAAAAACACGGGAATAACCCTGAATGGTGTAAGTATCTGATTTTGGAGGATCTGACCCTTAGCTTGTATGTGTGTATAGAAAGCTGAAGTTGAAGTTATTTTCTCCCATATTAATACAAATTTAAAAGCTTTGGTTGTTCTTCTCAACTTGAAGGGGGGTGTTCTATATGTCACGTGTTTTAACTGTTGTGGTGTTCTTGATTTCCACTACCTTTTTAAATCAAAGGTATGGCATCTTTGATGGGTCTTGGAATGCATTTTAATGATTTGAGAAGGACCTTTTGATCTACTGTGAAAACATTACTATATACTTTAGTAATTAATGCTCTTGAACTGAATGTTCAAGTTGCTCTTTTATTCAATATCAATAGTAGTGTTTGATTTTTTGTACCAGTATTGAAAGTTGTAGACCAGATTGCACTTTTCAATTACTTAAAACCTACCTGGATACTTGAAAGCATTCTTGATACTCTCAGTAGTAGGCCAGGTTTAGTTTCTTCAAGTACTGAAAATTATGTTAAGCTAATAGTCACATAATCTTTTAAACAGGTTAACAAACTTTGTTTCAGTCAGAGTTTCCTCACAAACACTGATTGAATATTGATTCCTGTTGTATTTATAAAATATTATTAAAGTGGTTTAAAGATGTGCGAAATATGCAGTGGAATTGAGTCTGTTGCTATATTGTCCCTTACAAGACTGTCCTTTCTATGAGAATAGACTGCAAACTTTGCATATTCTTTTATGATACCGAGAAGAAACTGAAAGTCAGAGTACAAAATACATACAAAATATTTAAATAATAATGTGCTTAACTTTTAATATAATCTTATAGTGGCTTCCAAATGAGTTCTTAGGTCTGTGATTGTGTGATGTGGTACATGAAGGAGAGCTCCTTTTGGAATGAGTCTGGAACATGCACCTGAGGGTGCGAAAAATATGAAAGGATTTATTTGTCTTCAGGCATGTGCAAGGTGGAACTCAGCCACCTGGGAGTTCACAAATTAAATTCCAGGATTATCTTCTATCATAGGAAAGGAAGTGTTTGGTGTTGAATAGCATATTGCAACACATTAGCTGCAAGTTTTGCTGTGGAGATAATTGTGTGGGATAGCAGAACTCTGTAGTGGTTCTCAGATGTGTTTTAGTTGTTTTGTTTGAAGCTATAGTAACTGATATAGTACACTGAACAATTGCAGAAAATAGAAACATCTAGCAGTTTCTATTTATTAAAATAATTTGCTCTTCATTAATCCTTTCCTTGTTGGATGTGTCTAGTACATTGACAAGTTAATGAGCTAGTTATTGGGAGTGCTTTGCAGGCATAACTAGTACCCCGTGAGGTCTTGCAATTATTTGCATCACTGTAACTTCCCGTTGGTGAAAAATGTCGTGATTAAAAGGAAAGGGGCTTTATGTAATGATCTGACACCAAATGTGTGTCCTAGTGTACTAGTAAATGATTACACGTGTACACATCAGTCTTGCAACAGTCACAATACAAATCCTAGTCAAATGCTTTGGCATATCTAAAGTGAGAGTTTCCTTGGAATTATTCTTTTATTTACTATGCACTGCAGTTGTGCCCAAAATGTACTACTGTACCACTAGATAGGAAAATCAAGTCTTTGCCCTGAAGAGTTTACAATCTAACTAGGCAAGATAGACAAATGTACAAACAAAAATAAAACATTTGAAGTGACGTTAAATTTGCACTGTTACTTTTATTTTGCTTTTCCCTGTCTTGCCCATCGCACTCCTCTTTTCCTTCCTTTCCCCATGTGTCCTGGAACCTCAGTTCCACAGGTACAGTGCATAGATTTCAGCACAGCCAACTACAGTACATTTTATAGTGTGAGTGGGCCAGGTGCTTAGATGGTATAAATCAGCATAGCGCCATTAAAGTTAATGGGACTGTCTGTTTATCTTCGCTGAGGATCTGGCCCGTAGGTTTCAATTAGTCCCTAGTTGTATATTTCCATTAACTTGTGTTGGAAACATGATGTGTAACTCGACTTGACAGAAATGCAAGCTGTATATCAATTCTGCCATGGACAGGTTTTCTTTAAGACTAGTCATTTTAAAAACATTTACTCTAGGTGTGTTTTATTGACATAGGATAATTTCCTTGAAAGTGTACAATCTCCATGGAAGTGTATAAAACCACCAATTTAATGAAGTTATTCAGCTGACATTACATGACTTCCACATGACTGCTTCTAATAGTAGTAGGTATGGAAAACTGTCACAGGAGGAGCAAATGTCAAACCCAGGTACAATAGGGGCTTTCCTCTGAGATCAGATCCTAAGGGGTTCAATGTTCAGATAGACATTTTCAATTGAAATGGAACTTTTAAAGCTTTACAATAACCTGACACTTGCACCTTCTAAGGATTTAATCCAAAATGTTATTGAGCATTTTTTGGTTCTTGCAAGAACCTGCAAAAGCCTGTACTTAGTTTCACTTTGCTTTTAAATAAAAGTGCTGTAGAGGACAATGGGCATTGCAAGGCAGTTCAGGAGCTCATTGGGGACAACCAAGTTGCATGCCATAATTTTAAATGAGAGATGGACTTTTAGATCTGTAAGAGTACATTTCCAAAGGCTCAGTCCTGCATGTAATTTGTGTGTTTGTCATTTTGGGTTTTCTTTAATATGTTGGGCGTGAAGGGATCTCCTTTTGTTCCAACCAAAATAGGTATTTTTATCTCCAAGCACACCTAGTTTGCATTGTCCTGTTCTGGTACCAGCTGCAATGAAGACCCATTTAGGTACAAAATATGGAACAATTGATGCATAGCAGCCTTTGGTGTGGAGCCACTGTGAAACTGAAAAATCATATTGCTAAGGTACAGGCACAAATTAAACTTGTGCCAATGAAAATATGTGGATATAGGACAATCCCTGGATGATTCATAAGCCTAGGAGTTTCCATACAGAGACATAGCAGTGGTTGGCCAACAATTATACTGGGGCAAAGTATTGTTATAAACCGTCAAACTGGAGGAATTTCATACAATTTGGAAAATGATTCAACAAAAATTAATTTGGATTTTTTTCATATTGGAATGACCACAATATTTTGTGACAAGTATTGTTTTTAATTTCACCCTGGATTGGTTGCTTTTTTTGATTTGTCGCAAGTTGTGTGGTATTGGTTTTGATTTCATGATTGGCAGAGCTCTCTGCTTTAACAAAAAACAAACCATGAAAATTCCCCAGGTCACCCCTTTGAAGACTACATCACCCTGATTTCTCTTCTGAAAAATTGACAGGTATGTTTTAGCCAAATTCAGAGGTGATGTAAATGGTGGTGTAAGTTACATACCAGTAAGTGGGTGTTAGCAAGTGGAGGCATCTGAAATTTACAGATTGACAGGGCTTTAAGGAGAGGATGTAATGCAACTAACAGGAGGGCATAAGATAACATAGATCACTGACTTACACGTACCTACCTTCTGACATATAAGCTAACTGAAAACATTACAAAAGGACTAGAGAATAGTAGTGAAGATATTGTAATGTAATATAAACTGTTGGTTTGCCCTCATCTGGAATACTATAATACTTGTGAAACATTGCCAAAATCAGTGCAATTTATGGTAAACTGCAAGCAGGCAAGTTAAAGCTATCTGGGGACAAGTCAAATTTACTCAATTATTTCAAGATTTCATAATTTAAAGAGAGTGAACATGTAACTTTCTTCCAGTTTCTCTTCTTTTTCTACCCTTGTGTGTATGGGAAGCTGTTGGAGATGTGCACCAAAATCTTAGAAGTGAAATTAAGCAGTTTAATGAAGGGGGAAAAACCACTTTGTGTTCAAATTACTATGCAAAATAATGAAGTGCAAATGTGCTGGAATTCAGGGCCTAAACTCCAGTTCATTTCCCACTAGGCAGAGGTGCTTATGGGAAGGAACATGGGGGTCTAAGGCCTGGGCTACACTAGGGGGGTGGGGTCGAACTAAGATACGCAACTTCAGCTATGCTATTCACGTAGCTGAAGTCGAAGTATCTTAGTTCGACTTACCTGACCGTCCTCACAGCGGCGAGTTGACCGCAGCAGCTCCCCCGTCGACTCCGCTTACTCCTCCTGCCGAGGTGGAGTACAGGCGTTGATTCGGGGATCGTTTTATCGCGTCTAGACGAGACGCAATAAATCGATCACCGATAGATCGATCACTACCTGCCGATCCGGCTGGTAGTGAAGACGTACCCTAAGAGTAGCTGTTTTGGGATACAAAGAGAAGAGAACTCTTTAGGGATGGACTCGGGATTATGGACTGTCTTTAATCCTAAACTGGGATTCTCTTCTGATTACTTGATGATCACGGTAAAGTACTTTACCTTGTAATAAACATTAAGGGCCTGATTCTGTGTTGTGCTGCACCTTGTTCAGAAATTGTACTGCTGGCCAGGTACAGGCCGATGGAGTATCAGGGCCTGACCCTTGAAGAGAAGACCTTGTTGACTGCAGCTGTTTTTTTCTGCTCAGCGATTCCTCTACTTTACACAATATATCCTCTCAACACCTATATTATTTAACTTTGTCAGAGACAGTTTTCCAATTTTTAAAAACAATAGTCTTTCTTATATGCTATCTCTGGTAAACTTCTCTTTGAATTTAAAGGGCTGTAGTATAACTGGATGCCATGCTCACCTATTTGTGTTTTAGATGTATCGTAATCTCTCTTTACCATGCATGGGCCACAAGCATCAAAATCTCTCCCTTTTCCACTTGCACAAATGATGTGGTAAAGATAGACTGGGCAGTCTAGGGAAGTGGAAGGTTTTCTTCTGCGTTGTTATTTTGTTTTCCGATTATTTACTGTTGATTTAAGGGCCAATTTCCTATCTGTTTGTGCACTCTAAGTGCTATTGCTGAAAGGAGCCTATATAGTGTTGCCTGATGACTTCATCATTGGGACAAATTATTTTTGATGTGACACTTAGGTCCTCCTCTCCACCCACAGAAGAGAACAATTAAAGCGGCTCCTCAGCCCTGGTGTAGTGACAGATAATGTCATAGCCCTATTCGTGTAGCCCCTGGATGACCCTGTTTCATACTCAGTTATGTCAAAACATATGCTTAACATACAAGAGTGTGAAAAGTCAGGGAGCAATCAAACACAAATATTAATGACTACACTACTTTCAAAATTTTAATGTAAGGGATTCTGTTTTATAATTACCTGGAGTTTCAGATTAATACAAAGAGACAAAATGATGATTTCACGTTCCTGGAGTGTTGACTTTAAATTTATTAGGAGAAAAAGATTAAATATTTGAATTTCAAGAGGTTTACACTTGCAGTTTATAGCCAGGTGGCTTGGATTTGAATTCTTGTCGTGGCAAATATCCAAAACTGAATAGATACAGCTTAGTACATATAATTGTAGTTTCTGGATGTTAACAATGTAATCCTCTGAATTGTCTCACCTAATCAAACTCTTCCCCTTCCCCTTCTCTAAATATATGCCTCAGTGCATGGAAAAAATACACTAACAGTTGATCCTTATGCTCTGATCAAGAGCCATAATTCTTCTAATTCAGCAGTCTTATTTTACATTTTCAACACCTGATATATTTAAGGCACTTGAATTATTGGGATTGCTCTGGATTTTATAAACTGGTTACAATTCATGTAAAGTTCTTAATTAATTTGTCATATATACAGTTCTGCATACTGAGTTATCATGTTTAATTTTGATTGCAAAATTTATCGTTGTGATACAGCTTATGTTTTTGTTGTTATCTTACTTTTTGCAGTTTCAAAACGACTTCATTTTCTGTAATACACAAGGCTGAGAAATGTACATAGTGTTAGTCCACTGTAACATTATTTTTTCACAAAGTGTACTGGATTTTGCCCTAAAATTGTATGAAAGTTATATTTTATTCAGGAAATTGATCCTATTTTATTGTATTCCTCTGCAAAAAAAAATTGATTACTACTCATAATTAATAAGTGCTATCTGATCAATGACAGAAAAGTCTGAAAATCCAGTGATTTCTCAATCATCAGATATAGTTTATTAAATATATTTCAAGCATCTGAAAGCTAGTTGGTGAAATCCTGGCCCCACTGAAGTCAATGGGAGTTTTGCCATTGAGTTCAGTGAAGCCAGGATTTCACCCAGAGTTGACAGCAGGAAGGAAATAAAACAGAGTACAATAGCAATTTGTATTCTGGTTTAGAAACCACATAATTAAAAACGATAAATAAAAAGATTTTGGACATGAAAAATTAAGATGAAAAGTAAACTAGATTAGATAAAGCTCCAATCGTTGAGCTGTGTTTAGCTGTTTGCATGCTTTTTTTTTTTTTTTCCATTTGAGAATTGTAGTGATGGGCAGGGGCTAAAATACCTAACCTTGTGCCAATGGGCAGTCCAGGAAAACTTTTCTGCCTGTTCCATGGTTTAGTTATTGCTCAGATGTTTTGTACAATACCCAAATTTAACACTTTGAAATAAATATGAAAATATATTATATGAATGAGACAACTCCAAGTACCTTTTCACAGTCTCCCAATCTTTGCTCAGCTTGTTATATATTTTGAAAAAAAAAACAGTAAAATATATACTGTATGAAGTATTGAATTCTTGGAATCATTAGGTTCTAGCTGATTAAGTGCCTGATCCTGCAAAAAGATACATGCACATTTAACTTTAAGCCATTGGGTTTTGAGTTATCTTGCATTTTTAGAGGTATTTAACCAGCTACACAGATTAAGACTCTGATTTTTAAGACTTTCATGACTCTGACTCTGATTTTGCTCCCACAGTTCAGTGACTGGAAGTTCTGAGTATTATTTTGCAGCTGTAAATAATTGTGGGCACATTTTCATAGTTTCATAGAGATGAAGTCCAGAAGGGACCCTCAGATCATCTAGATTTGTCATTTTGTGGCAGTAGATATTAGACTTTCTGACTTGAGAGAGCAATTGGGTAATTTGATGTCTAAATGTTATAAAATGTGCCCCTAGTTATTTTTGCTTGCAGAATTGCTCCTACAGTTATTTAGTAAAAGGACGTTTGGCTCATGCAGGAGTGGTACAGTACCAAGCAAGGTAGTTAAAAATAAGATTCAATGTAAAGGGTTAGAGCTGGCCAGGATATAAAAATTTATCCCATGGGAATTTTCATGGGAAAAATTCCCAGTCAGCGTTTTCCTGTTGGGAAAAAAGTTATCCCACAAGAAAATTAAAGTGTAGGAAACCCTTGTCTACAGAACAGAGTTGACCAGTTATACAGGTGTAGTTATATTGGTATCACTCCAGAATAAAAGTGTCTTCTTTCAGTTTAGCTCAAACTTCCCTTCCCAAGTGACAAACTAAACATAGAAAAGGCAAGATGATTGAGGTAATATCTTTTATTGGATCAAATTCTGTTGACGAAAGAGATGAGATCTGTGTGGCTCGAAAGTTTGTCTCTCTCGCCAACAGAAATCGGTCCAATAAAAGTACACAGAGAAAAATGCCACAGCTCAACAGCAGAGGAGCCGTATTCCACAGATGGAAGTACGCTGAGGCCACTCAAAAAAGTAGTACTTTGTCCTGCTTTTTAACTAACTTTCTCTTTAGGTGAGAAAAAGTAACTCTGCCATCTTTTCCAGGTTAAAAACAGTCAGAATGTGTAGGAAAGTTTTGAAAGAGGTAGCACAGCTTTTCATGTTTTAAATCGCTAGGTTTAAACCTAAGTTTAGGTCACAGATGCCGGTGAATTGGGTGACTTCAGCCTTGTTCGGAATGTGATGTAGAACAGAGGCCCTGAGCCCTTGATCTATAGGAATAGGGATGTTAAGTCTGGTGTCTTGGCAAATTTCAATTCAAGCAATATATTCTGACTTCCTGAACCCCGCTACAGTTTCAGTTGGATACACTATTATTCACTTCCTGTTGTAAAAATAGCTGTGTAGAGTTGATATGTGGTGTTAAATAGCTGCCACATTTCTCCCTAGAAGTGATTGGACTTCAGTTTCAGTGATGTGTGGAATGTGAAATTCTTTATTGACTCAATATACTTCCTTTAATAACTTACAGGGAAGCTGTGAGAGTCACTCTTGTTTGTAAGAACTTCAAGATATTTTAATGAAATTTAGCATAGAAGTATAAAGTACATCATTATTACTACTTCTTTTATTAGACCAAAGAGGTTTGGACTTTTGCAAGCTTCTCAGTTTAGAATCTCTTAACCTTTTCGAAGACTTTCTGTCACGTGTTTTAAATAAATAAAGAATGGGCCAGCTCATTAGATTTTCTTTTTCAGTTTTTATTGTATCCTTATTAAGGCAAAACTTTGCTTGTAGTCAATAATGAAGACCACTCTGTTGCGTCAACTCATGGAAGATAGCTCTTCCGTGAGTGCACTACAGCAGCTAGCAGATTAGAGAATTGTATTTGAGCAACCTCCAAATCTAGGTTTCACCACTGAAGTCAGTGGAATTACACATAGGATGATTTTGGCCTGATGTGTATATTGTATGTAGCAAACCCCATCTTTATTCCCAAACTGGTGTTCAAACCAGTCTAATTTTTAAATAATTCCTACTTGGAAAAAATCCTACATGATTTCCTACATGGAAGGAAAAACCATATCTGATGTGTCAAGGGAAGTGAGCCTCAAAAGCATAATGAGTTAGTGTGTCACTTTTAGCGTAATCCAAGAAAACAAATATATTATCTACATCGTTCCAATAGTCCCTTTATTATTCTTCTAAAAGCTGTCTGCTAGGTAGGCCTCCAAAAACCACAGACGTGGACAGCACTTTCCAAGAGAGCGTTGTACCCTTGTGGGCTAATTAAGGAAAATTCCCATTAAGTACATTTGCCAGCCTGCTTCACAGACCTCTGAAAAACTGTCAGAGATCAGTACAGGCCACCTATCCAGAACTCCCAAGGTGAGCACTACTTCTAAACATTTTCAGCAAGTCCTTTTGGCCTTCATTCAGTACTGGAACGGATAAGCTGCTCTGTGCTGAGGAGTCTGTGCTGAGGAGTGCAAAAGAAAAGGAAAGATGTGGCTCATTGTGGTAAGAGTTGATGAAAGCTTCCTCTCAGCACAGGTGCTTTACAGCACAGGAGCCATCTTACAGCAAGACTTGCGGCTTACAGACTTTGCTCCCAAGCCAAACTAATATTAAATAGGCCCAGTCCGTCAGGTATTTCCTGTCTGTAACTTAACTGAAGTCAATACAAGGACCGTATACAGAAGGGATTAAGTAGGAATGGCTCATAGGAACGTCTATAGGATTCTATGAGAGGTCATAACAAAAGCTTTGGGATGTAAGTGACTTTAATAAGGCAAATCAGACTCCTGTCACAGTTCATAGCTAGAGCCCTACCAAATTCACAGCCATGAAAAATGCATCACAACTGTGAAATCTGGTCTCCCCCATGAAATCTGACTATTTTAGGGGTGTTGGGCACCCAGCTCTGAAAGCAGCACTGCAGCCATCAGCTGTGCAGAAATGAACATGGCATGGTATGGGGGGGTCTCATCACTTTTGCGGGGGACAGGATTGATCTTATAGGTGGGTGACGTGGGCGACCACCCAGGGCACTGTTGTCAGGGATCACTGTGGTTCCCCCCGCCCGCCCCGAACACACACAAACAGAAAGCTCAAGGGCCCTTTAACCATTGGGCCCAGAATTGGGGAGGAGCAGGGCTGGGGGTGCCCTGGCTGGGGGCTCCTACCATGTGCTGGGTTCCAGCTCCTGGTCGCGGCCTGCCTGGAAAGGAATGAAACTTCCTTTTTCCCTTCATGGGCTGTTTCCAGGGCCAGGTGAGACCCACCTCCAGGAACCTCCACCAACTGCAGGAAGCTCGGTGGATGCTGGCTTGTGATTCTCCATGACCCTCTTTGGGTCGGGACTCCCGTGGATACAACACTGTGAAATTTCAGATTTAAATATCTGAATCCATAAAATTTAAGATTTTAAAAATCCTATGACTGTGAAATTAACCAGAATGGACCATGAATTTGGCAGTGCCCTGTTCATAGCACTTCAGTTTGCGCAGGTTAAGTTTTTTTAATGTAATCATTTTCCATTATACTATCCCCTGATTTAATATTAAAGGGCCAGAGATTTGGCCATATTTGGGCCTCTTTGCATTGCTACAGTAGCACAAAACCTGGTGGAGTCACCCAGTCTAGGAGGCATAGAGCTGTTATAGCCCAGGCAGTAGTGCATGATGTAGTCTGAGAGGAAAAGAGGACTAGCCGCAGCATGCTTATACATTGACAGTCCCAAGCTACCAGAATAGCCTCTTGGGCAGCGAGGCATAACTTAGAGCAGCACTGGGGATGCTCAAAGTTTTACCACGGGCTGGGATGACCCCCAGGTGGCCCCAGAAATGGGGATCGACAAAAGTGGCTTAGTCACCGTTGCCTCCTAGTTAGGTGCACTGACTATATCTCTGCTTCAGCTGGGGATCTGGTTCGCTGTTGTCTCAAAGCACATGTACATAATGTAACAATAACTACAGATAAAACCCACACATACATTTTGACTTCTTATTAAAGGCAAAAAGAGAGAAGGAGAATTCTCCTAAACAATTCACCTGGCTTAGGCAAGAAAACCGATGGGCTTGGCAATATATTCCAGAGTCCAATTAACATGGGCCTTAATGGACCAGTTTGTGGAGCAAATTCCTGAGACAAGAGCCCTGCATTGACATTGACCCATGATGTTTAAATCTAGGTACTGTTAGTCCGTACATCCTAGTTGACCTCAACTGATTTGATGTTTTGTGGAGGGGAAAAAAGTGGTTTTTTTCATTGATAGGATCCAAACCATATAGGTCTTTACCTATAAAAGCCAGCACTTTGAATTGCATCTGGAAACAAATGGGAAGGCTGGGTACCTGTCTGAGGACTGATGTACTACATAACTGGAGTAGTCTGATTCCTCAGGCTGTCACCAGAGGCATCATATTACCAATAACAATACCCATGTGCCAGGCTGTGAAAGTATGTTCCAGGCATCTGCCTGATTGGTTAGTGTCACTGTGGGATACTCTGACATCTGCCAACATGTCAATGGGGTTAAGGTGGAATCTGGCCAGGTTCCAGGCAGATTCATTGGCTCCCATCCAATACTCATTAGTATTAGGTAATTAATAACAAGTTTCTATACTAGCTAATTTATTTATTTTGATTAATTATTTAAATGCCTGTCCCTGGCTTTAGGTGTTTTTTATAAATGTTTACAATAACAAAATAAAGCATCCAATATAATAGTCTGCCCATATATAAGGAGTGAAAAGCAAAAGTAAAGGGATGTGACTATATCAATAACTCAATCTAGGCTTTGTCTAGGTAACCTAGTAAAAGAGTGTAGAAATAATTTGTTCAAACTTCATATTTCTTGAGGTTAGGAAGATGGTCTTTCGGAATAGTCAGTCATGCAAGAATTTGCTATCGTGTTTGTAGAAGCCTTACATCTGATTTAGCATACATACTGGTATTAATATTTCTGATCAAAATTAATTGGAATAAGCTGAATCTTCAAGAGATCTGATTTTTTAAATAAAAAGATATAAATTACTTTAGTAAGAAAAATATTTCTGTGCATAAGCTGAATTCTCTTAGTTTGTTGGGGTAGCCTGTTATTTTGTTGGAAAGTGCTGTCACTGCAACAGTAAATTCTGTTCTTCTGGAAACTGTTTAGTTTTTGTGGCATCTGGCAGCATCTTCAATATAAGTCTTCAGTTGTATTTGCTGGAAATATAATTCAATTCCATCTGTTTCACACGTGCATTCTACTGAAAGCAGGGCACAGATGCAAGTTTATTTCCGATAAGATACCAACAAAACCCACAATATCAAGGCAGTCTGTTCTGGAATGAATTTTAAAACCTTAGCCACAGGAAGCAATTGGTTTCTTTTTCTTTTTTCCTTGCCAAGCCGCCTACATGCTCGTTGTGGTGCATATGTTTTTGGGTTCCTTTTTAAAGCCTTCTTTAATTTACTTGAATAACCAAATGAAAATGGATCATAGTGACTTAAAAGAAAACAGGAAAATTACTGTAGATAAGGCAGCTGTCCAATTCTCTTTGTGATGGGAATATCACAAGTGATATGTTGAAGAAATGGAAAAAGATTAGCAAGTAAAATTGTAGAAAGTGGAGTTACCAGGTCTGATTCACTCTTACTGGAGCATCAGCAGGGATGACTGCTGATGGGGTTCACCCTTCAGGGAGAAGGCAGCTTTAAAGTATTGCAAGGCTACATAAAAACCCTGGTGGAAGAGGTGCTGATCTTACAATGTGATCAAGCAGGTTGTCCTCTGTGCCTGTGTGGAGCTCTGCTGACTTGGAGCAGGGGTTCATCTATGTGATCTCATCATAGAATCAAGTTTTTGGTGTATCCCCCCATAGCTCCCGGGTTATTTTCCCTTCCCCAAAGTCTCCCACTTTTGGGATTGTGCTGGTTATCTCTGGAACTCCCAGGGCCTGTAGCTTATGTTTCCAGTGGCAGAACCCTAGTGTGATTAGAATGATGAGTATAGAGTATATCTCTGTAAAAATGTTAACAAATCGTACAAGTTATACAGGAGATAGTTCATAGCCGCTGTTGAGATAAATGGACCATTTGTATTCTAATCCCTGCTCCCTGTTTTTATTCAGCAATGTTGCGTACTATGCTTTGAATTATTCCTCTAACGGAACCTTTCTGACAGTCAGGACATAGAGCTCATACACAATTGTTCCTCTAGGGATACTGCAAACACAGTGAACTGCCAGGATGTTTAATATTGTTTTCAGCAGTGTAATTGGCTCCCCTGATTAACTGTGCACTAGCTAATTATATGTTTAACATTTACACAAGAAGTTCTTCTAATGTTTAGCTAGGATGAAAGCTTGTTTTACAAAGTAACACCAGGCTCCCACACTGCGTATGTCACAAACAATACCATTTACCAGCAAGCTGTTCGCTGACAACAGGATACTCAGAAATTCTGGTTCTAATTTTAAAAATGTGTTTGCAAAGCGCATCTCACATTTTATACACATTTTATACACAGTGAGAAGTTCATCTTACTGTTTGAACATTCAAACTGCTCTGCTAAGGAAAATGTTGTAGTGCTCTTTGCAGAGGTTTTTTTTTTTTTTTTTAATTAAGTCACCAAGCTCCAACTACATTACAGACTAAAGTTCCGTCTTTGAGTCACTATACAGTTGCACTCCCCTGGAACAATGAAGATCCCAAAGTCTATAAAGTCCACTAGGGACTTCGCTGTTACTGTTGATTTTATGTGCAAGGCACTCAGATACTACAGTGATGAATGGCAGTGTAAAACCTTTATATAGATATGTAGGTGGAGAAGAATACCTCAAATTCCCAGGAAGAAAGCGAGATGTTGCTAAAGCCCAGAGTCTGTGCTTTGAAAGCACTTTTTTTGTTTTCCTTTGGCAGACCTTTGGTTACAAAATAATTCCTAAGACTTAGTACTGATTTTAGATACATGAGCCCCTATCATCATGTAAAATGGGTGCACAATGCACATCCACATATTTGAAATCAAAGCTGAGTTTTAGGTCTGTGATTCCATAATTAAACTCTGAAAGTTCAGCTGCAGAGTCCCTATGCCATAGTTATTAAGGGAACTAAGCCATAGAAGGTCTTTGAGCCAAAACCAGAAAACCTGTGACTTTTGGCTGAACAGAATGTAGAATGATTAATTTTAATAATTTGAACTAAAATGCAATCTCTTTCAATAATGACTTCATGCAGTGTAAAAAGCACTCCATGCTGTAACCATATGGGTTAACGTTTATACATATAATGCTCTTTGATAGAGCTGCTAATAATCTTCTTTATTTTAAGTCAAAATATTTAGACTGTAAATTCTTAGACTGTCAGCAATAAGGCGGTAAGTTTGATCAGTAATGTCTCTTTTGTTGTGTTAAAGACTCTTGAAAATGACATCACAAAGCAGCTGGGCTGCACTTCACAGCTGACGCCATTTATTAACTTTTGACATTCAACGATGATATAAATATTAGGATTACTTAACTGATGTATTAACAGAACAAATTGAGTGAAAAAACTCCCATTGAAGGTGGGATCAGGCCCTTAGTGTCATTCAAGGATGAAAACAATTTGGAAGTTGCTCATGATTTTGTCACTCTTAAATTATGAGACTTTAAGCTGATTCATAAATCAAATGCTACAGCTGCTCTATGTCTCACAGGGCTTACATATCTTTGGACAGTCCATTTTTTTTAAGTCAATTGACCTCTCCAAGAAGAAAAACAAAGCAATGAATAGATACACACTCTTGCATCTTTCTCATGAAACAAAACTTGATGGGAACTCACAGAGTTAGAGGGTTTTGAGCACTGGACCTTTACCCCTACCAGACTTCAGATAGAACCGTTAATGCCTCCATTGTTATCTCTAGAGCTGGTAGAAAAAATACCGTTTTAAAAAAAAACTTATGGGAATTTTAAAATTTTATTTTTTATCAAAATTTTGAGATTTCATCATATTTTTGTCAAGTATCAGAGGGGTAGCCATGTTAGTCTGGATCTGTAAAAGTGGCAAAGAGTCCTATGGCACCTTATAGACTAGCAGACATATTGGAGCATAACGAAGTGGGTATTCACCCATGAAAGCTTATGCTCCAATACGTCTGTTAGTCTATAAGGTACCCCAGGACTCTTAGCCGATAATATTTTTGGATTATCAAAAAGTCCAACCAGTTCTAAAGCTGGTTGGAAAACCCAACTGAAGCTTTTTGTTAAAAAAAAAAAAAAAAAAAAAAAAAAGTTTTATGGGGGGAGGGAGTTGAAAATGCAATTTTCAATAAAAACTTTTGTCAGATTAGGGAAACTACTACCAGTTCTAATTATCTTCTTTTTGACTCCTCCCGGCTGAAAACTGCCCATCTGACACATTCTCCTATGTAGTTGTCCTTCCCCAGTTCAAATAAAGGATTTAAAGTTTTGTATAAGTTGTTATCATGACTTTAAGTGTATTTGGTTCCTTTTTTAAGTTGTGGTAGCCCAAACGCAGTTCAAATGCAAAGGGATTTTGTGCCATGTAGGGGGCCTTTGTAGAGTTTTTGCTGTTTGTGAAAGAGTAAAAGCTGTTCTTTCTTAGAGGATTTATAGAATTCTGATAAATTTCTTACGTTTTCTTTCCTTCTCGTTTTAAGAAGCTGGTTTCTAACAATTTCTCTTCCCCTTTTACATTTCTGGGGCATTGACATATTTGAGCCGCTTCAAAATTTCTTCAGTTTCTCCAGACTTTTGTCTATTCCAGAGCATTTTGATGCTTCCTTTGGGCCTGTCCCCAAATACAGTAGCAGATTTAATATAAAATGCAGGTGTTGCTTCATTGAGTGTTTGTGTGTGAGCAACGTGCAAAGGTTGTGCATCCATCTGTGGACATATGACCCAATTTTCAGTTACTCCATTCCTGGGCTTGGCTGAGAGAGAGGTGGTTGGGGGGAAACAGAGGGCAAAAATGGCTAGAACAGTCTGCTCAGATTCTGGAATCAGAGCACCTTAGGGACTCAAGACGTCACTGCAGCATTGCATGTGCAGGCAAACACGTCACCACTCCTTTGTGATCATCAAGGCTCTAGCACCTCCTGACTGAGAGGCATCTACACACCTTTCTGCATAGCACAGAGACTCAGACACAACATTGCTTCCTTTCGAAGGCAGCAGCATGCTCTAGTCTGTGGTTAAAAAGGTTTTGAGGATGTGCACTTCCTGCTTTTGACCAGTGTTTTCACACTCAGCACCTCTTCTGGGCACTGAGACTCTGTGCTTTGATTTTCGCTGCTGATTTAACCTAATCTTCATTACCTGGATGCTTTGGGGTATTTGGAGCTACACCGCTGGTTGACTTGAGGATGTTTACACTTTACTGTCACTCCAGTGACAAGATCCATGGGAAGGAGCTGCTGCTGCAAGCCTCCAGGATTTTTCACCACAGCAGGCTGCTGAGCTATTAAGGATTACAGTGCCAGATAAAAGAGTTTTGTGATCATGTGCAATATGACAATTGGGGGACCCCCCCCACCTTCCCTGTCCTCAGGGGTGGCAGGCCCGAGGGGGTGTCGGAGAGTGAGCCTGCCCTGTATACACCCTGCAGCAGCTCCTGTCCTGTAGGGCTGGCCTGACTCCCTGCCCTGGCCTGTTGGCTCTCATCACAGCATGCAGTTGGGGCCCTCTTCCCACGACGCGCTGCCCTTTCCTGGCTTGGGTTGGGTTTTGTGGTGGTGGTGGTGGGGATTTTACCCTAGTGTTTGGGGGATGGGGAGTTGAAGTGGCGGTTCTGTGCAAGCGCACCAAGTGCACATTGGTTAATTTGAGCCTGGAAGATTAGAGTATCCAAGTTCTTCAGCCTACAAGCCTTTACAGGAGGAGAACTGGAGGGGCTGATTTTTTTTTCAGCATCCTTCAGTTGTATATTTACACATAGCTGGGCATAGCTTGAACCACAGTGTATAAATGCTTTTGATAGAGCTATGATGTGAAGCATTCCATATACAATTTGAACTTTTTTTGTATACCAATCAGAGTCCTGCTTGGTTTGGTCTCCTTAGCCCTATCTTTTGGTAAGATGGTATTTCTTAACACATGGCTCTCATTTGTGGGATTTGTGTTTCGGAATTTTCTCGTAAATTTCCCCTCAGAGAAATGATGCTGAGAGGATGTATACGTACGAGTCCGAAGAGCCACAGCTTTATTTTATTTTTCTTTGTTCCCCTCATAATTTATGGTCGTTGTGCCCCATTCCATTTTATGTGCTTGGCGTCCATTGATCTTCAAGACCCGTGAGTTCTCGGAATTTGATTTTGCAATAGTGCTCAGTCTGGTCCTCCTTGTGATAGGAGGGGATGAGAATCCACTGATGTAAGCAAGGTGTCATGATGCTTCTAGCTAATGTAGAACAGAAGTCAGAAAATTCACAGCCTTAAACTACCACCCACTTTTTTAAAGAAGGAGATCTTTTTGTCCCCTCTTGAAGGATTCATTTTTCTTACCAGCCTTTGTTTGGCTACACCGAGTGAGTCACTGTATCTGGAAGGTAGCCCACTGTGGGAACTTCCATAAGATGGTTAAGCAGGAGTGGTGCAAAATAGCATTGGGGCTAGGATTGCCAACTTTCTACTTGTACAAAACCGAACACCCTTGCCCTGTCCCCTGCCACGCCCCTTCTCCAAGGGTCTGCCACCCACTCACTCCATCCCCCCTCCTTATTTCGCTCACTCTCCCCACCTTCACTCACTCGCTCATTTTCACTGAGATGGGGCAGAGGGTTGGGTTGTGGGGGTGGGAGGGATCCGGCTGGGGGTGTGGGCTCTGGTGTGAGGCCGAGGATGAGGGATTTGGAATGCAGGAGGGGGCTCCAGGCTGGGGCTGCAAGGGATTCAGAGTGCAGGAGGGGTCTCTGGGCTGGGGCAGAGGATTAAGGTGCATGGGGTGTGTGTGAGGGCTCTGGCTGAGGGTGCAGACTCTGGGGTGGGAGTGTAGGAGGGTGCTCTGGGCTGGGAGCAAGAGGTTCGGAGGGCAGGAGGGGGATCAGGGCTGGGGCAGAGGTGCAGGCTCCAGGCGGCGCTTACCTCAACAGCTCCCGGAAGCAGCGGCATGTCCCTCTCTGGCTCCTATGTGGAGGCGCAGCCAGGTGGCTCTGCACACTGCCCCATCCATAGGCACCGCCCCCGCAGCTTCCATTGGCCAATTCCATTGGTTCCCGGCCAATGGGAGCTACAGAGCCGGTGCTTGCGGCGGGGGCAGCGTGCGGAGCCCCCTGGCTGCCCCTACGCATAGGAGCCAGAGCGGGGACATGTCGCTGCTTCTGGGAGTCGCGTGGAGCCACGGCAGGCAGGGAGCTGACCGGACTTTTAATTGCCCAGTCAGCGGTGCTGACTGGAGCCGCCAGGGTCCCTTTTCAACCAGGCATTCAGGTTGAAAACCAGACACCTGGCAACCCTACTTGGGACTTCCAGCTAAGTCATGCACTAAAGCTTAGACACAAGTGTATGAATCTATTTCATATCTTGAAGAAGCAGAATTACAGCTAAATAATCTTCCATTATTGCAGCTCTCGTCTATCAACAATTGCACCAGAGAATCATTCACAGAAAGCTGTTATCTCACAGAGGTTCAAAATAGGAATGTGAGACATGTAGCAATATAATTCTGAATGATTAAAACCAAGTAGCGAGATACATTATATATGGTAATAACAGTATAGTCCCTGAATAAATGAAGTTGTTAATATGGGGTGAATTAAGGGGAGATTGAGGGTATCCTTGCAACAATATTATTTTCAGAAATGAAAGAGAGTTAGGTGATAAGCTAATGATTGGAAATATCCCCTCATACGCTGGTTCCGGATATTATCCATTTATTCCGGATATTATCCATCTGGAAGAGCCATTTGGGTTTCACTGTTCATCAGCAATTGTTATATTCACAGCAGAAGACCCTGTGAAACTTTAGTTCTGTTCCCAGGTGAATGGTCCAAAATATTCAGTGAGGTTAAACTAGCTTGAACATCTTCTTCATTTTTAAAATGGAAATAATGTAGGAACAACTCACTCTAAAACAATTTTCTGTTTCTCATTAGTCTATTAGTCATGAAGGTCTGTCCATTGTGATTGTGATTAGTTGCTTTGATTGGCATGGCTTGTAAAAAGATTAGGCATGTTTTGCTTGTTGCACAGTGTTGGTAAATTGTATGGTCAATTGCTTGTCCACACTTTGGTTAAGTATGAAACATGTTGTGGAGACCAAAACCCACTGTCAGTCAGGTTTATTGGTAAAAGTCAATATTAGTATAGTACAGGAAGAAAGATTTAACACAATACTAATTTCCAAGAAGCAGTCTCATGCAGCATTGTTATATTCACCTTACGCAGAAGGTGTGCTCCCAAAGTTACACTCCTAAAGCTATACTTTTCATACCCATCCTGCTTACAAGTATAAAGGTATTATGTGAGTCATTTGAAACCAATCAGGTTTCTACCTTGTTTTCCTGATACCATGGTGTACCCCTTATCTCTTTGTTCTGAACATATGCATTCCAGGTACCAAGAGGCGTGACAGCACCTGCTAGGTTTGTACCAGGGAAGAATAATCATATCTTGTACTTTTCCTTTGGCACATTCCAGTACTACCTGTGAGTGTGACTCCCTACCTGTTGCTGTGGTAAAATGTTCTGACAGGTTTCCTATATACTTAGGCTAATGCAAGGCGTTGTGGGATACTTGACATTGGTGAACAGAACTGTGGGGAGAGTATAATATGTTCATAACATAACATCCCAACACTTATATTAATACAAAGTCTAACATATATGTATTGGCTAACAACAGTAAATGATTTATCTCATAGTAAATAATCAGTGAAAAGAACAGCATTTGCTCAGAAACAACTTGATACCCATTTTTAATGTTCTTGGAAAGGGCTAGTTTTGTTTTATTCAAATGCTGCTACTTACGGAAAATGAAAAAAATGGAGGCCCTATTTGTCAGTACTTTGTTTATACAGGTGTGCAGTATCCACATGTTAAAAACAATCCACAACTGGGCCAAACAGGTGTGTTGTCAAGATGCTGTTTATCATAAAGAGCTCTCAAATACAGGACTACAGTCAGCATGTTATCCAGGGCTGAGCTGTATGTGTACTTTAGTACAAATTTGAGAATCAAGCCAAGATAGCCAAAAGGCACTGAAAATGGTGTGGAATCTGGAATGTTGGCCTGACAATGCCAAACACTGGGACCTTATTCTAACAGAATTTTTGTACAGTCCTAATCATCCTAGTACAGCATTTAAATATCATTCTGAGAGGTGCCAATTTGTGGAGATATTAATAAAGGTCTGTATGGAAATTCTGCAGACCTAATTCAAATGAAGGCAGGCTAGAGATTTTAGTTGGAATGTAAAAGAAAAGGTTACTTATTAGAAACTTTGGTTTTTCAAATAGATTATCATACATATCTACTATAGATTCAAAACTCTGGAAAGCGATGGCCATTGAACACATCAAAGGAGGCTGCTCGTTTAGGGGCAGATCCCCAGCTGAAGCAGTAAAGCTATTACAATTTACACTGGCTGAGAATCTGCCCCTTCGCTTGAGTTTAAACAAACAGACACAGTCCTACTCCACTCTGTACTTTCCATGTACTCGTAATCCCAATGAAAGGGCTGCATCCTCAGGTGATGTAAATTGTTGTAAGAGGGGACCAGGTTACACTTGCTGAGATTCTGGCCCAAAGATGTGGAGATTGAGAGTGGGAAATGTACATCTATACAGAGGGCCTGAGTCTGACTTCTCTTGAACCAGTTTATACTTTATGTAACTCCATTGACTTCAGTAGATTCATTTCAGATTTACATCAGCGTATATGTAATCAGAATCATGCCCGGAGAATCTATTCTAAGAACCGTAATTACTGGCCAGTAACCTTTTCTAGGTATGGTCTGTAGAAATCCATATTTCTGGGTGGCATACAAATTGAAAGATGTCCTTTTCAGCTTGGGCATCAGATCTAGCTACCATATTGAGGGATTAACCCTACATAAGCATATTAATAGAAGTCCATGTAACAGTCTTGCATATTTCTGTGGTGTAAACCAGTGGTTCTCAACCAGGGGTCTGGGGCCCCCTGGGGGCCACGAGCAGGTTTCAGGGGGTCCACCAACCAGGACCAGTGTTAGATTCACAGGGGCCCAGGGCAGAAAGCCTAAGCCCTGCCATGCAGAGCTGAAGCCTGGGACCCTGAGCCCCGCCACCTGGGTCTGAAGCAGAAGCCTGAGCAACTTAGCTTCACAGGGCTCTTTGTGGTGTGGGCTCCAGTTGTTATGGCACAGGTGGGCCGTGGAGTTTTTATAGCATGTTGGAGGGGCCTCAGAAAGAAAAAGGTTGAGACCCCCTGGTGTAAACATTTCTCAGGCTACCTCTTGGATGCTTTAGACCTGGTGAAATGTATTCTAAGAGCTTCAGAAACATGCAGCATCATAACTACTCTGTGTGCAAAGTTTGATTCATTTATACAATTTCTGAGTTATGATACACTTTCCGTGGACTTGTCACCATTTGCCAGAAGTCAATGAAGTCAAGTAGAAGTTTCGTGCTATCTAGATAGTGGCTAAGGGCCTTTTTACCTAGTCTCCCCAAGTAAAGTGTGTAGTCTAATGAAAATCACAGACAGGCTGATATACTGAGAAAATCAGGATATGCACACAAGACCACCTCACCCTTAAGAAATGCTGTATAAGGAGAGACAGTCATTAGGGCATAGATCTCACTAAAGACAACAAGAAGACTGTGTGCTCAGCATAGTACAAAACACAGAATAAGGATGATTCTTGTCCCCAAAGTGTTTATTACATAAGCAAGAGAATTGCACAGAGAAGCTAAAACCCACTGCGAAGTCCAGAAAAGGAATGACTAACATTCTTCTTGTGCCTTTTTTAAAAAAAATGTATTTTGTAATTAATATGATTGATCCACTTCTTGTGAGCGTTATGATAATCCAGTAGTTGGAAGTGGAAAGGAACCAAATGCAACAGCTAAATAAAGCACACATTTTTAACAGCAAGAATAATTGACCATTGGAACAGATTACCAAGGGATGTAGTAAATTCTCCATCACTTGGAGTCTTTAAATCAAGACTAGATGGCTTTCTAAAATGTAGCTGGGCTATATGCAGGAATCAGTGGGTGAAATCTGTGGCTTGTTATGCAGCAGACGAGGTGATCATAGTGGTCCCTTCTGATTTTAAAATCTGTGACTCTGTGAATCCTGTCCATTGTGTCAGTCGCATGCCTTTGATCACATGTACTGTAGCTATGTTTATATCTGTCCTTTGACTGAGGATGTTTTGCCGTTTGTCACTTGAGTTTACAATGAAAAGATCATTTTAGATCCTCAGCTACTATTAGAAGACCAGGTACTTTCATTGGCTAAGGGCTTGCTACACAGGGACACTCAGGAAAATTAATCAGAATTAAAGGTCTGAATTTAAAATGGCTTAGTTAAACCGCATTAAACTCCTGTGTGGACACTCTTATTCAGAATTAAAGTGGACATTATTTGATTTAATTTATTCACTTTGGAAGTAAATTAAGCTAAATTGAATTAAGCCCACTTTAATTCTGAATAGGAGTATCCACACATGGGTTTAATGCAGTTTAACTAATCCACTTTAAACATTAATTCTGTTTTTGCCTGTATCCCTATGTAGACAAGCCCTTAGACTACTTTTTCCCCATCTCCTCCTGTCTAGGAGTTGTGTCCTTTGCTGCCATGTTCTGTGTCTTTGTCACCTTGAGATTAGACTTTGGCACTTGGGTCTATACCTTAAATCCACTTGGAAAATGAAGGTGGTTTAAAATGTGGCAGCCTGATTGTTTAATGGAGTATGTCACTGCAATCGTATTACACCAGTGCTTCATCATTGATATACTTTACCATTAGAACTCAAGATAGTGTTTTTGACCTACAAAGACCTAAATGACTTGAGACCTGTTTACATGAGAAACGTCCTCTTTTCCTACCTGGTACTGCTCCAGTTTCAGTCAAGAACACAACTGCATTTCACTCAATTTTTAGTGGGTTGCCCTTGACTTGAGAAGTCAGTGTTTCACTGGGTCTGAAATACCTGCATTTTTTTGATCTTCCAGGGTCCACAGCAGAGTCCATTTGTTTTCTTCGGTATTTGGGAAGAGAAGAGTTAAATATGCGTAGCTATTATTGGGGTGTTGGGTGGAATTAACCTGCTGGCTCATTACCCTGTTTTATGTTTTCAAATACATTTTGGGTGTTACCCCACAATGGATAAAAATAAGCCTCTGGATTTATTATTTTTCTATTGATTATATTGAAAAGTGTGTCAAAACCGCCTGGAGCTTATGACAGGCCCCTTTTATTTATATATAAATCATAATAAATATATTTCTGTTGCACTCATAGGAAATAGTCCTCCTGTGCCCAAAATAATATTTGTAAATTTCAGTGGCTATTAATCAGTGATTTTGTAGCCTGGTGCATGAAGTGCCTGCTTCAAGTTTAAAGTAATGACTCTGAATCTTGTTAAGGTTATTTTTTATTCAGTGTAATTTCAGTCTGTTCTTACTACTTTTTTAAAGGAGAAAAATTAATCTAATTAAAAAAAAGACAGGTTAGAGAATGTATAATTCAGCCACTTAAAGACATAATGTCTATAAAAGTAACTCTTTCTGAAAAGGGTTAACGGTTTACAGGTCAAATTAAACAAAATACACTTAGGGCTAACTTGGCTTATTTTACCCATTACAGAGCTCTTCTGTGTGGATTTATTGAATGATTTAGACAGAAGTGTTTAAACAGTTAACTCTTTTCTAATGGTCTGGGCTTGATTGGTTTCATGTATTTTTATGCCTGCCCAACTCATTTTTCTAGCTTTGCTTTTTAATGCTTGAAAATATAATCCAAAAACATTTTACAGGCTGCGCAGAGGAAAACAACATCATTTGATTATTGCAGTGTTGTTGTAACCATGTTGATCCCAGAATATTAGAGAGACAAGGTGAGAGAGGTAATATCTTTTGCTGGACAAACTTCTGTTGGTGAAAAAGGCAAGTTTTCAAGCATGAACTCATGCTTCCCTTTTTCACCAACGGAAGCTGGTCCTGTAAAAAATATTACCTCATCCACCTTGTCTCTCTTATCATTTGATTATATGGGGCTAGAGCAACCCCGATGGATAATGTATAGTTTCTGTTGAAGTTATCAGATAAAAAAGGAGCTTGCAGTAACTCAGTAGCCAGGGGTGCTTTGGAGCCTAATTTGCTGGACATTGCATTAACAAAGTCTGCTTTTGTTAAAAGAACAGGAGGACTTGTGGCACCTTAGAGACTAACCAATTTATTTGAGCATAAGCTTTAGTGGGCTACAGCCTACTTCATCGGATGCATAGAATGGAACATATAGTAAGAAGATATATATTTATAGTGCTTGAATAAATAACATATTGAATCTATTTCCCCTTGTTAAGGATCCTCACACCTTCTTGTCAACTGTCTAAATGGGCCATCTTGATTATCGCTACAGAAGTTTTTTTCTCCTGCTGATAATAGCTCATCTTAATTAATTAGCCTCTTACTCCACCTTTTCATGTTCTCTGTATGTATGTATATATTGTGACGGGGCAAGGCCAGATGGCTATAGAAAAGTAGTGAGAGATAGATATATTAGCTCCAGGCTAAACAAATCCCTGGTACCAGGATAAGTGAAATGGCAGCTGCTCCAGGTCAATTAAGACACCTGGGGCCAATTAAGAACTTTCCAGAAGTCAGGGAGAACGCTAGGTTGATTGGGATACCTGAAGCCAATCGGGGCTGGCTGAAACTAGTTAAAAGCCTCCCAGTTAGTCAGGTGGGTGTGCATGTCAGGAGCTGTGGGAGGAATTTGCGCTGTTTGAGAGACTGAGTAGTACACACCATATCAGGCACAAGGAAGGAGGCCCTGAGGTAAGGGTGAAGTGGAGCTTGAGGAAGTGAGGGCTGCTGTGGGGGAAGTAGCCCAGGGAATTGTACATGTCATGTTTCTAAAAGGTCAGCTACCATAGCTGATACTATTAGGGTCCCTGGGCTGGAGCCCGGAGTAGAGGGTGGGCCTGGTCTCCCCCCCCACTTTGCCCACTGATTAATCACTGAGACTGGGAGACAACAGAGACTGTGCAAGGAAGGATAACTTCTCCTCACCTCCCTCACTGGCTTATGATGAAAATGGCTCAGTAGACTGTGACCCTTGTCTCTAGAGAGAGAAGGGTTACGTGGAGGGTCACAGTGAGCCTCTGAGGCTAGCGAAATCCGCCAGGAAATGCGGGACCCACAGAGGCAAGGACAGAGCTTTTTCACAATATCTTCTTACTATGTGTTCCATTCTATGCATCCGATGAAGTGGGCTGTAGCCCATGAAAGCTTATGCTCAAATAAATTTGTTAGTCTCTAAGCCCTGGTCTACACTAGGAGTTGAGGTCGAATTTAGCAGCATTAAATCGATTTAACCCTGCACCCATCCACACGATGAAGCCCTTTTTTTTGACTTAAAGGGCTCTTAAAATCGATTTCCTTACTCCACCCCCGACAAGGGGATTAGCGCTTAAATCGGCCTTGCCAGGTTGAATTTGGGGTACTGTGGACGCAATTAGACGGTATTGGCCTCTGGGAGCTATCCCAGAGTGCTCTATTATGACCGCTCTGGACAGCACTCTCAACTCAGATGCAGTGGCCAGGTAGACAGGAAAAGGCCCGCAAACTTTTGAATTTCAGTTTCCTGTTTGCATGGTCACCTGCAGCTTGCCACGCTGGCCAGAGCTCATCAGCAGAGGTGACCATGCAGAGCTCATCAGCAGAGGTGACCATGATGGAGTCCCAGAATCGCAAAAGAGCTCCAGCATGGACCGAATGGGAGGTACGGGATCTGATCGCTGTACGGGGAGAGGAATCCGTGCTATCAGAACTCTGTTCCAGTTTTCGAAATGCCAAAACATTTGTCAAAATCTCCCAGGGCATGAAGGACAGAGGCCATAACAGGGACCTGAAACAGTGCCACGTAAAACTTAAGGAGCTGAGGCAAGCCTACCAGAAAACCAGAGAGGCAAACGGCCGCTCCGGGTCAGAGCCCGAAACATGCCGCTTCTATGATGAGCTGCATGCCATTTTAGGGGGTTCAGCCACCACTACCCCAGCCGTGTTGTTTGACTCCTTCAATGGAGATGGAGGCAACACAGAAGCAGGTTTTGGGGATGAGGAAGATAGCTCACAGCAAGCAAGCGGAGAAACCGGTTTTCCCGACAGCCAGGAACTGTTTCTCACCCTGGACCTGGAGCCAGTACCCCCCGAACCCACCCAAGGCTGTCTCCCGGACCTGCCAGGCGGAGAAGGGACCTCTGGTGAGTGTACCTTTTAAAATATTATACAAGGTTTAAAAGCAAGAATGTTTAATGATTAATTTGCCCTGGCATTTGTGGCTCTCCTGGATGTACTCTGAAAGCCTTTGCAAAAGGTTTCTGGGGAGGGCAGCCTTATTCCGTCCACCATGGTAGGGCACCTTTACCACACCAGGCCAGTAGCATGTACTCAGGAATCATTGTAGAACAAAGCATTGCAATGTATGTTTGCTGGCATTCAAACAACATCTGTTCTTTATCTCTCTGTGTTATCCTCAGAGAGTGATATCATTCATGGTCACCTGGCTGAAATAGGGTGCTTTTCTTAAGGGGACATTCAGAAGTGCCCGTTCCTGCTGGGCTGTTTGCCTGTGGCTGAACAGAAATGTTCCCCGCTGTTAGCCACAGGGAGGGGTGAGGGGCTAGCCACGTGGTTGGGGGAGGCAAAATGCGACCTTGGAACGAAAGCACATGTGCTGTGTATGTAATGTTTACAGCAAGGTTTGCCGTGAAAGAGTGTACCCATTGTTCTATAAAATGTGTCTTTTTAAATACCACTGTCCCTTTTTTTTTCTCCACCAGCTGCATGTGTTTCAAGGATCACAGGATCTTCTCCTTCCCAGAGGCTAGTGAAGATTAGAAGGTGAAAAAAACGCACTCGTGATGAAATGTTCTCTGAGCTCATGCTGTCCTCCCACACTGACAGAGCACAGACGAATGCGTGGAGGCAGACAATGTCAGAGTGCAGGAAAGCACAAAATGACCGGGAGGAGAGGTGGTGGGCTGAAGAGAGTAAATGGCAGGCTGAAGAGAGGGCTGAAGCTGAAAGGTGGCGGCAGCGTGATGAGAGGAGGCAGGATTCAATGCTGAGGCTGCTGGAGGATCAAACTAATGCACTCCAGCGTATGGTTGAGCTGCAGGAAAGGCAGCAGGAGCACAGACCGCCGCTACAACCCCTGTGTAACCAACCGCCCTCCTCCCCAAGTTCCATAGCTTCCTCACCCAGATGCCCAAGAACGCGGTGGGAGGGCCTCTGGCCACTCCACCCCAGAGGATTGCCCAAGCAACAAAAGGCTGGCATTCAATAAGTTTTAAAGTTTTAAACTTTTAAAGTGCTGTGTGTCCTTGTCCTTCCCTCCTCCACCACCCCTCCTGGTGTTTCTCTCCTCTACCACCCCTCACAGGCTACCTTGGGAGTTATCCCCCTATTTGTGTGATGAATTAATAAAAGAATGCATGAAAGTGAAGCAACAATGACTTTATTGCCTCTGCAAGTGGTGATCGAAGGGAGGAGGGGAGGGTGCTTAGCTTACAGGGAAGTAGAGTGAACCAAGGGGCAGGGGGTTTCATCAAGGAGAAACAAACAGAACTTTCACACCGTAGCCTGGCCAGACATGAAACTGATCTTCAAAGCTTCTCTGATGCGCACTGCGCCCTCCTGTGCTCTTCTAACCGCCCTGGTTTTGGGCTGCACGTAACCAGCAGCCAGGCGATTTGCCTCAACCTCCCACCCCGCCATAAACGTCTCCCCCTTACTCTCACAGATATTGTGGAGCGCACAGCAAGCAGTAATAACAGTGGGAATATTGGTTTCACTGAGGTCTAACCGAGTCAGTAAACTGCACCAGCGCGCTTTTAAACGTCCAAATGCACATTCTACCACCATTCTGCACTTGCTCAGCCTGTAGTTGAATAGCTCCTGACTACTGTCCAGGCTGCTTGTGTATGGCTTCATGAGCCATGGCATTAAGGGGTAGGCTGGGTCCCCAAGGATAACTATAGGCATTTCAACATCCCCAACGGTTATTTTCTGGTCTGGGAATAAAGTCCCTTCCTGCAGCTTTTGAAACAGACCAGAGTTCCTGAAGATGCGAGCGTCATGTACCTTTCCCAGCCATCCCACGTTGATGTGGATGAAACATCCCTTGTGATCCACCAGTGCTTGCAGCACCACTGAAAAGTACCCCTTGTGGTTTATGTACTCGCCGGCTTGGTGCTCCGGTGCCAAGATAGGGATATGGGTTCCGTCTATGGCCTCACCACAGTTAGAGAATCCCATTGCAGCAAAGCCATCCACTATGACCTGCACATTTCCCAGGGTCGCTTCCCTTGATATCAGCAGATCTTTGATTGCGTTGGCTACTTGCATCACAGCAGCCCCCACAGTAGATTTGCCCACTCCAAATTGATTCCCGACTGACCGGTAGCTGTCTGGTGTTGCAAGCTTCCACAGGGCTATTGCCACTCGCTTCTCAACTGTGAGGGCTGCTCTCATCTTGGTATTCATGCACTTCAGGGCAGGGGAAAGCAAGTCACAAAGTTCCATGAAAGTGCCCTTACGCATGCAAAGGTTTCGCAGCCACTGGGAATCGTCCCAGACCTGCAACACTATGTGGTCCCACCAGTCTGTGCTTGTTTCCCGGGCCCAGAATCGGCATTCCACAGCATGAACTTGCCACATTAGCACCTTGATGCCTGCATTGCCAGGGCCCATGCTTTGAGAGAAGTCTGTGTCCATGTCCTCATCACTCTCGTCACCGCGCTGACGTTGCCTACTTGCCCGGTTTCGCTTTGCCAGGTTCTGGTGCTGCAGATACTGTTGGATAATGCGTGTGGTGTTTAATGTGCTCCTAATTGCCAAAGTGAGCTGAGCGGGCTCCATGCTTGCCGTGGTATGGCGTCTGCACAGAAAAAAGGCGCGGAACGATTGTCTGCCATTGCTTTCACAGAGGGAGGGAGGGAAGGAAGACCTGATGACATGTACCCAGAACCACCCGCGACAATGTTTTTTGCCTCATCAGGCATTGGGATCTCAACCCAGAATTCCAATGGGCAGCGGAGACTGTGGGAACTGTGGGATAGCCACCCACAGTGCAAAACTCCGGAAGTCGACGCTAGCCTTGGTACTGTGGAAGCACTCCACCGAGTTAATGCACTTAATGCACTTAGAGCATTTTGTGTGGGGACACACACAATCGACTATTTAAAAACGATTTCTAAAAAAAGACTTCTATAAATTCGACCTAATTTCGCAGTGTAGACATACCCTAAGGTGCCACAAGTACTCCTGTTCTTTTTGCGGATACAGACTAACACGGCTGCTACTCTGAAATCTGCTTTTGTTGTTGCTCAGAGTTTATGGAAGGCTTGGAAAGAGGGTCTCTGTAATCTAGAAAGTTAGGCCAGGACCTTGTGTAAAATTTTTAAGTCAGGTGGTTGGTTTTCAAACTAAAAATCTGGGACATGGTTCATAATGTGGGATGGAGTAGAGGGGGTTAATGAAGAGGATGGTTTGGGTTGGGGGGACAGGGAGGTGTGCATATAAAGGTTTGCTTTCTCCCTGTCAACCAAGCAAATTAACTTCTCTGTCCTTTTTCACCAATTTCTTGCCTCTCAAAATAATAAATGGTCATGCTACCATAAAGGGAGGGTTATGAAAAAATGGTTTATCTCACTGCATCCGCTTTATGTTTTCTATCTTGTCCAGCTCTGTATTAAAAATTATCTCCCTTGTTTGAATCTTACTTTATTACTTGCCTTGTCCATTTTTCTCTGCCCTCTTTTGCTCACCACCTCCTCTTGAGTTTTCTGTTTCTATATTTTTAATGCTTTTGTCTTCTTTATTTCCATTTCCACAGTTTCTTTTCCGCTGTTTCTTCTCTCTCCTAATCCTTCAATATGCTCCTCTTTTCCTATTCCCCCAACCCAATCCCCCCAACTTTCCCTGCCCCACACACTCGCTCTCTTTATCTCAGTTTCACTGGTTTAGATAGCTGGTGGCTTCTTCTTTTGGCCAGTCTGCAGGAGGGGTTAAAAATGGGACAAAGCTCATCATTTTTTGTAAAACCAACACCAGGACAAACCTGAAAACAGTGACACATCCAGTTTTCAGGGACACTTGGTAACTCTAGTCAGGTAGGGGGAAGATTCAGAGGTGAGTTTTTTTTCTTTCAATTTTCACGAACGTGAATTGTTTTTTCCTACAATATTTTGTCATTAAACATCCACCTTTATTGAATGTAGACTTTTGCCATATCATGCATCCAAATACAAGTAAAATTCATTCATACATATTATTTTAGAACTGGCAATATATACTCCAAGTAGAAATGACTGTATCTAATTCACCGTGATTCATAGATGATAGTATTGGGTATTTGTGAGTTCTGTTCTATCTAGTTTCTTATACTGCACTCATTACCGTAGTATCTGAATTCCTTCCAGTAGCACATTAAGCAACCTAACTAACCTCTGTCACGAAAATTGTGATAGTGCTATTTGTTTAAGAAGTTAGTCAGTGAATTAATGACAATATTTAAATAACACCATATGACTAAAGGGGGTGTCAGAGGCCCAACAAGAGCAGTCAGGGCCAAGAGTCAAAGCATGGTAAACCTGAGGCTAGGAGTAGCCGAGGAGTTTCATAGTCAAATCCAGGCCAGGGTAGATACCGAGGGTCGGAGTCCAAGTTAGGCTTCAGTGTCCGAGTCAGGAGGCGAAGTCCAAAACAGGCCAAGGTCAAGCCAGGAGTTTAAGAGCATAGACCAGGAACAGTCGTAGCAGCTATAGAAGATCTGTGCTGTTGCCTGGACACTTCCTGGAATGCCTCTTGGGTTTATATCGGGCAGAGGGCCAATCAAGGAGCCACAGGGCTGCTGCCTGTCAGACCCTTGAGGAGGAACTTCCCAAGTCTGTGTCCACAGCAGGTCATGGTCTGCAGGTTGGTTACAGCTGGTGCTGGATGGCAGCCTGGAGATGTTATCTGCCTGATTGCTCTGCAGGCCTGGTTGCTAGATCCCTGAGGGTTTACAGTGTGGCAGATTCTGGGCCCAAACTGTTTCTTTTTGGTCAATTGATATTGAAGGAAATTGGTTTGTAATTTTTCACATTGAGGGTGCAAGCTGCAGCGTTTTAGATTATGGCATTTTTCAGAAATGTGGCTTCACTTCACTTCACTGAGCCTATTGACAGGAGGCTCAGAAATAGCAATAACAATGAAATGGTTTATTTTATGGTTTTCTATTTTATACATATTTCTCATTATATGAAATTTCAGAATATGACACTGAGCAAAATGACTGCAATTCCACTATAAGTAGAGTTTGGTTGCCTGAACTTGTTCTTTAGCTGTCTCTAGTAGTTGTTTGAGAACCATCACATGTCGTTTGGCAGAGTTTTGTACAACTGGCAGTCTCTGTTCAATAAAGACACTTAATGAAGCTGTCCAGTGAGATGAACTGGTTTTCACCCCTAGGTAGAGTGATTTTTTCCAGATTAGGGTTGAGGTCATTGGTGGCACAAACTGGATCAGTTTACATTACGTCTATCTGTGCTATAGTTACAGCATGTTGTAATACAACTTTAAAAATTCCTCTCAATCACCCTGGCTCTGGCAGTCAATTTCACACTTCTCCTTGTAAAATTTCACACCAAGAAGTGGTTACCAAACTGACAAAATCAAAGAGATTGAAAGAAATGAGAAAGTATGCCAGGAAATGCCCCATAAGTCTTGTTTTATTGCATTTGATAAACATTAGTGGTGGTGTGCTGGAGTGGGGCCAGATTCCAGACTAGTTCAAGTTCTGGTTCTGCTGTTGACCAGATTTCAGCAAAAATCCAAGCTTGCAGAACCCAAACATGGCTGCCTCCATTTTGCTTGTGTTTCAGATATGGGCTTCTGGAACACAGGCTTTTTCTTGTGATTGGGCATGACAGAATTCCTATCTAGTAAACCTCAAATTAAGTTTGGGTTTGAACCAACAGAGATTTCAATATAGTGTCTTTCATCTTCCACCAACCATTTGTCCAGTCCTAATATGATGCAGAGAAGCTCTTTTAGCTCTGGAGTGAAACCCTAATTTTGTCAATAAAGCAGGCAGATATAGCTCTGAATACACACAGGGACCAGATCTGTTTAGTATTAACATTTCATTCTTACATAATGAATATTGAGAGTAGAACTACACTTCAGTGGCCAGACTATGAGTGTTATTTACTGTCCCATATTAGGGATGAAGCAGAACTGTGCTCCATCAGTGGGGATGCTGAGTTCCAAGGATGCAGGGGGAGCACGCCTGCTGCTCTTTAGGCCGGTGAAGTATAAGTTCCCCAAAGTAGCCAGGCAGCTTTACTCACTTGTCAGAGGGGGTGAATAGGATGTTCCACTCCTCCAGCCCCCAAGCCCGGAAACTGCTGGGTTTCCCTTCCCATGGCTCAAACCAGATACTCAAGTATCAGCTGAGATTGCTCAACTGTGTTCAGCAGCACAAACATGGTCAATAGTCATCATATTCAGGAAATGTTGCATTCAATTTGCCCACCCGTAAAAGAAAGACCACTTTGCTAGTGACCACAAACTAGCAGATTAGACATTCAGCAGTGGTACTGTATTGAGGCCCCTTTCTCCCTCCTTGCACACTAATGCTGAGGGATCATCCTAATACCACAATGGGGATTGGAAGGAGGGCGTTGTTTCTACTTGCACAAGAATGCATGTATGTGCATAATGTAGAAACACTTCAAACTCAGCTTCTAGCCCAGCTCCCTATTTGAGGCTGTGCAGGGGTACTTAACTCCCAACAGTTGTGTGGCTCCACTGAGCGGTGAAAGGGGGATGAATGACCCAGAAGTTTAAAACTCTGGAGACTGACAGAAAGGGAGCTCATATTTTAAATTCCTGGGCAGCTTCAAAACTAAATACCAAAGAACTTTATTTTCTTTTGGCCCTTCCACAGCATTCTGACCATTTCCCCTTCACTCTTCCCCACTGTAGTGTCCATGACCTTCTGGGTATTCTGCACACACACTATTTTCTTCTGGACTGGTTCCTATGTTGTCCATTCAAGACAGGAATTAGGCACTTGTATGGAAAGAAGACTAATCTTCCAGATCTTCAAACCTACATGCACATGTATAACATACAAAGTAATCCCTTTTAGTGGTGCAGCAGTTCTGCATTTAAGATTAGTGTGTGTAAAAACTAATTTAGATTGCAAGGTAAAATGAAAGATTGTAACTTTATTTTCTTTTGGCCCTTCCACAGCATTCTGACCATTTCCCCTTCACTCTTCCCCACTGTAGTGTCCATGACCTTCTGGGTATTCTGCACACACACTATTTTCTTCTGGACTGGTTCCTATGTTGTCCATTCAAGACAGGAATTAGGCACTTGTATGGAAAGAAGACTAATCTTCCAGATCTTCAAACCTACATGCACATGTATAACATACAAAGTAATCCCTTTTAGTGGTGCAGCAGTTCTGCATTTAAGATTAGTGTGTGTAAAAACTAATTTAGATTGCAAGGTAAAATGAAAGATTGTAAAGCTTTTAGGCACGGACCATATCTTTCAATGACTTCTGTGAAACACTGAGCACACCTTTAGGCACAATAAAATTCTAAATAATTTTCTGAAAACTGATTAACTTATTTCATTGACATTGCAATTATACTGAAAGTATTTAGGATAAAAAAAGCCAAAAGCTCTTTTTAAAACTTACTTTTTTTCATTGACCTTACTCTCAAAAACAGCTGATTCCCTTTGAATCAAACTCCCCATCCCCCACCCAAAAATCAACTTGAGGTAGAACTAAAACAGGAAAATTTTGACTCACAAGCTCAGTATTTGTTACATATATAAATAGCACCTGAGAAGAGAGGGTTATAATGGAAAGTCTTAGACAGCTGTGTCGTCTGTACATCAGAACTGCAGCGCTTGGAGTATTTTTACATAGAGGAGCTATTTGAACAAGAGATAGGCACTCTTTTATTGTTCACCATGCTAAATAAAGTAAGTAAAGGTATGAGTCCAATGGGGTTGTACAAGAGAAGAGAGCAGAATTAAGTCAAAATTTGTAACCGTACAAGACGTAACGCAAGCCATGTGTGATAAAACAGGTTATATATGCTGGAAAACAAATGGTACTGGAGCATGAAAGTATCAGTCTCCTTTGGCAAACTGTACATCTGTTAAATCAGAGTACTGCATATAATTAGGCTTGGCAGGATTAGATTTTTATTGATAAATGTTGATTTCACCGTACACGCACAAACAGATGAAAATATATTGCCATAGATGATGATCAAAATGTACAGATAGGCAATGGAAGAAAAATGCTGCTCAGGAACTTAAGTGTTTGATTTAAGGATTTTTTTTGGTATGTTTTGACATATGATGTTGACAATTTGTGTTTTAAAGGTTATAAAGCTTTAACTTTTTGAATCTCAGGGTCTATTGTCAATAAATAATTGTCTGCCCCCCCCCATGTCCCACAATTAAAATGTGAAAATTTCAATTGATAAAAATAGAAAAAATGCTAAAAATAATCAATAGTATCCATCAAAATTAGGTATATAAAAAAATCTAATTCTGCCAAGCCTACGTATAATAGCTAGAGATAGGCCTTAGCCAAAATCTCAGATACTATCACTCCTAAACTTGGGCATGGTGGCGGTTTGGAATTCCAACTTTCATCTGGATCTGAATTTCACAGACAGCCAAAATTTTGGGCCCAGACATTGCTGAACTTTGTGGAGTATGAAATCTATTTCTGAGTTCAAGCCCATCTCTAATAATAAAACAAGTGCATACTCTTGGTCTGGCAGGAGTTTTTTTTCTTTCCTCCAAAAATGAAGCTGATTTGCTAATAACATCTGCAACAGTTAATTCTATGTGGAGTAGTATTAATTACATTCCTTGGAGGAGTAATGTTCCTCCAATTATTTATGACCTGATGAACTGTGTTGCTAGTTACCCTGTTTCAAAAATAAGCAACTTTTTTAGAACATGCTACATGCAGAACCAATACTCACACTCAAGGGTCAGGGTTCATAAATGAAATTAAGTAAGCAACTCCAATTGAAATGCAAACCCTTTATAGTAATACACTTTTAGTTATGCAACACATTTTATAAATAAAACAGCTAAAAATCTCTGTTGCCTTTATTTTGATCTCACTTCACTAGTATACAGTAAGGTAATTGTGTTTATAAGCTTAGCATTTGCAATAGAAAACACAATAGCTATAATTATTCCACTGTGATATAGGTCTTTATCTGTTCAATCTGTGTATCATGGACTTCAGTAACTCTTCAAATTGAATGCCTCACTCTCAACTCAAACTCCCTTTAAAGTACTTACCAACAAGCAACAAATTTACCAACACTTTTCAGCGAGTAGTACAGGCTAATAAGGGGGCTTTTTAGAAGGTTGTTCAAAGGGAAACTTTAACAGAATTAAATTGCAGTGTTGAAAATACTTCGGTTTCTCACTAGGGTTGATGAAATAAAGAAGGCAAGAACAAAATAAAAAATTCAGTGACTGATTTTTTTTAAAGTTTAGTAAGTGCAAAGAACACTTAATTATATAACAGAAGGATTGTTAAATTATATAGTTTGATATTTTGGAATTGCTTCCTTTATTTATGTGGTTTATTGCATTGATCTTCAGAGATAAGAGGGATGACCCCCCAAACATAACGTCAGGCCCCAAGTTTGGAAAAGTTTGGATCTACAGCCAAATGTTGTAGCTCAGCCCATTTCTAAAATAACCAGTTTAGGGCAACATGTATACACTGACTTTGTTTTCCTCTTTCACAGAAGTAAAGAAAAATGAATCTATTGTTAACCAGTTCTCTGCACATTTTGTAAGATGCACTGGTGCCTGCTCCAGATGTCATGTTGTAATAAGTAGAATTGCTAGTTTTAAGTTATTTGCAAAGGAGTCAGCAGGGAATGTTTGTGAGCAATGGAAACAGCTTGGCACAGAATCATAGAAGTTGGAGATAGAAAAGACTTATTAGGTCATCTAGTCCTTCTCCCCTGATAATGCAAGCTTATTCCCTACTCTATTTTCAAGTGCTTTTGTTCAGTGTAGTTGTAAATGCCTTTAGCAAAGAGGCTTCTACCACTTCCCTTGATGACACTATTTCACAGTCTATTAGATCTCATTTTGGGGACAGTTTCCCTAGATATTCAGCATTATTTTCCCTTTTCTTATTTTCATCTCCTTGCACCTTATGCCGAACTTCATTCCTTGCATTTGCAAAAGAACAAAAAAAGGAGGATTTATAATTTGGGACTCATCATATGTTTCTGTTCTTACATATGTTTATCTTTTATTGTCACTACTATTCTCTGCAGGAGTAAAAACATGCTGCTTGAACAACATGCAGGTAAAAAGATTGAAAGAAAGAAGTCAGCCATTCTAAGCTGTCTGACCAGCACCAAGGCTGACTGCCGCGTTGCTGTCTCCTGGATAGTGATCGTGGCAGTCAGACAGACTTATTTCAGAGTAGCAGCCGTGTTAGTCTGTATTCACAAAAAGAAAAGGAGTACTTGTGGCACCTTAGAGACTAACAAATGTATTTGAGCATAAGCTTTTCCGAGCTACAGCTCACCGAGGAAGTGAGCTATAGCTCACGAAAGCTTATGCTCAAATACATTTGTTAGACAGACTTATGACCTTCTGTCATCTTGAGCCATGACATGTGACCAGGGCCAGGAAATGAAGTTCAGTCTCATACCAGCATTCCTGCATGTCACACCTTCATCACAGGGTGACAAGAAGAAAACTATAACTTGGGCAAAACTATAGCAAAGGAAGTCACCTGAATCCCTCATTCTAAAAGAAACGATTTGATGCCATTACTAGCCATCAGTCAAAATTGTCCAAGTGTTGCTACTGTCAACTTTAGTACTGTATTTTAGCTAATGGTTTGTCTTGATGAGTAGTTAATGCATGGCAAGCTGAACTCTGTGCTTTGATCCACTCCATTTTCAAATGGCTTTTTACCTCAGCCCTAAGTAATTTTCTTGGATTGTTTTGGACACTATCACATCATATCCCTTGGCTGATATGTAAAATATATATATTATGATTCCTAGAGCATTATGAATGCAAATATGTTGACACTGAGATTAGACTATCATATCCCTTGGCTTTGTGCCAAAAGCATAGGAAAAAAACATTAGTACCCGGTGCTTTTGTACTCTGGAATCCAGATCTAAACAAAAAGTTCAACTAAAAATAAAAGTCTCCGGCTGCTCAGAATTTCTTCCTAATGATAAATATCCTTCACAGAAATCCGCTCTCAGGTCTTGCAATGTATAGCATTTGCTTTGGCAGTGGTCTCTAAGCTTTCAGAAATTTCTGGAACACTTTTTAGGCAGCAGCTGCATGCACCTCAAGTAGAGGTGGTAGTTATAGCGCGTCGGAGCACACAACTGTCAATTCCTTCCCATCCCCCCCCCCCCCGCCACCCAACACACACCCTCTTGCCTGAGGGGTCCGTGTGGTATTCACCGTATGGTAGATCCTGAACGGCAGGGGACTTTTTCTACCAGCTGGTCTTCAGAGACATCTCCTACCCTTCATAGTGGTTTTGGCGTTTTTAGCCAAACTCAGGGGCTTTTACCAGAATAGCCCTGACTACTACTTTTGAGTGCTGAGTGATTCAATACCTTGGGTGGACATTGGCACTTCAGTCCCTCAGAAGTGGCACAGACTCAGTTGATGTATACTAAAGCATGGCAAAAGATCTCTGAATGTTTGCAATAAAAATTATTCTACCAGTTGCCACCACTGTTTCTGAAAGAGTCCTGCATATACTCCTACATGCAGTTAAATTGCACTCAGCACTGTTTTAGCTACATCCATTGCTGACCCCTGCTGTGATCAATCAACAATTTTGTTGTTGTAGACAAGGCAACATACTGATGCTGGACAGTAGGCCTATAGGAGTCTCCCTCCTCAGCAGACAGAAGGGGTATTCCCTAAAAAACGATCTGCAGTTTCCTGATCAGAAAAAGAGTCGAAAAGATTGATTTTCTGTGAGCCACAGTGGAAGTTAACTGTCTCATACAACCAGGGGTGAAAGTAACTTAAGGGACTTACTGGTACGCAGGGCCGGGGTCCTGAGCAAGGGGCGGGGCCTTTAAATCCCATTGCCCTTTAAATTACCACCTTTACCCCAGGGCTCCAGCAGCGATTTAAAGGGTGTGGGGCTGCAGTAGCGGCGACCAGGAGTCCTGGGACCTTTAAATCACCACCGGAGCCCCATTGTAGCGGCAGCGGCCGGGAGCCCTCGGGCTCTGGCAGTGATTTAAAGGGCCAGGGGCTCCGGCCGCTGCTGGGATCCCAGGGCCCTTTTAAATTGCCAGCCTGGGGAAGCTGCCCGCTGCTGGTACGGTCCGCTGTGTACCGGCTTCTGCCAGTACGCCGTACCAGACCAGACCGGCTTACTTTCACCTCTTCATATGTTAGATCTTTTTCACCGTGGTTCAGAGGAAATTGATCTTTTTGTCACTCTACTGATCATTTCAGGCTTATGAGCTAGATTTCTTGTGGTGTGGTTCAACAATGAAGTAAGAGGATGTGAACTGGGACAGAAAACTTGTTAGCAGCAGGGCCACAGATAACCTTCTTTAAACCCATCCTAAATCCGGATTTTGCGAATTAATAGGCTGCTTTGTTTTATATCAGTTGTAGAAATATAGTGGCTGTAAGTGTTATCTTCCTGGCTATTTAAGATAAATCTTATGACTATTGACCTTTAAAGGCCCCAAAGACTGAGGCAGTAAATCGATTTTCTGACCAGAGTACAGTTTTTAGATGTCCAACTTGAAACACCATAAAGAGATGTGATTTTCAGAGGCCGGGTGCTCAACACTTCATGAAAACCAGCCACCTTTAAAGTTCTCAAGCTGAGCATCCAAAATCTCGAGTCACTATTGAAAACATGTAGGCCATTGTCTTTTCATTTGTAGCTTTAAGTTATATCATGTTACCCAAAGATAGGTTTGGAACAGTTATATGAGCACAATGTCATTTAGGTTCTTAATGTCAGTTTTTGTGACAGTATCATTAGCATTAGTTCATGTTCGTTGGTCTGCTACAATGCAGATCTAGTGTATGAAAACATCTCACACAGTGCTCTCCATTTTGCTAAACTGCTGTTATCAGAAACATCTCTTTGCTAGCCCGGAGGGACTTCCTGTAATTGGGTATTTGAGTCATAGCTGAGTTGCATGGCTATGAAACAAAGGCTAGATTATCCAAAGCAAAATAATGTATTTTGCTTGAGGGATATAAGCCCTTGACTGCTGGTGTCTTAAAGTGAGATTGCTACACTCGCTTTCATTTTGGTTCCCGTTGTTAGGTCCAAAACGTACATTGTAAAGTGCCTCTTTCTTCCTGTAGCCTTTAAGAAAGTTTATTTTTAACTTAAAGAATAGTGGGTAGTTTTGAACAGAATGTGGAAGTTAGCTTACTAATAAACTGCTACAGTTCCTATGGTCATTTTTATAGAAGGTAATCAGTCACTGTAAGAATCACAGAATATATCCAGGTTAGAGTTGTATTAATCAAGGATACAAATTTTTCCTAGTAATAACATAAGAAAGAGTGCACTCTTGAGCTATGAACTACTTATGCTGATATTTATACAATGTAACAGTAAAAAAGTGGATTTGTAACAAAGCAAAGCCTTTATCTTTCACTTATATAGACACAGGAGTAACTCAACTGTGTGCTTTTTTTTCCCCTCTCTCTCTCTCTCTCCGAGTGTGGACTAACTTTGTCAGTTATCATTTTAGAAAATGTAATGCATGGAATGTTTTACCCAGAACTTTTGTTAAGTTTCTTCCTTTTTTGAATAAAATATTTGTTAAGGTTTCTTGAATTTCTTCAAGGGGCAACATGTATCAACAACATGTAACAAAAACTATATTATGGCTTCTTCCACCTCAAAAGTTTGAGTTTTGCTATTCATGCTTACAAGAATTAAATTTTGTAGGACCTAAGAGTTGTTTCTTCATTCATTATATATTTTAATTTCCAGCATTTCCTATTCCTAAGGAATAAAAACCTGCAACGTACTAAAAAGTATGGATATTTTTGTTGAACTTAAATAAATGAAAAAATAGAATAAAAATCAGTCTCTCAAATGGAAACTATAACATCTTTTAAATTCTTTTTTCTCAAGAGTAAATTCTAACCCAGCTGTTATCCCCACCTCAAAAGTGACTTTTCCTTTCAAGATGATTTTACTCCCAAGAAAACACACCCACACACATAATAATTGAAAATTCTGAGCAAAATGTGCTGCAAGTCAGTGACATAGGAAAAAAAATTATTTGATTGATATTATTTTCAGTTTTGTCTATTATCTTGGGGATGTGGGCTGGAAGAGGGAGAGAGGGTATATGTGTATATACGTCATACAATATATAACACAATATTTCAACCCTATGCAAAACCTGAGCACATGAGGTTTGCCATGTGGCACGACATGCTCCCCCATCCACAGGTCACAGTATGCTAATGAGGTTATTCAGTCTCAAGTCTGCAGAATATGGCTGCGTCTTTCATTGCTGGGGGAGAAGATCCATTCTGTTGTGGACAAAAAGACCAAGCCCTTTCCCCCTCCCTTGGTCTGCCTAAAAGGTATGCAATGCAGAGATGTGCCACAGAGCAGCATGGTTGCATAAGGCACTGGTACTATATGCCCATGTCTAGGGTCTTGACTGCTAGAGTCTCATGATGATATCAGAATCTCAGCTTTCATTAAAAAACCAAATGTTTCTAGCCTTCATGGATGAAGTGAAATGTTTGAAAATGTGAACTAAGGGCAGGTTTACACTTAAATCGCTGCATTGGCACAGGTGCAGTGCTTAAGTGAAGATGCTCCTATGCCGATGGGATAGGATCTCCTGTCAGTGTAGTTAAGCCACCTCCCCGAGAGGCAGTAGCTATGTCAATAGGAGAAGCTCTTCCATTGACACAGTGCTGTCTACATGGGGGTTTGAAGCCAGTATAACTAGGTCACTTAGGAGTGTGGATTTTTCATACCCCTCAGTGACATAGTTTTACTGACATAGGTCTGTAGTGTAGACCTGACCTAAGTGTAACTGTAACGGGGCACAGACTCACCCAGTGGCGCCTCCTGCTGGCTGTGTGGGAATTAGCTCTTTTTACCAGCTCCAGAGCGCCCTCTGCCGGTGTCTCACTGTCGCTGGCCCCCGTGTCCCTCCCGGACACCGATGCCCTTTTACCTGGGGTGCTGACCCTCCAGGCAATACCCCACAGATCTGGGTCTCCCCTCCTTGGGGAACCCCCCACCCTCTATCCCCACCTTGCCTCAGCCTATGGGCTACTGCCAGTCACCATCTAGCCCTCTTTCACTGGGGCCGACTGCAGTCTATATAAGCCAGTCATCATAGGCAAGGTGGGGGTTTGGACCTGCTGCCTCCACCTATCCTTGGGCTGCCCTGTTGCAACCCCAGTACCCTGTCTTAGGCCATCTGCCAGGCCTGCAGCCTGGGGCTTTTCCAGTCTGGAGCCTCCCAGCTCCTCTGGCCTTCCCCAGCCCTGCTTCACCTCAGGTAGGCCTGGCTGCTGGGGAGCATACCAGGGTATCTCCATCCACAGCTAGAGGAGACTCTGTCTGCTCTTGGCCTACGGTCCTCTTATAAGGGCCAGCTGGGCCCTGATTAAGCTAGCCGCAATCTGATTGGGGCCTGGCCCTCAGCTTCTCCCAATCAGCCCCGCTTTTGCTTCCCTGCCACAGCACTCTCCCCAGGCTGTTTTAGATAGGAGCCTTTTAAGACAGGAGCAGGTGACCACCCTGCTACAGTAACTAATGCCAGTCTGAGTTTGCAGACAGCCTGAAACAATTGGTCCCGAGAGGTGTTAACAGCTCCATTCATCTTAACTCTGAAATCTGAAGCCATTGCATGAAGGAGTAGGACCATGGTGCGTGTGTGTGTGTTAAATGGGGTGTAGTTACAATCCCAGATTGCCTTAATTCTCCCCTGCAAAGCAGAGCTCTGCAATATGCATATGGTGCCGTGTGGAGGTGTGTATGTTTCTCATTACCTGATTTTTGAGTGCATACTTAAGCAATTTTAACATTCTCTTGATGTAGTTTGTGTAGAGCTCCACGTTTCCATATACGCAAAATTATTGTAATTTAAATAATACATCTCAGTAAAAAGACCTAAGTACAAAGAGACTGTGGTTTTATGTACTGTACTGAAATCCTTACAGGTAATCTGCTTCCTCACTTACCTTCCTGACAAAGGTATTGTAAGACTTAAGTGAATGCCTGTAAGTGCTGGGAGAGCCTTTGGACAACAGTGTTATGTATTACTATTAATTATTTTATTACACATCCTGTTACAGAGCACTTTTAAAATAAAGATGGAATGGCTTTCTAAAAGATATACAGTAGAACCCCGTTTATCCGATCCTCCCCGAGCAATTCGCGCTCACAGTTCCAGAAGCAGGTGATCTCTCCTGTGGCCAGTAGACTGTGCTATAGCCTTGTACTTTCCCATTCTCCGGATTGTCTAAATTTTTTATCCAATCTGGCCACAGTCCCAATTAGATTGGATAAATGGGGTTCTGCTATTCCACAACAAGTTGTTGATCAAAATGCAGAAATTACTGGGTAAAATCTATGTCCTGTGTTATACAGGAGGTTGGAGTAGAGATTTTAATTGTCCATTCTGGAGTTAAAATCTATTAATCACTTAGAGCCCAAGCCTATACCACTTGAAGTCAATAGCAACATTCAGATTGATTTCAGTGGGAGCAGGAGCAGGCCTTAAAAGTGACCATATACTATTCTCTGCATTGCACACAGAGGGACTTCAGAATTGCTTATATAGTCACTCTTAAGGCCTGATCCTGCTCCCGCTGAAATCATTCTGAATGTATATGTATAAAAGGGGTGAATTTACCATTAAATATCCAGTATTGCCTTCCACTACTTTTATGGCATTCTGTCAGAGGAAGCATGTCCGTGTAAATACAGAAAATGCCAAATTTTAAGTTCCCTTAAATTAAATAAAGGTATTACATCATTCTAGGCTTGGCAATAACCAAAAAAGGATAACAATAAACCAGGTTCAGGAGGGTTTCTAATTAACCTAATTCTCTAATATGATGAGAAATAATAATATAAAGATTGTTGCTCACTAAAGAAACCCCGCAGAGCCAGTCTGAACCCGATGTCAGACGATCAGGTTACAAGTATCCTAAGGCTCCTCAATGCGGGCCCATGATGGTGAATCTAATTCGTCACATAGTTATTGTTTAAAGTAGACAAACAATAGCTATTCATTCAAAGCTATCCATAGTCTCACCCATGTTATATGCACACAACACAGCCATGTTTGTCTCCCCCATCTCAGCTACCCAAGCTTTATGACTGAGCCCTTGTTTTTAACTGTATTTTATGTGTTTAGATTTAAATGTTTGTCTGTATGAGAAGTCATTGAGGAAAATCTGCATCAGAGGTGAGGTGTGCATTTAGTTCTGTCCTGTGGTCAGTTTGCTCTGTGGTGACACTGGAAGTTGCTGCCTTGGTCCTCTGACAGTTCTGTGTCCTGTGCTCACATGTCTTCCCCTGCTAGCTGGCAGTTGCAGGGTTTCAGGGAACACAGTTGTTATGGTTGAGGAACATCAGTCTTGCAGGTAGTTAGAGCTAATCCCATAGAGGACTTTGGATCAGGACAGTGCATAGGGGGGAGCATCTGTATGATGTGCTCATGGTGGCCTGTGTGGCTTGGCAGGCAGACTGTTGTGTTTTGTATTGATGAAGCTTTTTCAGGGTATGAAGTTTTGTCTTCAGTCTTAGAGACCAGTTGCAATAATCAAGGTTGGAGATCATGAATGTGTGGATCACCATAGTCAGATCTTTTCCCAGTAGGATGGAGAGCAGTCTTCTGGCCAGTCAGAGATGAAAGAGGGCATGTCTTTGCTGGTGTGTTTATTGAGACTCCAAGGCTCCGCAAGGACTCCATGGCTGCAGATCAACATACCAGTCTGCAAGTATATGCTGTTAATAGAAAGGACATTATAGAGGAGGTAGGTTAGCGTCAGCATTCCCTCCCTTGTCTGCCTACTGGTTAGTTTCTCAAACAGTCATCTCTACACCTCCTTCCATGCGGCTTCTTACGTGGTTTAATTTCCTTGAACTTATCCAGAAGTACACAAATATCCTCTGTCTGCTTTTAAATACTTCTTAACAGCTCTCTGCCTCTAGTGAATTTTGTTGATTTGTGTATAAAATCCCTTTTATTTTTACCCTTCCCTGATATGTCCCTACTTGTCTTCCTGTCTGTCCATCGTTAGACTTTGAATAACTTCGGGCAGAGGCCATCCTTGTGGTAGGTACTTCCGAGACCCCTATGATGGATGGTTCTGTCAATCAATAATAATCTCTTCCCTTGCCAATTTCACCTCAGTCTTGCCTGGGCTTAGGGGTAGCTGGATGCTTTCCACCCTGATGTTGATTTCAGCTAGGATGGTGATAGGATGTTAAGGCGATATAGAGCTAAGCGTATTCTGTGTGCTGCTAGCACTTCTGCCTAGGTAGTCTCACCAACACCCTCCAAACTGCTGTGTGGCTTTTTATATAGATATTGATAAGATTCAGGAGAGAACTGAGCCTTGTGAGACTCCACATGTGAAGGCTCTGGAGGTGGAGGAGCAGCCCATTATGACCATCTGGTTTTGGTCTAAGAGGAAAGTTTTGAGCAATTTTGTGTAATTTTGCAATCACCCAGCTGAAGACAGGACTTCAGAATTTGTTTAGTAATGGCCTCAGATGCTGCAGAGATTACAAGCAGATGAACATGGAGGTAAATCACCTTTCAGTGGGCAGGCCATCATCCACCAGAGCAACAAATGTTTTCCCAATGCCATGGCATAGTGTAAAGCCAGACTGGGAGCAATCTGCAGAAAAGGACCTAGGGGGTTACAGTGGACGAGAAGCTGGATATGAGTCAACAGTGTGCCCTTGTTGCCAAGAAGGCCAATGGCATTTTGGGATGTATAAGTAGGGGCATTGCCAGCACATCGAGGGACGTGATCGTTCCCCTCTATTCCACATTGGTGAGGCCTCATCTGGAGTACTGTGTCCAGTTTTGGGCCCCACACTACAAAAAGGATGTGGAAAAATTGGAAAACATCCAGCAGAGGGCAACAAAAATGATTAGGGGACTGAAACACATGACTTATGGGGAGAGGCTGAGGGAACTGGGATTGTTTAGTCTGCAGAAGAGAAGAATGAGGGGGGATTTGATAGCTGCTTTCAACTACCTGAAAGGGGGTTCCAAAGAGGATGGATCTAGACTGTTCTCAGTGGTAGCAGATGACAGAACAAGGAGTAATGGTCTCAAGTTGCAGTGGGGGAAGTTTAGGTTGGATATTAGGAAAAACTTTTTCACTAGGTGGGTGGTAAAACACTGGAATGCGTTACCTAGGGTGGTGGTGGAATCTCCTTCCTTAGATATTTTTAAAGTCAGGCTTGACAAAGCCCTGGCTGGGATGATTTAGTTGGGGATTGGCCCTGCTTTGAGCAGGGGGTTGGACTAGATGACCTCCTGAGGTCCCTTCCAACCCTGATATTCTATGATTCTATGATGCAATCCAGGATGCTGGTACTGACAGGCACCATGGCAGACTGTTTTTCCCTACCTTTCCAAAAAAAGAAAAGGAGTACTTGTGACACCTTAGCGACTAACAAATTTGTTAGTCTCTAAGGTGTCACAAGTACTCCTTTTTCTTTTTGCGAATACAGACTAACACGGCTGCTACTCTGAAACCTACCTTTTCAATTAGTTCGCTTGGAAAAGGGAGCAAGCCAGCACCCTGGTCAGCACCTCCCACTTCTTGAGCTGCATTGCATTTGCCCTCCAATGTGCCTGCTTCACACTGGCAGAAACCAACATAAAATGGGGGGTGAGGGAATGTAGCACTTTATTGTCAAAGGAAAAAGGGTAATCTGAACGCTGTGTCTTCATTTTTACCATATTCACTGTGTTCTGAATGAGTCGTGTAGAAAACGGAGTAATTGAAAACCTGTATTATTGTGCAGTTTGACCTGTTTTGGCATGATTGGTAACCTCTGGGCAAGAGAGGCCCAGGACTGTAACAGCAGGAGTGCTAGGGATGCTCAGTGAGAGGGACAGCAGATCTAGGTTGGGAAGCTCTGTGCAGTACCTATCTGTAATGTATTTGTTTCAGGCCAGAGCTATTAGCTCCTCACTATGACTGTCAAATTACCTCTAACATTTTTAGTAGTTGGGGGGAGGAAGGACGGAAAGGTAAAACATATTATGACAGATTTGAGCTTTTCATTGATTGTTCTACCATAAAAATGTGTCATATAGTGATTTCCCTCGTCTTCTCTCCACCTGATATGCATTTTAGTAGAAGTTGTATGGAATACTTTTTGGCCAAGAACGTGAAAAATTCATTTTGTGAAAAAGAGCAGAAGACCAGGCTGAGGGATGGCTCCCTATTCTCCAGACAATAAACTTCATACCAGCTCTGCTAATACATTCTAAATCAAATTTATAAATCCCTGGGAATGGGTGAGGTAGTTTTTATGCATCAAGGACCATAGCTGGATTCCAATCAGTGAGTTCTCGGAGTCTAGAAACTGTTTGCTTTCCTTGGCTAAAAGGAGAGGGAGACTTTCTCTAAAAGGTTTTGGTTTTTGATTTTCAGTACACAGGAATGTTTCACTGATGTGATGTTTATCCTTCATGACACATCAGTGCTATCAATTTTCATGTTTTCTGTATTTTCTCTTTCTTCATAGAACAAATAATTAAAAATATAAACTTATTAAATCAGTGCAGCAGTTTATATGGTATTAACCTGTTCTTAAACATCTGTGTTGGGAACCAGCTAAGCAAAACACATCTCGCTGCCCTGCTAAAAGTGCATCAAGGAGCATTCAAGCAATACATTTTTTCATAACAATGGAAGTTGGCGTCTGTAAATAGACAGTGCTGTGTGAAATGTTTACAACTAATATTTGACATTCAGCCCAGGTTTGGTGTGAGAGATTGGCCTTTGTTCACAAAGCTTTTCCTGAATTTTGGGCTAACCATCCCTCTCCAGCGATTTCTGCCAATCTTTAGGCTTGAGGAAACCTCAACGGTTTTAGATTTGCAGATAATTATTTTTTGTTAAGGTGAAGGTTGAGAGTGCAATTGAAAGGTAAATTAGCAAAAACAAAAAAGAAACACACAACAATAACTACAAACCCAACTCTTAAAAAGAGTGGCAGGAAGTACAAAATACTTCTCTCTTCACTGAAAAGTTAACAAGAAAATGTCTGTCATAGATCCTGCAAAGACTTGAGTACACGCTTAGTTCTATGTCTAAGTCAATGTCTCACTACCCACTACACCTGAACTTAATCATGTGCATCAGTCTTGGCAGGCTCAGGGTCTATCTTGTTTTTTGTTGCTCTAATTTAACTGGGTAAAAATTATCAACCATATTAAACGCAAACCTTTCAGTAACATACAGTGCTTTTGTTCTTCTCATCCATGAGACCAAGTGTACACATTCTGTCATTTTGAATTCCTTGTAACCATTGTCACAGTTTGAAAAGCTCTTCACCTGCCTTAATGTAACCTGAGTTGAGCAATCCTCTACCACACAATGGGGTTTAAGGACTTATTAAGAATATTAAATAAAGAGGCAAACACAGGTGCATGACTTCTGGCATCCATCTCATTTGCATAATAGCAGCCAGGTAATTGAAGTGTAGACTGGTTAGTCAGCCAAGCACAAAAAGAAAACAGCACCACATTTAAGTATGTTTCCTTAAATCTTTCTTCTTTGGAAGTGTATTGTTTCAAAGTGGAAGTTGCTAACCCAGCATTTACTAGGCAGAGGGCACAGGTGTGTATTTTCCCCCAATTAATTTAAATGTATTTTACTGGAGTACTTTGTTTATATCTTATTTCCAACAATGAGTCACATTCTGCTCTCAGGTACATCAAGCGTAACAGAGCAGATTTTGGCCCTTGGCCTCCCTTCCCCTCAAAAGGAAATCGCTTTCTCTCACATGATCTCTCTTTTGGGCGCTAGACTGTGAAAATAAGAGGAGGAATGAGGAGTGCTAAATACATTTTGTATTGGCAGATGAAAAAATATTTTGTATAGCTTCTCTGCTTACAAGGTTTTTTTCCCCTCTGCAGGAGGCAGAATGCATTCAGAGGACTCCAGTTTATCCTGTGAAAACATTCAGTGATCCATATTTTGATCTCAGTTCCTCCCAGTATAAATGAGGAGTAGCTCCACTGAAATCAGTGTAAATGATTTACACCAGTGTAAATGAGATCAGAATCTGTCCCCAGTGTGTCTATAACAGCAATGTGACAATAACAGGGAGTAAAGGTTGGGATGAGACTGAGGCCAGCTTCTCTAAAGAGTATTTTATCTCTTGGAGTTCATGCAGCAAAGTAGATTTTTGAGTTGATAGTTATGCTAAATTCTGTGTTGCGTTGAAAACTGAGGTTATCTGACTGTCAAATGTAATGCTGGCTCCTACAGAGAAATTTTGTTTTTAAGACACTTGCATGAAATCAAAAAAAGTGCCTCTGTGTTTGTGTACGCACACGCCCTCTCTCTCTCTCTCTCTCTCTCTCTCTGACAGTGGACGTGTCCATGATTCTAAGTCTAGGGGTGTGGTCCCTCTGTTAGTCTACACATACGTGTACTTTCATTGGGCTAACGCAGGTATAAGTAGCAGCGTAGCTGTGGTTGAAAGGGTAGTTGCAGGGGAGGCACAGCTTAGCCAAGCCGAGCACACGCCCACTGGTTTCAGGTGGGTTTGTTCTCGGCACGGCTAAGCCATGCCTTTGCTGCCACTACCCAACCTGTTGCAGCTACACTGCTATTTGTACTGTCACTAGCTCGATGAGTGTTATCACAGGTATGTGAACACAAGCAAGGGAATCATACTCCTACTTCACAGAGCAGATGTAGCTTAAGAGTCCTGCATCTGTGTATGGGGAAGAAAGATGGTTGTGTGATCACAGCAGCGTACTGGGAGTCTGGATTCCTGTGTGCTGTTTCCCTCTCAGGTGGGGCTCTCTGTGTGACCATGGGGAAGTTGCTGAATCTCTGTGGCTCAGTTTGCTCATCTGTAATGTGTTATAAAAATACATTTCTACCCCATATGACATGTTTTGAGGCGAAACCTATTAATGTTTATTTGTATTATGTACTTGGAGTTTCTCAGATAGAAAGCTGTATAAAACTTTAAAGTATTTTTGCTAATAGATAACTGAAAATATCACTACAATAGCTTACCATGCTATCATAGTGAAGAATTTTGAAAATATAGCATGAATGAAAATTGCAATTCAGTAATAAGTTATCATAGCGTATTATTTGTCTTAACAGGTTCCTTGCATATAGCCATTCTTGGCCAACTGTATATCAAGGACTTAATCCTGTAAAGAATGAGCACTTTGACCCTGATCCACTTAAGCATATGCTTAAGTCCCCTAGCCGTCAATGCATTTGGAAGCACAGTGGTATGACCTTGGACTAATGATGTAACCGTTCTGTGCCTCAGTTTCCCCATCTATACAATAGTGTTAGTGATATCTACTTTGTAAAGTGTTTTACAATCTAGGGATGGAAAGTTCTATTTAAAGGCTAAGAGTTGGTAGTTCTTTGTCAGTCCAAACTCCTTTTGAAATCAGTGTGAGTTTGGTTTGAGTAAGGACTTGAAGGAAGATCAGGGCCTCTGTTTGCATGGCTAGTTAAAATATTGGACTTTGTGGGGGAAAGGTGGCAAGTGTACTGAGGTTTCTTGCTGATCTATTCTGTTGTGAATATTCAACAAGTGGAGTCCAGATCTTGATAAGTAACTTTATTTTCATAGATAAGTTTCTCCATTACTAATAATATCCCAAACCCAAGTTCTAATATGTTGCCAAAACTGTTGTCTCATGCTGTTAAAATGCATAATAGTTATAGGTACTTTATTTTTCTTTAAAATGGATTAATGTTCTTATTTGTTCTTAAAAAGGTAAAATTTATAGTAAGCGTCTTGTACAGTACAATCCAAAGATTCATGTAATTTTCATAGGTTTGATGTCTGAGTTGCTTCATTTTGATTTACGGTTATTTCCCCCAAACCACTTGTGAAAAAATATTTGTAACAAGATTAGAGGCTCCCACAACCACATCCACACATATATCTTTATAAAAGAGTGGCTGCAGTTAGAAAACATTAGAGTCCAAAATGTCTTGAAAACTTCACGAGTGAATGCAGAGATACTTTTGGGTGACTCCATTGCTACAATCGTTAACCGCCATCTACATACCTTTTAGTATCACTTTTGCAATTATCAGCAATGATTATGGTGCCAGATCCTGCCCTGCAATTAAGCCTGCCCTGTGTTGCTCTGGTGGCTCAAATTAGCCCTAAGGTTACCCTACCTGGCCTTGGACATGCAACAGAATGCTGCTTTGAGAATTGTCACAGGAGTGGTGAAGTGAATACTGACAGTCTGGCTCCCAGTCCTCGCATGTATCTTACCGCCATCCCTCCAAAGAGAAGCAGCAATAATGTGAGAATACGACTGTAGGATAACAAATGCAGACTTGCCCATCTACGAAGACCTCCACCCCAAGATGCCACCTTAAGTCTAGGAACTCCTTGTTAGTGGCCAAAACTCTCAAAACCTTGGGACTGTCACTAAAAGACAAGTTTCAGTAGGTGTGAGAAAAACAGTTGGGTCAAGAATTGAGACCTCATCATGGATCATACAGACTAACCACCTGGCTTCACCATGCCAGCTAAGATATGGATCACAGCGAACTTCATGTGGGCAATTGTAGTTACCTAGTACACAAATGGAAAATGAAGGACAGCCTGATACGTGAATGTGGAGAAGACACCCAAACACACCTAGTTGCAAGTTGATCTTCTCCACTGAAGAAATGGTGGCTCACATTCTGTTGTGGCTTTTTTACAATGCATTGCCAGTGCAAAGTGTCCCTAAAGCTGGTATAGATCACCCAAATAGAAGAGAACCTCCTTCGATGGCACAAAGCGGGCTCCTACACATTCCTCCCTTTGGGACAGTTGGAAGCCAACTCTAGGTCTGAAGTCTGCTCTAACTTATGCCATGGCACTGGCTTAGTGCAGAGTCAGTCCAGGATTGGGAGAGCACAAAGTGGTTTACAGCCAATTTTGAAATACCCTTCCAAGCTTTTAAGTTGTACTCTGCTGCCCAGCTGTGCTAAGGATCTGGGTTACTGTTAATGTGTCAGAAACAAAGTCTATAAATTGAAGTGCTGGATTAAATTTTTCCCTGCAAAAGGTGTGTTTCATGACGAATAAAGTATAAGCAACTTCAGAGAATCCAGTATGTGAAACTCAATATTTTGAATTGCATCTTGAAAACAACTACTGTACTATACTGTAACTATATCCAGAAATTAATATTTATGGCCCCTTGCAGTGCACAGTCAGCCTGCTGCCTACTGAAGACCCAATGCCGTGCGTGACATGTTGCAGGATTGGGGCCTGTGTTCTTAAAACTTTGTTTTCACAGTTATTCTGTTTTTAACTGAACCATAATAGTTAGCCTATCGTTAAAACTGACCACTTAGATCAAGACATCTTCATGTTATCTTTGTGCAATATCAACATCTGCCTTTCAGATTGTGAGCTCTTTGGGGTATGGGTGGGCTTGGTTGTACAGCACCTAGCACACTAGGGTCCAGGTCTGTGACTGGGGCTCTTAGGTGCTACTGCAACACAAATAAATAATAATAAAATTATTATCATTAAAAAACTTGTAACAATATTAATGCTTAGCTCGTATGTGGCCCTTTTCATCAGGAGTGTTTCTATAAAGCTAGATCTATTCCCTGATAGTTGGCATTGCTAAAAAATATGAAATTGTCCTAGGTGAAAATAACACTGTATCCCTTCACAATCTTTTCTCAACATATATCTCCCACTGGAGTCAATAGGAGTTTTGCTTGAGTAAGGACTGCTAATAGTGTTCTTTACCTTTAATCGAAAAAGTACAATATTCAGGACAAAGTCATCTCTTGATATATTGTAAACTATGTTAACCACATTAGGCAACACTCTCAAATACTTTTTTTTTAAAGTTGGCAACAGTGGTTTTTATGAACTTAGCCCTGAGCTGATAAAGGAACTTTCTTTTTTTAAAGGTTGTGAATGTTGGATAAGTGACAGGGCCATGTTGCTGGTAGCTCTCTGTTAACTGTTCGAAATAACGGTGCCAATGTTTTGTCAGGTGTGGGCTTCTCAGTGCAAGCCAAAGCTGGGATAACCATGGAAACTGTTCAAGTGAAGGGTATAAGCAACCATAATATTTTTTAAAAAATCATTTACTCCATGGAGTTTCGAATATCATGTAGTAAGTGTAGTTTTTAGAATTACTTGTTCATTTCATTAAACAATAAAATATGTGGTATTAAGGCCCTTACAAAGATATTTCCTGTACATTGGATTATGTAAGTAGCAATCAAATATTTTACAGCAGATTTCTCAACTGAATACATGCCAAAAATGTCAAAATGGCTAAGAGTTTTAAACTTTTAAAAAAAATAACTTCCTAATCCAATTACTTCTGATAAAGGATAGGTCATTTGTAACAGAGTCACATAATGTAAATGTATTTCAAATGGTACATTTAGCAAAATAGAAATATACTGTATATGCATACCGTTCTTCTACACATTCCTACGTGCAGAACCACACACCATGAGCAGAATCTTGCAGGTAGGAGTTCAGTCGGGGGTGGGGTTGCAGTGGGCTTTAATGGGGATAGGATTCAGCTCCAAAAATTTCAGACAGTGACTAGCAAATATTGGGCCCATTTCTTCCATCATAAAGATGGGTATTACTATTACTCCTTACTGTAAACTTAAAGCTATGTCTTGAGAGCCTGATTGAAATCATTGAGCCTTTTCATTCATTTTGGTGGGTTTAGGATCAAGACCTGGATGCCCCAATAAACAAGATACTGAAAGGGGACATTTCAGTACACTTTGAATGCTGGTTTTGTTTCTTATCTGCAAATAGCATAGCTCTCGCAGTCCATGCAGTCCTTCTCAGCATGACAGTATGCACTTTGCTGATGTCTTCACAATAGCTTTGAAAGACCTGGGGAATGCGGTCTTTCGAGGGAGAAAAGTACTCTCCCTCCTCCCCCCAGCATTTTTTTGAGTTAAAAGAATATTAAATAAAACCTTTTTAAGAATACTCTATACAGAGAAAATATATTTAAAAAAGACTGATTTTAGGCTCCAGTCCATTCCATAGTGGCTTATTGTGACATACTAGAGTGGATGATACAGCAGAAGTCCTGTATTTGACAAATCTGAAACAAAGAAGGTGTTGGAAACTAGAAATCCCCTTCAGTCTGCCCCTCACAATGCTTATTTGAGAAAAAAGCACTTTTCTTTCAAATGCAGCAGTAATATTTTTTACATAATGGTCCAACTCTGCCTCTGGATATACGCGTAGATTTCGTGAGGGTCTCGTATGCATATCTGGGCTCCAGTCTTGCCCTCCATAATCTAATTTCAGTGGGAGTTTTGCTTGAGTATGGAGGGCAGGATTGGGTCTCCGAGGAAAGGATTTGCCCAATATTTCCAGGACATTAACATTTTCCCTCCTTTTCATCATTCTGTTTAATTCACTAGACCTGATTAATTTAGATGAGAGATTCTTAACCTCAATGTTTTATCAACTAACGTACTCACAATGTAATCACAAGGCATCGTGTCAACTTAATGTCATGGTCTATTGTTACAGCATCATGACAAAAAATAGCACAAATGCAGTGGTGTCCAGTCATGGCACCAGGATTATTTCCTGTGTCTCTGCCCACCAACATACCTTCTCCCTTTTCTCCCCACCTCAACCCGTCCACTTGTGGCTGGTCAGATGGAGGAGACTTTCTTCTTTTTCCCCTTTTTCTGGGTGCTGGGATGGTTAGTGGCAGTTCCGGTCTAAGTTTCAGCAGCACCATGCATGTTTCACATGTGTCAGGCAAACTTAGACGCTTTCTTCTGCCAGAGACCAGGTATAGCATGAGCAGTACTGCTCAAACTCATACATTTCAAGAACCACTTGGAGATTCTGACTGAGCTACATGTGGCTGCGGAGCCACACGCGAAATAGCACTATGGATAATAATTTGCTGTGGAGATAAGCAGCATTTTGTGGAGCTGCAGAAGATGTTACACTTCACTGAGAAATAGATTTTTTCAAACTCACAATTCAAATAATGGAACACGAACCAGAGGATCACTCCTTTTTGTATGGCCGCCTTTATCATAGGACCTGAGCATCTCACAATCTTTTAAATCTATTTATCCTCCTTATACCACCCCTTTTGAGCTCGTGAAGTACTATTACTATTTTAAAGTTAGGGATCTGAAGCAGAAGAGACTAAGGTCCAGCTCCGCAAAGGTATTTAGGCTCCTAACTTCCATTGATTTGCCTAAGGTCACAAACACAATCTGCAGCAGAGAAGGGAGTTAAAGTCAAGTCTGCCAACTCCCAGGCTAGTACCCTAACCACTGGACTGCACTTCCTCTGTAGGATAGTGCACTTTGTGTACAATCAGTGCTGAAGTCGTGATTCAACCTTTGAACTCACCATTTGAAATGCTCAGTGTTAGGAGGTTTAAACTTTCAATATTTTAAAATAAAAATTAGACAAAGTAAGCGAACATTTTATTGGGCCAACCTCTGTGGGTGGAAGGGATGAGCTTTCAAGCTTCACAGACCTCTTCTTCCGGTCTGTGATTAGGATGGGGGAGAATTACAGATAAAAATACAGTTCCAAACGTATGCATGCGAGTGTGTTAGTTATGGGGCAGGTGTTTGTAAATAAGTCACAACTGCTTTCTAACATCTTATATGAGAATGGGCACACTAGCCAGACTTTCTGCTGAGTTGGAAGATATTGTCTACTTTTAAAAACAACAGTGGGACCGTTAGATGCTCTTCTGATTATCTCAATTTGATAAAAAAATATTCTCTAGGTCCACAGGCTTTCTAAAACCGAAATTGAGTTGCTCCATTTCCAACTGTGACTCTACTGCTGTTTTTTAAAAAAAACCACATGGTGTAAGAGGTAAGAAAATCAAGTAAATGAAACCCAAGGGAACGATAACAAAATGAAAAAGGCAACTTGGCCCAATCAAAATAAGAATCAAGGAATACTAACCTAGTTCAAAAAGAACTCTTTCTTCTTTTTATATATAAACATCCCAGTAGTTGAAGACTGAATGAGCACCCATCAGGAGGTACAGGAAAAGACTTCTAAACTGGAAACCTGAAAAGATTTGGGTTTATCTCCCCCCCACCCCCCCAAATAAGGATGAAAAAGAAGTATAGACACAGTCTTACACTAAGAGTGAGTTTGCATGAGAAAAGATGGTATCATAATAGCAACATGAAGTATTGTCAAACAAGAAATGTATTTATGGAAATAAAGACAACCCCCCCAAATTTGTTGTTAACATCTCTGAATGTCAGCACCTTGAGTCTCAGGAAGAGCCACCTCCTAAACTCAGGGAATTTCCTGTCTTCACAGACCATCGGCCCTGAATGCAGCTCTTACTTTCCTGTCTTCTAATGTACATTGTGCCAGCTAAAGGGGATGGATGGTTAAAAGAAAACGAAAATAGAAAGGGAAAAATTTGCTGACCAGAAGAAAGGAGAGGAAGGAAAAGGCAGGACTTCTGCCCCCCATAGGGTTCTACTTTCCCAATTCAGCTCCTGCTGAAAAGTATGCCTGTAATTTTCTCAGAGCTGCATTATTTAATTTAAGCACTGTCCACAGTGAAGGGCTTTGCAGCGGGGATGCTAATACTACTAATGCTTTCCCCTCTCTCATTTCTGTTTGCACAGGAAAAACCTTTCATATGTGTTCATGATAGAAGAAGAAATAAACAGGGCAATGTTAATTCAAGAACTATAGTTGAAGAGCATTTGCTAGAAGGTTGCTAAAAAGTATAATTTTATAAGCCATTCAACCAAAGTATGGTATAAACCACAGGGGTCCTATAGCACAGCTTGGTTAAATAATTTATATCACAGTTCATCGCTTTCTCCGTGCTGTTCAAGGAAACAATATTATTCAAGTTGAGAGGAAGGTTGGTCTTGTGTTTAAGGCAGTGAGCTAGAACTGAAGAGGTTGGAGTTCGATTCCTGACTCTGCCCCTGTAATAGAAATAATCATACTTAGAACTCCGCTTACATGAACTGTGTTTAAATGTAGTTCTGGAGTGACTATGGGCAGGCTTTAAATGCCTTGAAAATTGAAGGAAGACTAAATATAGTCATGGCAAGATTATATCTCTCCTTGCACAGGTGCACAAGGAGGAATGAAAGGGCGCAAGGGGAGAATTGGGGTCAGGCACAATAAGGTTGATCTGGTACCTCTGCAGTCAATGGGAACCTTTATGTTGATTTCAGTGGGTACTGAATCAGGCCAAGTGTGAAGAAACCTAATCAAACCACATTATCTCCTGACAGACTTTCCTGAAAGTGTTGTCAGTTCTTTATCCTTCCTTTGCAACACAGGGATCAATATCTGTGAAGATGTTTTTTTTAAAAAGCAAACAAACAATGCTGTATTTAGCTAAAAAACAAATTGCCACTCATTTGACACTTAGCCATGTGCGCACTTGGTAATTACCTTCAGAGCTTGCCTTTCACAATGGTAATGCCGGCTCATAAAAAGTGGCTGCATTGTAAAACCCCCTTCAACAAGTATATTGAGGCATGAAATGAATGGCAGGAGTGGTTTGAAGTGGTGAGTGATAAGCACATTGCATGTTAGGGTTATTGTGTGATGCTATAATTACACACCTAACTTGCAGGCTAATAATTAAACACAATTTTTGATTTTTAGATTATTGATGTTGCTTTTACCCTATTTTTCAAGGGCAGCGGTAAACTGCATGATTCCGTGCAGTGAAGTATTTACACACAGGTATACAAATTTGTTACCCTGCAACTTTTTAAGGAACTTACTCCAGCTTTTTGAAGAAATATTTTTTTGGGGGGGGTATTTATTTAAACAAGGTTTTTCAGGTCACCGAGTGTTAAATAAACCTAGTTAAATAGGAGCAGTGCACCGTGGGGGCTGCAGAATTCCTCACCACAAGCTCTTTTCCCTTCCTTCATCCCTCTCATCCTTGGGAACTTGCTTGTGTAGCCCAGCAGGAAGATGGCACAAACATTTATGTAGCCTTGCTGAATTCCAAGCTAGTCACATGCTAAATCTTCAGCCTGTTTATGTGCGAGGGAGTTTTTTCAGAGTGGAATGTGTTTGATCTTTTCTCTGAAACAATAGTAACACAACTCTAAGAATGTAAAAGTTGCTATGCCAGGGGAAAAAAAACCTACTTAGTCCTGTCTTTAGCAGTGGCTAATACCAAATGACTCTAAAGAGTGTGCAAAATAATCATAATGCATGCAAGGCCTTATCTACATTAGAAAATTGCACCATTTTAACTTAACCCAATTTCTAAACCAATTTAATTAAATCAGTGCAACCCCCAGCTTGGGCACCCTTAATTTGGTCTATGTGACTGGCTTATTTTGTTTAGCTCAAACCAAGTAAATGAGTAGAGGTATTTGGGTCAATGGTGTTCTGCGTAAGATTACATGCAGGAATTTGGTGCAGGTTTCAGAGTAACAGCCGTGTTAGTCTGTATTCGCAAAAAGAAAAGGAGTGGCACCTTAGAGACTAACCAATTTATTTGAGTATAAGCTTTCGTGAGCTACAGCTCACTTCATCGGATGCATACTGTGGAAAGTGTAGAAGATCTTTTTATACACACAAAGCATGAAAAAATGGGTGTTTACCACTACAAAAGGTTTTCTCTCCCCCCACCCCACTCTCCTGCTGGTAATAGCTTATCTAAAGTGATCACTCTCCTTACGATGTGTATGATAATCAAGTTGGGCCATTTCCAGCACAAATCCAGGTTTTTCCCCCCTGCCCCCCACAACCCCACTCTCCTGTTGGTAATAGCTTATCTAAAGTGATCACTCTCCTTACAATGTGTATGATAATCAAGGTGGGCCATTTTCAGCACAAATCCAGGGTTGTGCTGGAAATGGCCCACCTTGATTATCATACACATTGTAAGGAGAGTGATCACTTTAGATAAGCTATTACCAACAGGAGAGTGGGGTTGTGTGTCGGGGGGTTGGGGGGGAGGAGAAAACCTGGATTTGTGCTGGAAATGGCCCAACTTGATTATCATGCACATGGTAAGGAGAGTGATCACTTTAGATAAGCTATTACCAGCAGGAGAGTGGGGTGGGGGGAGAGAAAACCTTTTGTAGTGGTAAACACCCATTTTTTCATGCTTTGTGCATATAAAAAGATCTTCTATACTTTCCACAGTATGCATCCGATGAAGTGAGCTATAGCTCACGAAAGCTTATGCTCAAATAAATTGGTTAGTCTCTAAGGAATTTGGTGCAGTATTTCTATATGCTTATAGGTCCATGAATAGTTATTTTACAGTTTTTGCATTGGTGTGGGTACTATGAGATTGTTATTCAGAGTAAAGTGACACAGATTATTAATTTATTTAAAAAAAATGTATCCATTGATTTGAAGTAGGCTTTACAGTCGGATGGGTTCTAGTCACTGTGGATATGCTAGTCTACCCAAGGACCCTCTTCTTAGAGTGAATCTCTCCTCTTCTTGGCATGAACACTGAGACTGAACCTTAGTAACTTATTGTAACTTTACACTTATGTAACTTACGTAACTTACAACTTTTATTGCTCATATTATGACACAGTGGCCTTGATAGCCCAGATGGATATCGACTGACAATGACACTCCCTTGTAATAACATTTTAAGATGGCAAATTCCCCCAATGCAGCCTTTTCCTACCAGATTTCCTAGTAGCAGTCCTGCTAAAACTTTGCTGCTCAGTGTCTGGAAGCTGCTTCTATTTTATTAAGGTGCAGATTAGTATGGGCTGCCCCGTTCCTCATGGATGCTGATGTCTGTTTGATCCAGCACAGGCCTTGTACACTGCAAAGCCAGGGCTCTATTTGGCAGTAACATATTGTTCCTACTGCCTGGAGCTCAGTCCAAAAGCAAATGCAGGATTCTAGAAACAGCGTACTTTCTGCCTGAAGTGAGAACCATTGCAGTCCTAAGCATAAGGCTAAGCTGCAATATGTAACAACAGCAGTAACAAAATCAGACATCACTTTATACAAATAATGCATTCTGTAATATTCATACTCGTAAGTTAACCATGCTTCAGTGTCAGTAAAAGATGTGGCAAACATATCAGTGTCATATCAGCACTCAGCTGACAGTGTGACAAACACATGGATATTTCATGCAGAATTGTTATATACACACAGTCAAATAGATGCTACTTGTTTCCCTTATTTGCCAATAGGTATATGGATACCCAAATCTGACTTTCCCAAAGTTCATTGGGATATTTGATTGACTAAGCTGGGTGACCTTTACAGATTTGGCTCCAAATGAGTGTTTGGCACATTCCGAGATATAGGAGAAGTGTAATTTCAGTTTAAAGTCATTGTTTACCTTTTCTCTTGTGTTACTGGAATTAATTAGCTAATACCAAGCACTCCTCCGAAGGGTCTTAGGTCTGTCTAATCTGGACTGTGATGTGTTACATTTCTCGTATTTTCTTTGCCCACGTTGTAATTGTTGATTTTATTTCTTGTGGATCTTATTCTCTGGGTAAAGATAAATGTGGGGGAATAAGGTGGGGGTTCTACTGTAGACCACCAAAGCAGGAGAAGGTGATGCTCGAGCCATTTCTAGAGAAATAACAGAAATATCCAAAACACAAGACCTGGTAGTAATGAGAGGCTTAATACCCTGATATCTGTTGGAAAAGTCATATGGCAAAACACAAAATGTCCAATAAGTTCTTCAAATGTGTTGGGAACAACAACTTGTTTCAGAAGGTGGAGGAAGTAACCAGGAGGGCAGACATTTTAGACTTGATTCTGACTAATAGGGAGGAATTGGTTGTGGATCTGAAGGTGGAAGGCAACTTGGATGAAAGTTATCATGAAATTTTAGTCTTCATGATTCTCAGAAAAGGAAGGAGCGAGAATGGCAATAAGGACAGTAGATTTTAACAAACTCCTAGAACTCGTGACTAAGGTCCCATGGTTAGAAAATCCTAAGGGAAAAAGGAGTTCAGGACAGCTGGCAGTTTCTCAAAGAGACAATATTAAAGGCACTACAGCAAATTATCCTGATGTGGAAGTAAGACAGTAAGAGTAATAATAGTATAGTAATAGTAAGAGGCCAGCATGGCTACATTAGGAACTCTTTAATTACTTGAAAATCAAAAAGGTATCCTACAAAAAGTGGGAACATGGATAAATTGCTAAGGATGAATAAGATGGTAAGGATGAAAAAGAATAGCACAAGCATGTAGGGACAAAATCAGAAAGGCTAAGGAACGTAATGAGTTATACCTAGCAAGGGACATAAAAAGCAATAAGAAGATGCAGTAAAAGGAAGGGGAAGAAAAGCGTAGGTCCATTACTTAGCAGGGAATGAGAGCTAATAATGGACGACGCCAAGAAGGCTGAGGTGTTTAATGCCTATCTTGCTTCAGTTTTCACTTAAAAAAATAATTGTGATCAGATGCTATACACAATTAATATCAACAACAAGCAGGAAGGAACACAAACCAGAATGAAGAAAGAACAGGTTAAAGAATGTTCAGACAAGTTAGATGTTTTGTCAGGGCCTGACAAAATTCACCCTAGGGTACACAAGGAATTAGCTAAGCTCAGAACATGAGTGATTTTCTTTGAGAACTCATGGAGGATAAGTGAGGTCCCAGAAAACTGGAGAAGGGCAAATATAGTATCTGTCTTTAAAAAGGGGAACAAAGAGGACCTGGGAAATTATAGACCAGTCAGCCTAACTTTGATAGCTGGAAAGATATTGGAATGAATTATTAAACAATCATTCTGTAAGCACCTAGAGTATAACGGTGATAAGTAATAGCCAACATGGATTTGACAGGAACAAATCTTGCAGAGCAAACCTAATTTCCTTCTTTGACAGGTTTACTGTAGTAGATAGGGGCAAAGCTGTAGACTTTTTATTTTTAGTGAAGCTTTTGACACAGTCCAACATGACATTCTCATAAGCAAATTAGGGAAATGTGATCTAGATGAAACTACTGTAAGGTGTCTGCACAACTAGTTGAAAAACCATTCTCAGAGAGTAATCATCAATGATTCACTATTAAACGCGGAGGATATACCTAGTGGGGACCCTCGGGGTCGGTCCTGGGTCTGGTGCTATTCGATATTTTCATTAATGACTTGGATAATGGAGTGGAGAGTGTGTTTATAAGATTTGTGGTTGACAACAAGATGGAGGGATTGCCAGCACTTTGGAGGACAGGATTAGAATTCAAAATTACCTTGAGAAATTGGAGAATTGGTCTGAAATCAACAGGATGACATTCAATAAAGGCAAAGTACTACACTTAGGAAAGACACATCAAATGCAATGGGGGAATGCAATCAAATGCGATGCGGGAATAACAGGCTCGGTGGCAGTACTGCTGAAAAGGATCTGGGGGTTATAGTGGATCACAAATATGAGCCAACAATATAGTGCAGTTGCAAAAAAAAAAAAAGGCTAATATTATTCTGTGGTGTATTAACAGGAGTGTCATACATAAGACATGGGAGATAGATGTTCCACTCTGCTTGGCATTGGTGAGTCCTCAGCTGGAGTATTGTCTCCAGTTCTTGATGCCATATTTTAAGATATAGACAAACTGGAGACAGTCCAGAGGTGAGCAACAAAAATGATAAAAGGTTTAGAAATCTGACCTGTGAGGAAAGGTAAAAAAAATTGAATATGTTTAGACTTGAGAAGAGAAGACTGAGGTGAGGGGGACCTGATAAGTCTTCAAATATGTTACAGACTGTCATAAAGAGAACAGTGATCAATTGTTCTCTATGTTCATTGAAGGTAGGACAAGAAGTAATGGTCTTAATCTGCAGCAAGGATGATTTCACTTAAATATTAGGGAAAGCTTTCTAACTGTAAGGGTAGTTGGCTACTCACATAGGTTGCCAAGGGAGGTTGTGGAATCTCCATCATTAGAGGTTTTTATAAACAGGTTAGACAAACACCTCTCAAAAATGGTTTATGCATACTTGGTCCTGCTTCAGCGTAGGGGGAAGAACTAGGTGATCTCTCGAAGTCTCTTCCAGCCCTACATTTTTCTGGTTCTATGATAGTGTGGTGCTGGTTGCTGATCTTGTTAAAATTATGAATAAATGTCTTCTTTTTTTTTTTTTCCAATTGTGTAGATGGGAATATGTGTCTCCAGATAGAGTAGGCTAGGTTTTCATCGAATTCTGACCCACATGTTTGAAATTATGGGCAGTCCCAGAATATGTATGTGAAATTGCTATTTGACCACATCAGAGGTTGGGCCTATTTGAGATAATTATATTAATGATTTTGGGTGCTTAAAAGGGTGACGTAATAACTGTCTATTGGATTTATGTTCATAATGGTGGGAAGATAGTGGGGACCTGTGCATTTTGGAGGTACCTTGGTATTCTGCTTCCTACTTTTTCAAATGAGTTAGGTTTAGAAGGATTATGATAATTTGTCCTTTTTATGTAACTGTTTTTCTGATTTTTTTGCAATTTTGATTTCAGACATAGACATGGCTTGCTATATGCTAGTATGTTCTGGTGTAGAGATAATATCATACTTAGAAATAGTTATAAAAAGCTCTGAAGGTTTAATTGTTGGAAAAGTGGTTCAAATGATTTGAAATCTAAAATGTTGATCTACTGTTGATAACTTTACTTTTCTCATGGATTCTATAGAAGTGTCTGGGAAGCTAGAAATAATAACTAGATAGTACAAGGATGTTTTGATGCCCCATTTATTTTTCCTTCTTGAGTTTTCATTACACTGTTCTATTTGAAACATTGTGGAATAGGCAGTTGACACAAGAGATCCTTCCTGACATGGTACACTATGTACTTGAGTCTGAGAGATATAGTTGCTTTTGTTAAAACATTCACACTGATAATATTTTCAGTGGGAGAAAGTTGTAATATTGTCTTGTTTACAGACTTACACTGAACTAGGAGGCACTGTTTGACCTTTGGCAACCTAACAGAGAAGACTCCAATAAGCAATCACAGGTTTTAATGTTGAAAAGGGGAACAAATCTCATTAGTTCCTATATCAGTTGGGTGTGAGACCATGGACCTAAGAATCTGTTATGATTCAGACATGTTCTTCTCTTCTATAAGGCCTCATCCAAAGCAAATTTAAGTCAGTGGAAGAAATTCCATTGATTTCATGTGGATTTGGATCAGACCCATAAAAGTTGTATAACCTGTTTAAAAATAGCAATTGTTTGTTGAAGGTTTTGTCAAAGGTTCAGTGTGGGTTTCTATTTTATCTGGTGTCAGGCTCTCGTTCCTAATTATTGTCTAATTTCCGGGGTACCTCTTCAGGACTCAAAAGGCCAGTAAGTAATTTTTAGGATTTAATAACGTTTCTGCACCGTTTGTTTCATTTTTTTATGGAGCAAAAAGAGACATTGTTCCTGTTAGCATTTCAAGATTCAGAATGGGCATAATGCATGATTTTACACAACCAATTCCATGTATCCATCTGCTTCTGCTTCTGATAGCACAGAAGTAGAAAAACCAGCAGAAGCATCAAGAACCTGAATAAAATGTGCTAATGCTGTTATTCTCTCCACTTTATAAAATAACATGTTTCTGTGCCCTATAATCCTAATCCAATGCCTTTCCAGTGACTTCAGTGAGCACCAGATCAGTACCCTGTGTGATAGGTTGCTGACTGAAAGGTGAAGTATAGAGTAGTCCAAGTTTAAATTTGCACCTACAGGCTAACGACAATTGATATGCTTATGTAAGTATGGCATTAGCCACACCTTCCCTAAGTGTAACATATTTGTTTTCATTAATCCTGATGCACTAGGAATCACACAAATGAAAGTATCATAAATCAAGGTTTTCTACACAGCATACCTTGGCTAATGAAGAATTATTATTTTTTAAATGGGTATGACATATACAATTATTGTGTAAGGAATGTAAGGTACTTAGAATGGTTTAATCAAAAAATTAAGCTCTTTAGGGCACTGTCTGTTGTCTTTTTCCTTATAAAAACTCCCTGCAGCTAAAGCAGAAGAGAAAAAGGGATATTAAAATGAAAGCATTACTTAATACTTTACTTTAACTGTTTTTCCTTCTTTTCTGTACCTTTAAGAAAAGTTTTAAAATATTTTAATCGTGTCTTTGCCATGAGACTAAGCAGGCTGAGGTCTCTGTACTCAAAATCCTGAACCCTGTTTGGCAGTTTAGTGTTATACCAGTGACAGGGTCATGTAAACACCTTTGACTCTCTGGGCCCATTTATTCCATAAATATTAATACAACAGGACTGTTACTTTAATATATATCTGGACAGCACCAAGAAGAATGGGGTCCGGACCACTGATTACTACTGTAATAATAATAATAATTAATACATGTTCCCTTGTTTTTCTAGAACGTTATCAAGTGCAGGAAAAGAACTGAAGGATAATTTTCTGAAGGCATTGGCAGAAAGAGAGGAAGCCAACCGCAATGGGAAAATGGCAGTGAGTACATTTTAGATTGAAATCCTATAGTAATAAATAGTTTGAAAAATTACATTTAAAGCTACCATCTTTACCTTGTAGCACATATTGCATTTTCCATGAAAACATCTATTAGTGTAATTTATAGCAAAACTCTTTTTTTCCTCGAGTCATGCATTTAAAAGTTCTGTCTATTTGGGTGCGGTTCCCTGAGGACTGGAAAGTGACAAATGATACTGTAGGTCTGTTTTTTGACAAAATGCAGGAAAAGACAAACCAGGAATCTAGAGACAGGTACATTTAACGGTATTGGTGGAGAGCATTTTGGAAACCATACAAAAGGATGTAATAGGAGACCACCTAGAGAAGTACATTTTGATTTTGTTATCCCTGTTAATGATTTAGGCACTAATCTTGTGGCTGCTTAAGCACACATATAACATTACACCCATGTGAATGCTGCAGCTTCCTTATTGAGCGGGGCATCTCTCTGTGATGACATTACACCAGTGCTGTGGAATCTACTGCCTACTGGCCTCCAAGAGACTTTAGGATTGGTTATGACCTATAAAGCCCTATATGACATGGGACCAGCGTACCTGAAGGATTGCCTCTCAACCCGGGCCATATTGCCGCAGTTTTAGTCAGATTAAGTGCCCAAACCGGGTCTCGCTCATAAAAGAGAGGAGGTGACTGGCAGGGCATTTTCTGTAGGGGCTCCAGGACTCTGGAATATGACTCCCCCTCTGGTCCAGAAAAATTGAATTTGGTGGCCTTCCAGGCGTGCTGCAAAAGACATCTGTTTGATAGGAATTTTGGAGAAGGCTGAGGGTATGCTTCCCATAACACTGAAGAAGTAGAAAGGAGTTTTTGTAGGTGGTTGGCTGGCTGAGTTCCCGTGAAATTATTTCTCTAATACTGTTGGGATTTTATTGTATTATTAATGATGTTAAGATGCCTAGAGCCTTGGATAGGCATCTTTTTATATTTTTAAATCAAAATAAATAAATAGTCTCATTGACTCACGTAAAATGCACAGGTTTGCAGAACTGGGGCTTAACTTAGGTCATGCTTAACTTACCCATTGGAATTCTTTGACAATTCGATTGCCTTCGCAGATCAGGGAAATGATAGTCTATTTTGATTTTCCAAAAGCTCTTGATAAAATTATACATCTGAGATTAATGGTTGAGCTAAAGAGGCATGTAAGACTTGATTAGAATGTTTCCGGGAGGAACGATGAGAAATAATGGAACGAAATTGAGCAAGGGAAAATTTATGCTAGATATCACAAAAGATTTCCTAACCGTAATTTAGTTAGACTGTGGGAACTGGTGGAACCCTTTTCACTAGACTTAGATGAGATAGAGTACTCTGGAATATTGTCAGGGGAACAATCCTGTAATGTTAGAGGACAGATTGGAAAATTGAGTCGGACTTTTCTGTATCTAAATTCTATTCTACCCCTATATTTTTTTGCTGGCCCTCGTTCCCATCTCTTTCCCTTTGTAAAAGAGAAAACAAAAGTTAGAGAAGATGCCAATATATTTCCTTTTTTTCTTTTCCTCCACTCTCTCTAGCCTTATCTATAAAAATGCAAACAAATGCAATATGTAGTTACGTTGGCACTAATAAAATATTGTTCAGCAGAGAGATAAGTAGGAATTGGCAAAGTTTTGGTAACAGGAGAGACACCTCCCCCTACCCCCAAATTTGGAAGCTTGTCTAGATTCTCTAAACCTTGTGGGTCTTAGTTCAGTTTACAGGCCGTTGGAGATTTTCACCACAGCAAGGATCCTCAGACTATGGTACATGAGCGTTTATCTCACAACAATTTTTTAAGAAGACGGTGCTTAAACAAATAAAGTTTGGGATCCATTGTGCTACAGCAAATTGGACCAAACTGAGTAACAGCAGGGATGGATTTGTCACACTATCAGTTTTTGTCACAATTCATTTAGGCCTCTTGTCAGAGTTAGTATTGTAAAGTAATGAGTTATCAATAGTCACCATGTAGGAATATCTGTTAGACCTGAATACTGATACATACTATTCTATATGAATATAGTTGAGGAGAAAAAGATTCTTCATACTTGGCTTGATTCATGTTTGCTATCTTTGTTATATAGAGAGTAAGATCTGCTTGTAATGGGTCCACTTCACTTGACTATTCATGGCACAACTGGACTGATAAGACAATAAAGACTACAGTGGTTTTGCTGCTGCATATGGACTGAAATTATGCTTTTTCATCCCTCCTATATGGGACATTGAGAGTTATTTGATTCTGTGCTCACAGTGACACTAGATTCCCTCTCCTTGTGTTAAAATAATACTGCAAAAATAACATTGGCTTTATGGGAGGTTGCAATGATTTTGATCTTTCCTGACTCTGGTTGCTTTTGAAGCTGATCAGATAAATGGTAAATATATACAGTATTTTCTCTCCCCCCCGCCCCCCGTCTTTTCTCATAATTAAAGTAAAAGCATTTTTTTTTCTCCTATGCAGTTCTGGGATCCATATCTGCTTTTTTATGGCTAGCTAATTAGCCACTAGAATTTTCAGAGGAAATGTTGCCGAAAATGTGGTTCTAAAACCTATGTGAGCAAGCTTTCTCCTGAGGCTTCAAACGCCTTGTGGTTTCAGCTGGTTGAGAAGTACCATGGGAAAAGTGTTTCTTGTGGTAGTTAGGGATTTCCTACCAGAAAAGGTCCAGAAAAAGGCAACAAAAATGGTTAGCTGTGTGGCTCAATTTACATATGATGAAAGATTGGAAAAAATAGGATGATTTAGTGTGAAAAAGAGAAGAATTAAGAGGAGTACTTGTGGCACCTTAGAGACTAACCAATTTATTTGAGCATAAGCTTTACGAAAGCTTATGCTCAAATAAATTGGTTAGTCTCTAAAGTGCCACAAGTACTCCTTTTCTTTTTGCGAATACAGACTAACACGGCTGTTACTCTGAAAGAATTAAGAGATTCGTTTGAGGTACTGAATATTATAAAAGGAATTCAGTCGTTAATAATAGTTCCTACCTGTTTTCATCTGTAGTGCTTTTTCATCAAAGTTCTTTATAAAGATGGTCAATATCATCATCCCCATTTTACAGATGGGGAAACTGAGGCACAGAGCAGCATGACTTGCCTGAGATCATCTAGCAGACCAGTGTCCCCAATATCTTTTTGTCCACTGGAAGAAACATCTACCTCAAAAATGTGCTTCAGAAGTTACAGGATAAGTGCCCATCTTGGAATCTTCCTTTTATAAAAACAGTAATAAAGAGGCAGTTTTGGAAGCTCATGTGAAAGTCTTTGTTCAAAATCTAACCTATGATACAAGGAAAAGGGTCACTAGACAAAATGAATGACAGGCATAGTAAATTTAAAGCTGCAAATAAATATAGACAGCTTCTGAGAATTAATTACCACAGGAGGGTATAGACTTAAACTATAATTGGATTTGAAAAGGACTGAATAAATTCCTGACTGAACATAACATTGTAGTTAGACTTGCTAATAGTGTTGAATCTTATGTGTGTAAGCTGACTCATGTGTGGATGATCAGAAAAGAATTTTCCCTTCTGTATAGCACTGAATAATCGACTAGATAAATTATGGAGATTTTTTTTTCCGTCTTTCTCTGAAGTTTTTGGTATTGGCTGTTTCACTTAATAAACAAATGACTTGAACCAGTCTGGAAATTACTATGTGCCATTACTATGGGTGAATGGGCATGGAAGTCCGTTGCACTGATGTCTGCAATGCAATGCCAGTTTACACTGGCAGAAGTATCTGCCCCTACGTTTCTATTAAAACAATTAGTGCAGAGGTACACAATTCTTCACTGAGCTGCAAAAAATTACCCAAATGTTTTCAGACCTGCAGAAAGGTTTTCTTTAGTTCATTCTGCGATGGGATCAAAAGTTGAACTTATGTTTGATCCAAACCAGTTTGCCCAGAGCTTGGAAAGTCCACTTCCCCAGAGCGAGTAGGAAGCTTTCCCGGGAACATGCCATCGCCTTCTAAGGAATCTAAACTTTCATCTAAAGAAAACAAATTTGAGCAATTATGATTGTGAAGAAACCTTCCAGACATGAACCGAATGTGGGTGATTTACTGATTCTTCCTAAAGCCAAGTCTTCAATGCAAAAAGATGCATGTGTTTACACTGAGTTAGCTAACTAGAAATACCTATCTCTATGTAAAATGCTAGTGGAGGCAAGGCACTGTAGTTTTACCAAGAGGTGGCTCATTGTAGTGAACCCCAATTGGGAGTTATAGGGTTGAACCATATACAGTTTTTTTTTGCCATGAAAACATAGCCTAAGTCCTCAGAAAGACAACTCCAGCACTAAAAGAAAAGGAGTACTTGTGGCACCTTAGAGACTAGCCAATTTATTTGAGCATAAGCTTTCGTGAGCTACAGCTCACTTAACTGTGGGTAGGGATGAAGGATGGCTGCTAGTGTTAGGAAAAAGAAGGGATCTGGTAATTGCCCCATGTGAGACAGCTGATGGGGGAAGGGCTGACCATTGATGTGAGAAGCTGCCACTCCCACCCCTTGGAACAGTGGTTACTCTGGGGACCCCAGTTGCCCTAGCCAAGCAGAGGATTTTGTCAAGGTGGGGGTGAAAAGATTGTGGGCCTCCCTTCCACATAATCTTCTGCTGGGATGGCAGAAGCCTTCTCCCTGGACATTGCTCTCTGCTTGGGCAGCTGGTCTTAGTGGGGAGGCTCCCTCTCCCCAATACAAGAGTCCTCTGTAAGGGTAGGAGGCATGGGATCCACCACCACTGATCCTCAGACTGTCTGTGGCCTCCTTATTCCTCATTTTTTGGGAGGCCTAGGATCTAGTCTAGGAAGAGGGAAACCTTATCCCCCTATTACTCTAGCCAGACTTTTGAGGGCAAAGGGAGTAGCAAGAGGACTCCTGCTATGGCAGAGGACACTTTGTAGTCTGTGTAGAGAGCAACAGTATAAATTGGTTTAATGTGAGAGGGTTCCTGGTATTTATTCACTGGGGGAAAGCATTGATTGATTTAGTGTTGGGTGGAGCATAGCATTAATTCAAGAGCCAAAGTGAGACTGGGGTCTCCTGGTTCAAGCAGAAGGTGGAACTCAACCATCAGGAGACTAGTCAGGAGGAGGTGTAGTTCAGGGAACTGGTGTATTTTGGCCTGGTGAGCAGTCTTAAATATTAAGTAAACTTTTCAAGCCCTGGGTTTGCCCAATCCTTATGATAACAACACTAAAGGATCTTTCCAGTATTGCAGGGCCCATCCTGCCTCCTCTGTGCTGACTTGGTTTCATTCTCTGCTCATCTGCTCTGTAGACAGTTTACCATATACACTACACACACAACAATGGAATGGAGAGAAGAGAAGGAGCATCACAGCAATGTGAGATAGGCCTTAAGCACACCCCTGGTATTACCGTTCTAGATAATGAGATGATATGCTTAAATATGTTAAATAAAGATAGCTAGAATGTGATCCAGCCCCTAAAAAAAAAGCGTTCCACCAAGATCGAGACATCTAGACTCAGTTTCAGAGACCCCCTGCAATTATATGATTTGTGGACCCTTAAAATGGCCTCTGGTTATATATCGGGAGTTTCTGGAACTGTGAATACTATTCAAGCTATCCAGTGTGTAACTACATATAACAGAGTAAATTAAATATGCTTTTTCAGCCTTAACTCTGTATCGCCTGAATTTTGTTGGTTTAAATCAGATCCATAATGTTTTCCTAATACACCTTTGTTTAAGCATACCTCAGAAATGTTGGTATAGAACATAAACTTGTTGGCTGCGGTCATAAATGTACAGAGAAGACATTATCATTTTTTCTATCAAATACTTGGTTAGCCCTTAAGAATTTCTTTATGAAGCTATGTAACTATTGATCTTACACATGCCACTGGTATTGTTAATAGGGCTCTATACAGCTGAAATTATACATGGTCTTTTGGGTTATACTGGGTCTGCAAGACCAAGTAGGCTGGCTGCTGAGCACACCCAACCTATCCAGAGAAATGACTGCTTATTTTGCAAGGCTAAAACTGCTCCCAAATATCAGTTACATGCCAGGATTTCTGGAGCTGCTCAGTGGATGAGAAACTTATGTAAATGAGTTCCCTGCCTCATCTTCTCAGCATATGCTATTTGTCTAAGGTCCACTTCTCTTCTTCATGCAGGAGCTGTCCAGGCCATGGGAATTATGACAGCTCCAGCTAAGCACTGGGGGAGCGCAGTCACTGCACGACCTGGCTCCGATGATAAGGAAACATACAGCTGAGTGTCACAAAGCCCAAGTCACTTCACACAAGTCCTTAGTGGCCTCATGCATTTTGACCAGGAGATGACAAAGTGGAAACTTTCATATCTCTCTGAGCCAGTGAGCAATTGCCCCAAACCACCCTTTGCAACCAAGCAGGTAGAAGAGAGCAGAACTACTTGAGACTAATACCTCTCATTCCATCTAGGGTCTGCAAGTGATGGTCAGTGGTGGTAAAGCATTGCGACATACTTAAACATATCAGCATGGCCATGTAACCATTCTACGTTGCTAGAAGGAGATTGTCTACCAAAGAAACTGTGGTATGGTGCAGGCTCATTTACCTGCCCCTCAGTACACAAAGGTTGATTCTAGCTTTACTGTCACTTCCTTCGTGGCAGGGCTTTGAGAAGGGCTGGTGGAAAGCAAAAGTGGGAAAATGCCTGTGTAAAGGGAGGATCCCATAGCTAGGTGCTAAGTGAACACCAGCTTGCGGAATCTTTTACTTATGTTTCTTTTGCTTTGATTAATGCTATCAACCCTTTACTACTGCTGAAAATTCCTACTGATTACTGCTGTTTTATTGTTGTTGAAACCTTCCCTTTTACAGCGATTAATCCATTTGTTGTACCATACCTGAGCCAAACATCACACTGAAAGGAGCCAAGGAAATGTGAAGGCTCTGAACCGTATCAGATTTGTCCTGAAAGTCTCCACATCAGAGCTGTCCTGTCATGGTAGTCTCAATACTTTCCCCACAAGAATAAAATTAGAAAAGGGCTATACTTGAAGAGGTTGTCATAGTCTAGAGCATGGCCCAGATGTTCACAGCACTCTGTATTATTGTGGGGTGGTATTGTCAAACTCAAGCAACAGTGGACCCAGCACTTCAATTTTTGATTTGGGTAATTTTTGATTTGTGGACCTACCCCACTGCAGTGGCAAACTCCATCCCTATCCGAGCTATCAAATGTGCAAAGAATAACAAAAAATGCTTCACAAAGTAAAGTATCAGTTTCTTTTTCTGAGGGGAGCCAGTGCAGATTAAACAAGCTCTTTCAGGAGTGGTGGGAAAGAAAATGTGTTTACTGCCACAATAGCTCTGGACTGTGATTTCAAAACCTCTCTGTGCTGTAGTAGGTTAATCTCAAACTGTATCTTTCTCTCTATGAATTTTAGTTTGCACAGGTTATCTGTATATCAAATTGGTCTATAAGAATGGTGTTTACAAAAATGAGGTGGCCATGACAAAGGTGTTCTGTCCATTCCCTCAATTACCACCCCTATTCAAAAATGAGATCCAGAAAAGATTAGAAGGAAAAATAAGAAGTGAACAGTAGAAAGTGGATTCAAAGAATGAGTGGAGTGGGTGCTAGGTGGCAATTCGTCCCTGTTTTGAATGTGCAGCTAAAGCGTCTCTTACTTTCATGAATAAGAATTCACTTAAATTCCAGCATTCAGTTATATGATCAAACTCATTCTGAAGGCAGAAAGTTCTTCATTTCTTCACAAAGCTGTATGTTTTCTGTACCTAGACCTCACCCATATGCTGGTATGCATAACATATTTTTTGTTGAGTCAGGGTGATAAACTGTTCAAAACACACGTCATCTGTTGTATTAGAAAGCCTATAAGAATTGTGTAATACCTACAGACCTATTTTTATGTGTCAAAGTAAGCCCCATAATTACTGTACATATCTTGGGACACTGTTTAAATTGACTTATCTTATCTTCTTTTTCACTGATATAACAGTGATGAGGCACCTGGCTAGATAAGTACCTGGATAGACGTGGTAATGGAATTGTATTTGAACACTTTCCTACTACGATAGGTGACCTTGTGGACTTTGGGCCAACCAATCTGAACATCAGTAAACTTTGATGTTTTCAGTGGGTAGATGGAATCTTTTCAGTTTTCTTGAAAACAGTAGTAAGCTACAGATTCCCCCGGTTTTACTGATTAGAAAAACAAAAATAAAATCTGTCCTTTCTGTCCTTACAATCCTCAGAACTGTAATCAAGAGATCAGATGCAATTCAGGCTTGGTAGAGTAGAACTTGTTGACGCTAATTTTCCCATTGAATGTTGACTGTGTAAACAGTTACATGACTGGGCCGTTTTGGCTTTGAAATGTGTATTATTGAAGCTGGTATAAAAGCACTGGTTATAGCTTGTTCCTTCAGAGCCATTCAAAGAAACCACTGTAGCTGACTCAGAAAAACCTGTGAATCAGGCAGTTTCTAATATACCCATTTCCTGTGTTGAAAACTCTATGAAACATAAGATTGCGTTGTATGTGACCAACAATATTGTGCTGACATGATCTTTTCCCCCTTTACTATTTTCCAACGTCTATAAAGTGCTCCCTTCTCAAGAAAAAGAGGGTATTGTGCAAATGTTTATTTCCCTTTTAATTGAACCCATGTTTGTCCAATTAATAAACCCCTATGGAAATTGTATGAGTCATGCAAGTAATCATAACTTCATTTCAAACAAATCACTTCTGTGCTTGAAATATAAAATACATATCAAATTCCATTTCACTAGAAGAAGTACATTATAAAAGGTTAAACTTTTTATTCTTCAAGTGATTGCACGTGTCCATTCTACTTCAGGTGTGTGTGCATGCACAGTGCACCCAAGTCAGAGATGTTTCTCCCATAGCTGTACCTATCGGGGCTGTGCATACGCGCTCCAGGCACTTACTCTGCTAGGCGATGGAATAAAGGGGTGGAGCTGCCTTCGCCCTCCCTCTGCTCCATCTCACCACCTGTGGTCGGTAGTTGGAATATCAGCTTGTCTGTACAGTCTTTTCTCTTTATTAAAACTTGTAATAGTTGTTTAGAGTCAGTTTTGTTAGTGGTACTCCTTTATTCTATTCTATTTATTCTAATAGAAGCTGCCTTAAGTCGTTCCTCGGAACCACGCTGCTCTGTATGTACTCAGAGGCACTCCACGCCGTCCAAGAGCACTCCTCTGTGCATTGCAGTTTTTCCAGTAGGAGATTTTCAGAAGGGAAGGGCCATTCCTCTTCCCTGGTACCATACACGAGGCTGAAGAAGTCAAATGATGCACGTGCTCTAAAACTAGAAGGTTTTCCTCTTCTAGAAGATTGAGGTCTCTAGCAAGATCCTCAAGCAGGAATGCAGATACTGGAGGTAGAGCACAAGCTCTGGCTAGGCACTCACTGGTACTGCATGCTCCCTTGACCCATCAGATAGGGTCATTGACTCTGGAACAGACCCCGGTGCTGTTGAGATTGACTCAGTTGACTGCACGTTCTATTTGTCTATGCAGCAGACGTCTGAACGTATGAGCTTCTCAATACCGACAATGCCAGAGGCATAGGCAGCAGCTGGAGACGTGCTTTGCCTCTCAATACCAGAGTCTCCAGTTGTTCAGAACGTAGAATTATCGGTGCCAACTACTTCGCAAACTCTGGTACCATCTGTATCAGTGGTGGTATTCCTCTCGGCTTCCGTGCAGCAGACCTCAGTACTGATGGTGAGCAATCATAGCCCAGCTATCTGGTACCTTCTTGGGGTAAGCTATGGATGCTCTCCCCAGTACCTAACACATCTGTTCATAGATCCCAGGCACCTGTGCTGCATGATACCGCACCACTACAGCCGTCTGAATATTCCAACTCTTCTTCAGAGTGAGAGGTGGAATCAGATGTATCCCAATCTTATCACAGAGGACCCCACTTTTCTCCACCTGCCTGTGGAGGATTGAGAGCTCAGCACTGACATTCCCATGGACGTCAGTCTTGAGACAGGGAGCCATGGGACACTTTTAATTGGGGCCCTTTTGCCTTATCAGTGGCCCCACTGGAATCCATGGGGTATGCCTCCCCCCTCACATTTATCTCCAGGTTTTTGTTTATCTAGGTCACCTCAGAGGCAATGTCTGATTTTGGATTCTGGTCCCACTACTAATCTCAGCTGACGCCTCTCAGGTTTCTGAGTCCTCTCAGCTGGAATCTAGCCCTGCGGGCTCAGCCTGACAGCATCCTTCAGTTCAGGATGTTCCTATTAAGCCTTTCCTGAATAAGTCATCCTCCTCTCCAGATGAGTGTTAGTGTTGACATGACAGATGAGTGATGAGTGACAGTGTTAGAGGCATCATTACCTGTCCAGGATGATTATAAGACATACAATTGGCTAGCTCTCTTGGCATACTGACTAGCTCTCTTGGTATACAAATTGTATAGGAGAATTAGCAGAAATCTTGCAGACCCCAGAGCCTAGTAGAGTGGCTTTACCTATTAATGAAGCCATCTCGGAGCCTACAAGGGTCTTATGGGAGACACCAGCTTCTCTGCAGCCAAGAGAACATCTGGATTACGGTTCAGGATCATGAACAAATAGGCTTTCTTGGCCAGATGCGATTATTCCATCTGGGATAATCTGTCAAAATCATCTGACAAATTACCAGAGGATGCTAGGCAGGAATTCCAAGCCGTGATTCCTGATGGTAGACTGGTTGCCAGGACCTCCCTTCAAGCAGCCCTAGATAGGGCCAATTCTGTGGCTACAGTGATGGCATCTGCAGTTGCTGTGCTCCAGTTGCCTGGGCTATAGTCATTAGGCTTTCTTCTGGAGACAATAGAAGATCTTCAGTATGAGGGTTTTAATTTGTTTTAGGGAAAATAGATGAAGCTCTGCATATCCTGAAAGACTCTAAGGCAGCCCTTCGATCACTGGGTGTTTATACCCCATGCCCCAAAAGGAAGCAATTGCATCCTCTAGTAGTCCAGAGGCATCCTTTTTACCCTCCAAGACACCCTGATCAATCAGAGGCTATGTCTACACTTATGGGGTGGGGGGCGTAGAGTATATATACTGCATGCTCCACTAGCACTGGTATAAATATCTGTGTAGACAGAGAGGTATTGCTTACGTGAGTTAAGACGCACCAGAACCTTAGAGTAGATACCCTACAGAGCTCTCTGCATGCCCAAGCCAGGCTTCCCATCTCTACACTGCTATTTCCCTATACCACAGTGAAAATCCTCCAGCAGCAAAGAGAGGCTCTGGCTGGGGGGTGGCATCAGGGGAAGGCTCTGGTGTCTCCCCACGACTGGAACCTTTCCCTGCAGCGGATTTCTCATTCCAAAATCCAAAATGGGGTCTCAGACCTATTTTGGACCGGCAAAATCTAGATAGGTACATAAAGAAGATGACATTTCACATGGTTACCATAGCCTCCTTTATCCCTTCTCTGGATCCTAAAGACTGGTACACTGCCCTTGACTTGTAAGATGCCTACTTCTGGTGTGGCCATCCACCAGAGCCACAGGAAGTTTCTAAGATTTGTTGTGGGCAATGTTCATTATCAGTTTGCTGTCCTGCCCTTTAGTCTTTGTTCAGCCCCACGAGTCTTCACAAAGTGCATGATGGTCGCAGCAGCTTATCTCAGAAAAGCAGACATGCAGGTATGCAAGATCAGGTCCCTCTTTTGTTCTCTGAGCCTGTTAATCAACACGGACAAGTCAGTTTTTGTCCCAGTGCAGAGAATACGGTTTATAGGAGCAGATCTCGACTCTGGTGAGGGCATTCTCACCTGAAGCCAGATTCCAAGCAATTTTGGATCTCTGCTCAGACTTCAAAGCCCATTGTTGCACAAAGACAGAGAATTTCCTCAGATTTCTGGGACACATGGCAACTTGTATGTACATGTCTCTTGTATGTACATGTTAGCATGACAGACTTCACCTCAGGAGAATGCAGAGGTGGATGAAGTCTGTTTACACTCTATCAGCTGGACATGCTGACTCGTGCTAGAAAATGTGCGCTCTAGATTGGTGGATGGATCCAAAGTGTGCAAGGGGGTTCCCTTTTCCCCATCTCTGTCATTGATGACTCTGGTCACGGATGTTTTATCTCTGTTGGGTGGGCTCACCTAGGGGACTGCCAGGCTCAAGGATTGCGGTCAGACCAAGATCTTGTTCTCCACATAAATGTTCAGGAGCTGTGAGCAATTCACCTGGCATGTTGGGCTTTCGTCTCGCACATCAAGGGTTGTACAATCCAACTCCTCAAGGACAATATGTTGCAGGTTCGGCTTGAACAGGTGGGAGGGGGAAAGGAACCAGGTCAAATTGCCTCCTGCCAGGAAGCTATAAATCTATGGGATTTTTACATCGAAAATGCAATCACGCTCAAAGCTTCACACTTTCCAACCGTTCAGAACTGCCTGGTGGATCATTTCAGTCGATCATTCATTAGGAATTACAAATGATATCTCAGATGAAGTAAAATTCATCTTTCAGACTTAGGGAGTACCAGACAGAGATCTCTTTGCTACTCGGCTGAACAGGAAATGCCATCTGTTTTGTTTACTGGCCAGGCATAGCCTGGATTCTTTGACAGATATTTTCTTGCTGTTGTGGGAGAGAAAGCTCCTGCATATCTACCCTCCTATCCCTCTAATTCTGAAGGTGTCACAAACTCAGGAAGGATCGTGCTGTTGTGATTCTATTAGCACCAATCTATCCTTGTCAACACTGGTTCTTGGACCTCCTGAATCTCTCTTTTTGGGCTCACATAACCCTACCTCAAGAATCCAATTTAATCTCTTAGAATCACCGTCCGATGTTATATCCCAGCCCATCCATTCTGAACCTAATAGTGTGGATGCTCAGTGGTTAAAACCTCAGAAGGCTGAATATTTTTAGAAGTTCAGAACATCCTCCTCAATAGCAGAAAATTGTCCAGCAGAGATCATAGAAGCATTTCTCTGTGGGGTCTGAACAGAAAGGTATTTCTCCTTCACAGTCTTCCCTTCAGTTTATTCTGGATTATTTGCTTTACCTGAAAGGAAAAGGGCTCTCTATCAGTTCACTGAGAGCTCTCTTGGTGGATATTCAGGCTTTCTATCTTCCTGTAGAGGGGCAATCCACCTTTCCTAACCCTATGATGGTGCAATTTTTGAATGGTTTGGACAGGCTATTTCCTCCCATCACAGGGATTTAAATTTGGTGTGAACAGTTTTAATGGGGCCACCCTTTGACACCTGGGCGCCATGTTCCTTATTATACCTCTTCATGAATGTAGCATTCTTCACAGCTATTACTTCAGCCAGGAGGACAGCAAAGTTGCAAGTGTTGATTGATGAACCTCTATATACCGGTTTTTTTTAAAGACAAAGTCTCTTTATGTCCCCAACCTAATTTCCTGACTAAAGTATTTTCAGATTTTCACCTCAGTCAAGCTATCTACTTACCAACCTTTTCCCAAATCCTCACTCTCATAAGGATAAAGAGCCATTGCATACTTTGGAAGTCAGGAGGGTGCTAGCTTTTTACTTGGACAGATCCATCTCCTCAGTAAGCACCACCCCGATGGGTACCACTCTGAGGAAAACATCTCTGGTTTTGGCACATTGGGCCACACATAGCTGAAGTGGAATGGACATGTTCTTCAAGATGCTTTGCACAACAGTTACAGAAAAGTAATAACCAGTTTTTTTTCCTGGAAGTTGATTAAATCTGTGTCTTCTTGCTGTACAAGGATCCACAATCCTGATTTTCTGCACATTTAAAGAAAAAAATTATGTTATTTCCTGAGGCTAGCCTGTTAGGGTATAGATACATAGTCCTTGTCAGAAGTTCCTTCCTTAGTTTAAATCCTAACTTTTTTTTTATGTAAGCTCTCTTCAGAAACCATGAGTTCTTTTTTTCTTTACTGTTCATACATTCTGTCTTGTCACGTAATTGGCAGTAGGTGTAATCAAACGTAACGGCACGTGATATCTAGGCACTGTTTGTGGCCGTGTGTGGAATTCTTAGCAAACTCTATCTCCTGGTGGACCCTTGAGTAATAGAACGCCCGTAATAAAGTAAAAACCACTGTAGTTCTACAGCACCTCTCGTGATGTCTGTGCAGAGAGATACATCAATCCCCATGCACTACAAAGTCCTCATCCATGTTGGCCCAGTTCATTAGAGCATGGTTGGAGGCAGAGAGTGGGACAGGGAATCCATGAATCCACTGACCCATACTGACCCTATTGGGGAAGTAGCCGTTTATTCATGTTGTGCTCTTGTTTCCAATATTTTCCCCTTAGTGTTAGCAACTATTGGCTATAAAAATAAGATAACGATGAAAGAAAGAAATGCTATTTAAAAACAATAAACAATGAATTAAAACTGCTCTTATATTATTCTCTAAAATTATTTTTGTATTGTTATATAATCTGCTTTACAAACAATATCCTGTATTTAATATTTTTAAACTGTTATTGACATGACAAGACAGGACTATAATTACATTATATTTCTATATTTCAGCTTTCGGTAACTATTTCATATATTTTTTAAAATGGTCCATATTTGTCAATTGCTATGAGCTTGCTATGAAAAAAATCCTAAATTAATGTTAATAAATATGTGCATTGTAGGTTAATAAAAACAATTACAAATCACATGATTACAAAAACCACGCATTTCACAAGAAATTTGCGAAACGTACACTTTCTTTAACTGGATCAATATTTCAAAATGAAAGAAATCTCTGAGTGTTGTGTCTCTTTTCCTCACTCATTCTTTTTTCATACAAGATGAAAAATAGAGGCCTTGAACCAAAAACAGCCTGGCTGAATGAATTTTGAATAACTGACAAATTGGATCACTACACCAGTACTTAGCTGACACAACAGATACATGACAGAATGTTATCCATACATTTTCTTTTAAAAAATATTGTTTGCAGTTCTGATTTGGTGAAAGCAGGGGTAATATCTGCAAAATTGTTGGTCTGAATTTGACCCATTATCTGTATCATTCTGAATATCTTTGCATGGGCTAGATTCAAATACAAATTGAATCAGAAATGGATATTTTACAACCACTATTATTAATAATCGTTGTAGTTATCTATGAGTTGAATTCAAATTCCATGGAAGTCAATGCGAATATTTTTATTGGCTTCAGTGAGAGTTATTTGGTCCCTATGAAGGCAACTGAATAGCTGGCAGGAAATGGTTCCACATGTATGTTGGAGGTCCATATAAGACTTCCGCTGAATAGAGCCCAAAGAGATTAGTTTACGAATACCTTATTTTCAACAGATAATACCAGAGATGTGACTACAGATTCAAAAAATGTATATTGATTTGTAAAATAAGATTGGGACATATTTCATGGCGAGCACATGAAGTGAGAAAATTCCACTCAGACTCATCGGCTTTTGAAGAAATAATATTCTCAAAAGGACAAAAACTCCTGGAATGATTAACACTTTGTAGAGTCTTAAAATCTCATCTCCCAAGAAAAAATTGAAAATTAGGTATTATAACAAACAAAACAAAAATCAAATCCAGCCTTTTCATTCTTATAGAATGTCTATAATCTCTCAATTTTTTAAAAATTATAGGGATTTGTGTTGTTTAAGAAGACTGATCCTGATCAACAGGAAGCGTACATAACTGCACTTTAATCATTTGTATTGTAAATGATTAAAATATTTAGTTTTCACTTCAGCTTTTAAATAATGTGAAGGGAGCCAAAAATGTAACTTGCTGATAAAAGTGTTTAATGTAAACACAGTCACATTCTTCTTACCTTGTGTCTTGAAAAGCAAACTCAGTAAGATAAGGGGGGAAATCTTTGCTATGCAGCAATGAGCCTGAATTTGGCAGCAAGAAAATGTTTACCTTTATAACATTCAGATATTTATATGGAAAATTCAATGGAAGTGAATGGCTGAAAGTGCTAATGGGCCGTCCTGCCTAATGTGAGAACTTGGTTTGATTCTCAGTCTTGAAGGAGTGTCTCACAACATTAAAGTACCTTTTTAGATGGTGTTGTATTAAACACCGAGGGACAGATTTTCAAATTTATTATTTATGGTCAGATTTATGATTTGCTGAGCGCTGACAAAGTGCTCAGGGCCAGGGTTTACAAAGATATTTAGGTGCCTAAAGATGCAGATAGGTGCCTAGTGGAATTTACAAAAGCACCTCAGTAGGGTTGAAAGTCAATTTGGAGTTAGGCACCTAACTCACAGAGGTACTTTTGTAAAACCCATTAGGCACCTAATGCATCTTTAGGCACTTAAATATCTTTGTAAACCTGGCCCTGAGCAGTTTGTCAGCACTCAGCAAATAATACATAAATAATAATTTAATTGGAAAAATGTTTTCTGAAATACTTTCTGGGCATTTTTAAGAAGCTTTCACTTCTTGCATTCAAATACTCTTCAAAGGCGGGGCATTTTCTACCTTTGTTTGTTTTTTGATATTAATATTAGAAAACAAATAATCTGGGTGGTGCAAGTTCAGATTCCGATCATCAATTGTTTTCTTAACTGCGTAAGTAAAAAAGAAACAAGTTGGTACTAATAAAACAAAGGCAACATTTGCACTCTTCAAAGATGGCCTTTTTTGGACATAGACTTTTCAGAAGCAATGGTGCTGATGTATATTCATTAGTAGACTGGGCCCTTGATCCTGTACAATACTGATATTTCTTTCTTCAGATCCATAAATATAGGGAACAAAAACCAGCCATCTAGCTGCCTAATGTCACCAAACACAATGACTTTCACATTATAAATGATTACCTCCAAAGCAAACAATGGGGAAAGGCAGAAAGAGTTGATGTATGAAATCTTTTAATGGACGAAATGAATTAAATAAACAGCTACTCTGTTAACAGAACATTTCATTTGCTGAAATTAACTAATGGTTTGATAAGTGACACTCTTGTAAAAACAATCTCTAAGAAAGGATGTTCAAAACATTAGCATAATAATAACAATAATTAATAACAGTAATATAATAGTTGGAGTGAGAAGTGAGGTGAAACAAATAATTTTGATGTCTTTTTATAAATAATCATTTCAGCATTCTTAATTTTCCACTTTTTAAAATTTGAGTAATGTTTTTGGCCACCCAGTCTGTTAATTTGTACAAATTTATAGCCGTACGTTGCATATACTCATATGTTTTCAGAACTAATTAGGAGTGTAGCGATTACTTATCATTGTGATTGAATATTTACAGCTGGAAACACTTGATGGTGTAACTATTTTGAATCAAGTCATCACACTGTCACTAGATTAAAAAAAAAAGTAATTTAAACCATCACATGATGAGTCAATACGGCCTATGCTTTCTTCATGATTTTTTTTTTATCGTAGAATACTAAATAAAAGTCCTTGCATAGGAAGCATATGTCACAGACCCACAGGATCAGTGCTACACACTCTCAGCTTTGGAACAGTCTGTAGGAGGAACCCCTTCAGTGTGCCAGACCCCAAGGCACGTCACTCTTCCTGCAGGGTAAGCCCAGCAGCCTCACCACCTCCGTGACTGAACCTCTGTGGCTTCAACACTCCCACTTCACACAATGAGTTTTGCTCAGCAGGTCTGTGTGAGAGACTGGTAGAGACTTGAATATTCTTCAGGGATTAAAGCACCTCACCAAGTCTTTGTAGTGACACTCATACAGTGTTGTCAAAACAGTTGGGTTTATTAGTCCCAGCATAGGAAGTCCTTAGGTTAGCAGAAGGAAATGAAAGTTAAAGCATAGTCCAGGTCCCTTCTGGTTAGTCCAGAGGTGAGCCCAGCCAAGCTGTAGTGAACCCCACTGTTCAAAGTCTGTCTCTCTCTCCCAATCTAATCTCCTTGGTCACTTCTCAGGTCAGAGCCCTGACTCTTTCCAGCACCCAACTTTTATGGCCCCACCTTACACCTCCCAGTCCTTTATTCTTGAGCTGGGGGATGTTGCTTAGCTTCCCCGTTGAGAGGCAGAGAAATCCATCTCCTTCTGCGTTGTTGGTTGCTAAGTGTCAATTTCCTGGTGATTGGATTTGCCATTGTCTTCTCAGATTCTCCATTGGCATGGGGTCGGGCTCGGCAGGTTCTTTTCAATGACTAATTCCGGCTCGGGCAGCTAGGCATTATTCATATCTATCTCTGTCAGCCTGCCCTGAGAGCAAACAATCCTTCCCTCCCCACACTGGGTAACAATACAAAATATAGGAGAAACTGAGGCACACATAGGATTCATTAAAATATGACAGAAAATTTCCACTTCATCACAGTATACAACTAAATCTAAATGAACTATTAGACCTAGAAAACAGTTCAGTTCAGTCATTTACATAAATTTGAAAAATAGTTACCCTATCTTTTGACAAAGACGGTGCATGATAGTTTGTTTAATATGACAAAAAGATTATAACCCCTGAAACTTAGGCTATCATACAGGAAAAACCTTCCATTTTATGTGGAATTTATGCTGATACAACATAAAGCTAGAACACCTTTTAAATGTTTGGGTTTGATATTAACAGGGCATTAGAATCTCTTGTTAATCACTTTATTTTTTTCTCTTTTTTAACTAAAGAGTTTAGCCGGATATAAGAAAAATGTATCAGTTCAGTCTTATGCTAAAGGCATAATGTATGTACCAGTGCTATAGATAAATGTTTTGGGCCTAACGGAATTAGATTCCCAACTGCCATTGAAAGACACCAATATCCTATAAATGATTCATTCTCTTTCTCTAGTTGTTCCTCACCAAATGTACCCTATATATTAAAAATTCATGTTATTGTTATGTACTGAGTAGATTTGTGTGGTTTTTAGAGCTAGGAATCAAAATCAATTTCTACTTTTTTAATGCTGGAACCTTAAAACAAATCAGAACATGACTTAGACCCAGATTCCACTAACACTTGTGCTAGCACTTTACTTTTCTACCATGAGCTAGTTCCATTGATTTACATGCGAGTTTTGCCACTGTTTTCAATGGAGCCATTGCTTTCAGTAGGACTTACTCATAGTAGTAAAGTTAAGCATGTGTTAAGATGCAGGATCTGGGCCACAGATGCCATACGCAGTCACTTACAAATACAGTGCAGCTTGCTATAGAACAGATATAGTAACAGTTCTGTTTGCAAAGGTGAATTAATATATACTAATCCATCAGGGCTTTTTGTCCAAGTGAAGTCAAATCACACAAAATTAGAAAAAACAGAATAGTCAAATAAATGTGGCATTTTGGTGGTTCTCTTAAGTGTGTTTAAAAAGAGCAGCTGTACTTGTAGGCAAAGGAGTTATTTAAAGGAAAAACTTATCTAAAAGGCGTTTTCTTTTTACTCCCTGGTTGAACTGACTTATTAGTCTTTTCTTCACACATACTTTCTGTATTTGTTCACAGAACATAAGCATGTGTGACAATCATTTGGTTGTAAGACTCTCATATTTTCTGAGTGTTATGTGATTTTATTTGAAACGTATGTAATTGTTATTCTTGACCATCCATGTTAATATTGCTTTACAAAAGAGCCAGTGAGGTATTGCCGATAACCATATAACTTTTCCTTGAATAATTTATCTCCTTAACCTTTCAGGTTCAAATTCTGCGCTGTTACCTAGACAATTCCCATTAAACCCAAAGGGGATTGCACGCAGATGAGGGCGAAGAATTTGGCCACCAGTATTTGTACTGTATAATGTTCATGGCAACTAACTCTATTGCCACTTTTTCTGGTAAAAAAAAGAAAAGGAAAAAAAAGCATTTATAATAATAAAAATGTGTTGCGCATAGCATTTTCAATCAATAGCTTTTGAAAGCATTACCAGATCTGTTATTATTCCTGTTATTTAACAGAAAGAGTCTAGGGGGAATGGAAAACAGTATTCACTTTGTCTTTCTTTTTTAACATAATACATGTCAAGTAGATTCAACTCCGCATCCCCATCCCTTTTCAGGGACCCCTTTCAGAACTCACTGCTTGTTCAGCCTGTGTGCGCCCTGGGAGCCATAGAGGAGGTCCTTCATCAGCCTGCCAGAAAAGGAGTCTATTCCCAATACTTCCAAATCCCCATGTTCAAGGGAGGAATGAGACCTATTCTCGGTCTCTGCACTCTCAACAGATGCATCAAATATATAAGATTCTGCATGGTTACTCTGGCCACTGTTCTTCTTGGTCTGAATTACAATGACCAGTGTGCTGTTCTCGCTCTCCAACATGTTTATTTTCATGTGTCTATCTTCCAGGGCCATAGGAAGTTCTTGAGTTTCCTAGTCAGCTGTCAACATTACAAGTACACAGTTCTCCCCTTTAGTCTGTCCTCAGTTCCACACGTCTTTACCAAATGTATGATGTTGCAGTTGCCCATTTCTGGAGGAGTAGAATTCATGTCTTCGCATACTTGGACGACTGGTTAGTAAGAGGCAAGTCCGAGAAGCAAGTGTTCAGTCATGTCCAGGTCATGCTGGATCTTTTTCATTGGCTATGCCTGATCCTTAACGATGATAAATTAACATTGAAGCCTACCCAAAAAAATTGAGTTCACTAGACTCTATAATTTGAGGGCCTTTCTCCTGTGTGAATGATTCCAGACAATTCAGTGCCTGTGTAAGGCCTCTGGTCTCATCCTGTACAATACCCAATGTGTGCCTGAAACTATTAAGCCATATGGCTGCATATATCTATTGTGGCAAATTGCCGGCACTACTATGATGGATCTCGCGCTTTCTCTTCTTGGGGTGGGGGAGAGTTCAGGGCACCGTTTCTTGCCCCTGAACTGGGGTGTTAACTGTCCCACTAGTGTCCTAGAGGAGGGGAGTAGAGAGGGAGGGACCCGGGCCCACCCTCTACTCTGGGTCCCAGCCCAGGGGCCCTAGGGATAATGGTAAACCACTAGAACTAGCGGTTCCTTCCCTTGGGCTACTTCCCTCTCCTGCCCTTCAGCTTGTGGGTCTTCCTGCCCTCCCTCTGCACAAACCAGGTGTCCCTTCATCTACGGTCTTGGTCTTCTTAGCCCACCGCAGCACTTCTCCAACTCTGGACTTAGTGATAGTTGGTTGATATACACCAAATATCACAAAATATTCAGGTTGCTTCCAGTCCCACAAGACCAGTCACTTACTCCAGGTTAATTGTACCTTAGATCCCTCACCAAAGACAATGCTTGTAGCCAATCCTGTGATAAACTAGTGATTTATTAACTAGGGAAAAGAAATGAGAGAGTTATTAAAAGGTTTGAAGTAAGCAAGCATATATACACAAATGTGTTACAGTCTATGGTTTTAAAAGGTGACAGAGTTGTAGTAATCTGTCAGCTCTAAATGTCTTTCAGGGCTAAGCCATGTTGACCCTGGGGATCTCTGCTTCTGTTTCATAGTGCCAGCCCTGTGAGTGTCCGAACAGCCAAAGAGAGATGAAAAATTTTCTTGTCAGCTATCTTTATTTCCTTCTTCCAGAATTCAAGCTGATGATATGAACCCTTTTGCACATAGCCTCTTCATGGGTGTGAAAGGGCAATTAACAAAGTCTTTGTATTGTGATGTCCCACAGTGGCCTTAAATATTACCTGATAAAGATTACCTTAAATATTACCTGATAAAGATAAATAAATAGATAAATATTACCTGATAAAGATATGTGACAGTAATGCATGCAGCAACTTACAAGCATTTTGTAAAATATAAACACATTGTTATAAGTTCAATACCCATCTTATCCATACTAACACACAGGTGAAATTAAGTGGTTTCCACCAGTGAATTTGTCAGTGCTTGGCTGAGGCCTAAAGCCTTGGCAAGAGTTGGCACATGGTTTGCCAGCTTCACGCCTTTCATCAACTTATTCTTGACAAAGGACAAAAGGAAACGTTGTCAGTTCTGTTCCTGAACAGGGCTCAGTCTGAGGTCCCTCACCAATGCATTTCATCTTTATTGGGGTCTGACTCTGATGTTCGCCTACAACCCTGCCCTCTGATCCCTCAAGTTATCCTCAAACTCAAATTAGACCACGCCAAACTGATTCTGATTGCACCAGCATAGCCAAGACATGTTTGTTCTCTGATCTTTGTATGCTACCAGTTCATCCTTCCAGGTCTCTCCTTCTTCTCCCCAGCTTTTAGATTCAACATCATGGCCAGGTTGTTCATCCGGCACGGGACAGTCTACACCTTACTGCATGGCTGCATGGCTAGATGAGGAAGAGACGCAGTGTTTGGAAGCAGTTAGGAAGTTCTGCTTAGTAGTAGAAAATCATCCTTGAGGGCCACCTATTTCTTGAAGTAGTTTTTTATTTGGGTGACCTCTAAGGGAACTCATCCTATGTCATCCCGAATTCAGAACATTTTGGACTATTGGTTGCAGTTGAAATCTTCGGGCCTGGCTCTTAGCTCCTTGAAAGTTCATTTGGCCGTGATTTCAGCTGGGGAAAGTCAGTATTTTCAAATCCTATGGCAGGGAGATTTCTGAAAGCCATTGACCATCTCATTCCACTGGTGACAAAAACGGAGCCATTGTGTGACCTTAATATGGTGCTGGCTGCACTGATGGATCTACTGTTCAAGCCGATAGGAATGTGCTCATTGGTTCTCCTCTCCCAGAAGATGATCTTCCTGGTAGCTAAAACATCTGCTAGATGAGTCAGTGAATTTCTAGCCTGTAATGGAGTCTACAAACCCCATACTGAGCAGAGGCAGAGAGGGTAACCTCTCCTGCCTATTGGCAAGCAGCCTGACCACACCCCCAAGCAGCTGCCATCACTGCCAGTCATGGAGACACCCACAGATGAAATCAAGAGGGGAAACAAGGCCTGCTTGGAGAAGGAGAAAGCTCAGAGAAGGAAGGGAGGCAGAAGGGCCTGGGACAGCAAAGGAGCAAAGCCCCTGTACCTGGACACCTCAAGAAACACAGTCCAAAGGGACTGAAGTGGACCCGTAGGCCTGACTAGAGGCCAGAGGCCAAGAACTGTCCTGACCAGGGGCTAACCAAAGAAAGCCAGTCATGGGGCAGTAGAGACCTTCTGAAAGACCACATCAAGGACCAGTGACAAAGCTTAATTGGTAGACATTACGTGATCAACATGGCATCAAGGGCTGATGCAAACTTTGGGAAGGCAATTCTGCAGCTACTGTTTAAATAGACTCTGAGCCCCGCCTCCTCATTGAATGTCTTGTGAGTCACCCTGAATGGAATACATGTCTGCAACCACTCAAAGAAGACAAGACAATTACTTACCTATGTAGTAACTGTTGTTCTTCAAGATGTGGATGCAGACATATATTCCACAACCCACCCTCTGTCCCCTTTGCAACAGAGCCTTCAGCCTGAGGTTCAGTTCGGAGGAACTGAAGGTGGTTGAGGCGGCCCCGCTTTTATATAGTCAGGGAGTGGCTATGAGACAAAGGCGTGAGCGCCACCCCTACAGATACCACTAGGTAAATTTCTTCGGCTTTGGTGCACCGGGCGCATGCACAACTAAGTGGAATACATATCTACAGCCACATCTCGAAGCACAACAGTTGTGACACAGGTAAGTAACTAACTGTCCTTTTTTGCCCCCACTACTCCCCTTGGAAGGCTGTTCCAGAACTTAACTCCTCTGATGGTTAGATATCTTCATCTAATTTCAAGCCAAAACTTATTTTGGTCAGTTTATGTCCATTTGTTCTTGTGCCAACATTGGCCCTTGACTTAAATAACTCCTCTCCTTCCCTGGAGTTTATCCTTCTGATGTATTCATAGAGAGAAGTCATGTCTCCCTGCAGCCTTCATTTTTTTAGGTTAAATAAGCCAAGCTCCTTAAGTCTCCTCTCGTAAGGTTCTCCATTCCTCTGATCATCTTAGCAGCCCTTCTCTGCACTTGTTCCAGTTTGAATTCATCTTTCCTAAACATGGGAGATCAGAATTGCACAGTATTGCAGATGAGGTCTCACCAGTGCCTTGTACAATGGCAGTAATACTTCCCGCTCTCTATTGGAAATACCTCTCTTGATGCATCCTAAGATAGCATTAGCCTTTTTGGTGGCTCATAGTCATCCTGTGATTGACCAATATGCCCAGGTCTTTCTCCTCCTTTGTCTCTTCCAAGTGATAAATTCCCAGAGTGCACTATTAAATTTCATTCCATTTCTATTACTCCAGTTTTCAATGTCGTCCAAATCTTCCTGTATGATATTCCAGTCCTCCTCCATATTGGCAATACCTCCCAACTTTGTGCATCCGCAAATTTTATGGGCACACTCTCATTTTTTGTGCTAAGATCATTAATGAAACTGCTAAATAAGATTCCACCCGTAAACTCGCTCCAGCCTGACAGTTCACCTTTCAGCATGACCTGTTGTAGTTTCCCCTTTAGCCAATTCCTTTCCCAGCTTCAAATTCTCATATCAATCCCCATCTTCTCCAATTTAATTAACAGTTTCCCATGTGGAACTGTATCAGATGCTTTACTGAAATCCAGGATAGATTCGATCTACTGTATTTCCTTTGTTTAGAAAATCAGTTGTCTTCTCAAAGAAAGAGATCAAGTTGGTCTGGCATGGTCATCCTTTTGTAGACCCAGGTTCAATTCCCTGCTCTCCCACAGATGGCCTCTTTGATCTTCAGTAAGTCACTTAGTCTCTCTGTGCCCTAGTTCTTCATCTATAAAATGGAGATAATAGTACCTCTTTACCTCACAGGGGTGTTAGGAGGATAAATATGCTGAGGGTTTTGAGAAACTCTAATGCTATGGTGATGGGGGCCATATAAGAACCTTAGGTATAAATCTCTTGCTGAATCACTGTTCCAGGGTGCGGATGGAGGTTCAGAATTTTGTTCTAAATACATGTGAAGGGAGCGTTGTTGAGTAAAGCAGATGAAACTGTAAGTCTGGATCTGTATGATTTTAAACAAGTCGCTTAAATAAATGCAATTTCAAGTAAAGAGTCTTCCTCAGGAGTTGAGCAATTACGGAAATTTGAAAAAAGCACTGACCATAAAAGTTAAACAGACTTCAACCAAATGCCATGTTAGGGCATCAGTTCTGTTGCACAGAGAATCTGTAAAATATGTAAAATAAAGACTTAACTAAATGAATTGGTTAATTGATCCCATGTATTCTATCTCTACAATATGCTAAGCCTGTAAGGGGACTCGTTTGGATTTAGTGAGCACAGTACAACTTACTAGACAGTCAAAATCTAAATGAATGTTTCTTGCAGTGAACTCTTGACAGAGTTCCCAAGTGGTTGAGAGCAACATTTATAGCAAGAAATCTGTTGCCTTTGAAAGCTCTGCAATTTGCAGATACTTTTCCGGACATAAAGAGTGGGATTTTACAGCTAGTTGGCACTCCTTTATTCGCATCAGATCAATCAGCTCTGCTTCTGGGAAGCAGGAGGAGTTCCTTAGCTCCTTCTGTGAAAAAGTTGTAGTCCACTGGGCAGACTCAGAGGCAACTCAAGATCAGTAAGAACATCATGGATGAAGGCCAAGAACATGCACAACCTTTGAAGAGAAAGGGAAAACATATATTAAGATTGTGAAACTGGAAACCCCTGTGAAGGGAGGCAACATTTAGGAGCTGACCTCCTCCTCCCCCGAGGTAGGATCATGATTTATGAAAACGAAAACCTTTCCCTTTAAATGATACTGGAGAATACAAAGTATTTATCTCATGGAAGGCATTGCAATCATGGGTATTTTTAAAATACATTTTCACTCATTGGCCTGCAATAAAGTAAACAAATCTTAAGCTTTATATAGTTATATAATGTTATATTGGGTTAGTGGGTGGACATCACAAATGTGACACAGGTTATAAAACATATCACTTGTATTGCACATGTGTGCAATCAAATTATAGTTACTGCACCTCAGCTGCAATGCTCACTAAACAGCAGGCAGGTTTCACTCACTCCAGCCTAAAATCTTGGTTAACTACATCTCTGGGGGAAATCTATACTTTTCACGACACCAAAGCACTTACAGGACTTACAATCATTTCGTGAGTGTAACTGTGATTAATGATACTACTTAACTATATACAAGAAAATTTTTGTTTTCAAGTAGTAACTTTGTAAAATGAAAAATATTTACAGTAACTAGTCAAGATATTTTACTGTTTTGAATTTTAAAAATTAACATGGGGTCTGCTTCTGCTCTGGTAAATTGTATTTTGAATAACAATTATTTATTTTAAATATTTATATTATAGTAAAACTGCAAATCTCCAGTACAGATTGTGCTATGTACTGTAAAAAAACATAATATGACAGAGTCCCTGCCCCGAAGAGTTTATATCACCTGATATATTCCTCCCCCCAAAATAAGACTATCTGTGAATTTATTGCTTACAGGGCTATAGCTGTGTTGGTCCCAAGATATTAAAGAGACAAAGTGGGTGAGGTAATGTTGGTCTAATAAATGATATTATCTCACCCACCTTGTCTCTGTGAATTTATTGTAAATAGCAATGGACTGAGAGAAAAACAGCAAAATCTTTAAAATGATTTTCTGTAAAACGGAAGTTATGAATAAAAAGCTGCATTCAAATGTACGCTATGAAGTGGAAATACTACATTCCTCTGCCACTATGGAATGACATTATTGCTGTATATAGGGAGACAGATGTCAAGACAGAAGGAGACAGATGTAAAAAAATGTGCATAATGCATAAAACTTTTGTCCATGGTATTTCCTTCTAGCTCCAAAAAGATCTACAAATGAAGCAAACTAATTGAAGAAATCTTTCTGCTTTTGTAGCATCAAGCACATCCTTTATCTGTCTCTATTAATGATAATCGAAGGCACTGAATAGTTAACCAAAACATATTTTTAAATGTTCAAAGATATTGCAAGCTCCTCTAAACGTAGTTAGAAACAAACTTATGCGTTTTGTGTTATGGAGACATGTGGCTTTGGCATATTTGGAAATATGTGTTTGCCGAATTTCCTAACAAAATAAATTTGAAATTGGAAGTGGGGTGCTTGCAATATTGGACAGCTAACGGAAGGGAACTGGGTTTGAAGGCAAAGGAGTCAAAAAGTATGAAGTGGAGATGTTTAACAAGAAGGTCACAAGCACTGTGAAGCAGAGAGCAAGAATTAATAGAGGAAACCTTTCTTCGTGGTGTTCAGCGGAGGAGTGGAAGAGGAAGATGTGAAGGTAGAGCAAATTTATCCAACATTGCTATGGACCACTTGTGGGAAAAGGGAATGATAAAATGGTAAGAGGAAGGCAAAAAAAAAATTTCAGAGAAGTCAGAAAACTTAATGGAATTGAGATTATGAAAGGGATGAGTGAGTGAGTATTATTAAAGGAGATGAAGTGGCTATCAGAGAGGGAGCACTCAGATTCCAAGACTAGAGGAACAGATAATGAAGATCTAGAGGAGAGTATGAGCAAGGGATTGAGTGGACATGCTGGTGCAGAGCTGCAGAACAAAGAGGAAAGCGGAGACTGGTTAGGTTGTCACTATGGAAGTTAAAGTTATTCCGGAACAGGGCAGGGAACTGAGATAAGGAAAAGCAGAATCAGCTATTGAAGTTAAAGAAGAAGGATGAGGAGGAGCTAGAGGTATTCATTGGCAGTCACATGGAGGGATAGGGGAAAGAAACCACACAGAAAGGATAACAAAGGAAGGGGGAAGGAAGGGGCAGACTCAAAGTAACTAGAAGAGGAATCTGCTGTCACCACCCAGAGCATTCAAGGCTAGGAGATGTGGAAAAAGGGAAGATCTCTGAAGGAGCGGGGAGAAGTGAAGAATAAGAGCCAGGTTTCTTCCAGTGGAGAGTTGGAGATACAGATTGTGGATTGAGACAGGCTTCTTTGGTATGGGACAGGAGAAGGAACATGGGAATTAGACTAAGGTTGGCAGGAGCTGACCCTGTGAGAGTAGAGGGTAGGAGTTTAAGGAAGGTTTAGGCTGGGGCTTACCTCAACCAAGGAAGATTTGAAGCATGAGATGAAGATCTGTGAGAAATGAGAACAAGAGGGAGTAATGGGAGAAGAGCAGGAAGGTGCTCCTTAGTGGGGAAGAAAGTATTTTAATAGCTCAAAAGTTTGAGCAGAAGATACTTGGATTAATGCATATGCAAACAGCATTGAATGAGGAGTGTGTTTCTATTTCCTGTCAAAGAACAACCCTTACAGAAAATATTTTTTCATCCATTTAAAATTATGGACATATTTTGCTATTTATTTTTATTCAGAAGTACAAGACAATTAGTAGCTCTAATTTTAGAAAAGTCTGTTTATTAGTTTATATCATGTTCTTTGATGAGGTTTGTTAAGACGACCTACTGATGTTAAATTAAGCCTCAGGTAACATTTAATTGTTGTAAATCGTGAAGTTTCTTTGAAATGCAGTATTTTCAACCAAGCAAGAGCTTTTGCCTGTAATATTTGGGTATGTGGCCTTCTATCTTGGTTTTCCAAACTTTTGAAACAAGCCAATGGCTGTTATGGATTCATTAAAGGTATTACAGAATTAAAAATCCAATTGATGCCTCAGTTTAAAGAATGTAAATATTATCAGAAGCACTAAAGGGCCTTTTTAGAGTAATTACATATTTAAGATGTTAAATCAGGGTCCTCAACAGTAATGTCATTGTCCATTTCCATGGTAACTGAACACAAGAACCAGACCATTCTCCAGTGGTCCAGATCTTGGTGTAAATTACACGTTGGATGTAAATTCTTAAAGTTGGAAAAACAATGTAATTTATGTCAGTTTACGTTTTAGTGATGTGAAAAGTGTAACCTACACATTCAGGGAGTGGAAGTGTATATAACAAGAAAAAAATTAACAGGAGAGTGTAAGATAAAATGATGTCTCCCTACCTGTCTTACACTCTCCTTTGATTGATTTTCATGCCACATCAACCTCCCATCCATGCCCTTGGTGTGTAAGTTAAACTCCTTTTGAGCACCAATTGAATCATTCTGCACCTGAAAAAAGATTTGGGTTTGGAATTGGTTCTTATGTTGCCTCAACGAGGAAAGGTAAGTGGGAGTTGCAGGTCAGACCTCTGAAAATCAGAGGATTTTAATTTAGGTGCCTAAACATAGGCGCCTTTGAAAATCCAGTACTTGGGTGCCTATGTATGCCCATGTATCTCTAATACTTTGATCATACATTTTATTTCAGCCATTGTCTGAGATTGTGTGTGTGTAATCTCAGCCATGTATCATCTCAGCCAAAGATGTAAACATTTTATGACCAAAGTATAAAATATATAAACGCACAAGGGGCGAGGGGAGAGGCACACTGTTTTACATGGTAAATTGGAGTTGACAGGACTTAACCCAATATCATTCATGATGAGGGAGACATCCTCTTGTAAACTAGCTGGTAGATTAGTGCTGTTGAATAAAAACCACTGCAAGAAGTAGTTTATAGCCATTTTCTTGATATTTCCCTCTGAAGCTATGCTTCTCATATTGTTTACAAGTGCACTGACGTGTTCTAGCAGCCATCAAATAAACTTCTAGCAAATCCCTTCAGAACACATTGTAAATCTTTACGACTCTTCAGCCAAATGGAAAACCGCATGATCACATGACTTAATTCTCTTGAGATAGGGAATGTTATTTCTGTCAGGTTTTTTCCATCCCCATTCATCACTTTGAGGCTTTCATCTCCTTTTTAAGTCCTAGCCTTTCAAGCAGGGGTGAAATTACACCTGTCAGTAATATATGTTCTCATTACTCCATCATTCTGTCATTTTACAAAAGGCATTACAAGAGACATGTCCCTCCATAGATACTAATGAGCAGCCGCATTTCCTTTCGAGCTGTGTTAACTATCTTCCTGTTTGTTATCCTGGAGGGAGAAAAAAAAGGGTGAAACTTCATCTGAATTGGAAAGCCAGGCAAGAATGGGGACCACATGCCTTTGTAATTAGGTGCAAAGTAATATCTCTTCCATCTGCCTGTACTTGAACATAAAGACTAAATTGAGATGAGAAAATTGGACTCAATTTATTGTTTCACTGAACTACAACACCAGTCTAGAATTTGCCCCTTAGCACAGGGGTTGTTTTTTTAAAGTTAGGCTCTGATAGCCTTGTGGTTGCCAGTAACTCCAAACAAACAGGTGCACCGAAGCAGCTTCCACTTTGTTAACACGGAGAACAAAGTTAATGTTTTACCCAGTGCAGGTCACACATGTGTTGGGACACTGGGAGGAGGTCAAGGTTCAGATTAGAGCTGCATGATGGTGTTTGTCTGAGACACAAACTGCTGAACAAACCCTCCAAGGCTGTCTTGGAAAAGCTTGCAGACTCACTGCCGTTCACTCTTTAAAGTCAGGGTGAAAAGGAATGCGGGTAACTCTCAAGAATCCTTTAAGTCACCATCACTCTAAACGTGAATCACATCAGGCAAAGAGGCTATCCGAGATAGTCTTATGTTGCTGAGGTGAAATAATGTAATGTCCAGTGTCACACCATTGTGTCAGAAGTATAAATCTTATTCTGAGTGTTCATCCTGATAACCTGAGCCTTCACGACAAAGAAGAGTACAGAGCACATATCAGTTTAAACAACAAGCACACATTTTCCAGTCCTCACAGATCATTGGCTATGCGGGATGTGTATATTTGTCACAGGTTTTCACATTGAATGCAGCTAAATTGAGAATCTGAATGTTGGAACTCAAGCACATCTCTCCAAAGGCAATGAAAAGTAATCTGAAAGATATCCAGTCGTATACAGTTATTTGGGTGCATGCAAAAAAACCCAGAGTTCACAATCACTAGTGCATTTATCACATCTGAAAATGTAATAATGGAATGTAATTGCTTCATTCTCCATAAATCAGATTTGCAGTAAATTCAGTTTGACTATAGCAAATCCCATTCTTAGAATGCATTGGTATGAGATTGGCCAAATTGGAAAACATTTCTAGCATGTTCCACCACTGTTTCTTAGCCCATTGGTAAAATAAAGCAGATCACAAATTTGTAGAGAATTGTGGTAAGGAATCTATGGGAAAACAGCAGGGGGAACTGGTGAAACTTTTTCTGCTCCTTCCCTGGCTCCCCATAAAACCCATAGAGAGGTTGTCACACAGGCCATGTGTAGTAGCTATGGATAGAATGAGGAGATGACCAGCTGCATTTTGAACACACTGAAGGGCCAAGCTGTTCTTCAAGTGATTTGCACAGGTCTGTTCCACTATAGGTGTTTGTGCGCTCGAGTGCACAGTTTTTCCCTTCACGGTACCTGTCACAAGTGCCCTCTGCGTCCTCACACACCACACTCAGGCATAAAGGGCCAAGCCACGCTGACCCTCCCCCCAGTTCCTTCCTGTTGCCCATGATGGTTGTTGGAGCTCCCTGTCTTTGCTGCTGTGAGTCTTTAGGCAAATCCTGGAAATAGTACCCGTTGTATAGTTAGTGTACTTTAGTAGTTAGTTATTTAGTCGTTAATTTAAAAGAAAATGTTGTTTTGTGTGATTCTGGCACCCAGTCTGGGTACTGGCCTCAATACCGAAGATTTGCCATGCTCTCCAGGTTTCAAGTTCTGCCACTCTTGTGGTAAGGCAATGCCTAATAGTGACCCTCACCCCAGCTGCCGTAATTGGTTGGGGAAGGCTCATGTGAGTGACAAGTGTGCCATTTGTAAGGGCTTTATGCCCTCTTCTAAAAAAGACAGGGTAGCCAGACTGAAATATTTGCTTCTCAGATCAGTACTACATCTTCCATCTGAGCCCTCTACCTTGGTCCGGATACCAAACACCTTGGCATCGACTACTAGCACACCTCTAGCACTACCGGAACAGAGAGTCAGATCGGCAGAGTCGGTACCAAGGAAGAGGCATCAGAAATTGGACTAGGTCCTGAGATCATCGAAAGAGGCGAAGAGGTTGAGCTTGTCTAAAGACTCGGGAGTGCGTTCTGGCAGGAAACACTCCCCAGACCACATCCCTAAACAGGGGAGTTAATTTGACACCAGAGCCCAGTACAGGCCTGTTGTGCTTTGGGAGCTGGTCTCATTTTTCAACATCCCCTCATGACACCGTACTGCAGAGAGTCTTCATGGTGCCATCTACTCCTGACGCATTTGAGGCTGTGAGAATGTTGCTATGCCATCACCAGCCTCCAAGGCTGTGAGCACCTTCCCTTCTGCACAGGGAAGTTCCATCGGATTTGGCCATCAGAGTACCAGTTAAAGTGATACGATCTAGGAGAAAGCCCCAGATCATCTCCCTGGCTCCCCTTTCTTTAGAATCTGAACCTTCCATCGTCATGCTTGCCATCATTTTCAGGGGTTTGCCCTTGGAGCACAAGACCTGCAAAGGAAAAGAAGCAGAGGTTACAAAAGATGCTCACCACTGCCCTCTGCTTCAGCAGCCACCCATTCATCAAGTCAGTCATCATCTTCCAAGAGCTCATTTTGATGGGCAAGTTGAGAGCAGTTTACCAGTTCTAAGAGTGCCATCTTTTTCTTTTCAGTTTTTGCAAATTGCCTGTCTCACTTCCATCATGCTTGGGCCCATATCACAACAGACTGGTGGGTTCTAAGCATGATGGAAGCTCCAATTTATATCTAATCCCTGCTTCTATCACTCTTCCCCATGCCTCTTGGCGGACCCCTCTCACGAGGCAGTGTTACTGCAAGAAATACAATCGCTCCTCCTTGTAAGAGCTATACAGGAGGTCCCTCCTTTTTTCAGGGGAAAAGGGATGTACTCATGATACTTCCTGATCCTGAAGGCAAAAGGAGGTCTCAGGCCTATTTTAGGTCTAAAGCAGTTAAACAAGTTCCTGAAAAAATTGAAATTCCAGATGGCTACTCTAGCTTCCATCATCCCTTCCCTGGAGCAAGGGGACTGATATGCTGTTTTCAACTTAGAGGACTCCTACTTTCATGTGGCGATTCATCAGAGCCACAAAAAATTTCTGAGGTTCACAGTCAGCAGTCGCCATGATCAGTTTGGTCTTTCGGCTGCCCCATGTGTCTTTACAAAGTGTATGGCAGTGATAACAGCTTTCCTCCAGGGTCCATGTATTCCCTTTCCTGGACAACTGGCTGATAAGAGGTCGATCCAACCCACAGGTGGTGTCCAGCATAAGCATAATTTGATCCAAATAAGCATAATTTGATCCACCTTCAAGGTGCTTGTCCTGCTGATCAACTCAGACAAGTCATTCCTGTCTCCAGTGCAGAAAACAAAATTCATTGGAGTGGTCCTGGACTCGACAATATCCAGGGCCATACTACCAAAGGCAAGATTTCAGACAATGCAAAGCCTCATTCTGGACTCAAAGACTTATCCTTTCACCATGTTTAAGGCTGCTGGGGCACATGGTCCAGTACACCAGGCTGCTTCTCAGACTCCTTCAAGGCTGGGTGGCAGCAATGTATTCGCCAAAAAAATCACCCCATTCACGTTAGTACACATACTAAGTCACATCTTATCTTCCTTAGATTGGTGGGTAGACCTGACCAGTGTCTGCAAGGCAGCTCCTTTCATTCCACTCAACAATCTCTTATCCTAGTCACAGATGCCTTGGACCTGGGTTGGGGGGCTCACCAGGGACCCCTGCAGATGCAAGGTCTCTGGTATCCCCAAGATCTCAGTCTACACATAAACATCAAGGAGTTGCAAGCTATCTGATTCGCTTGCATGGTGTTCCTTCCTCATGTCAAGAGAAGGGGCATATTGGTGCTGCCCTACAATACTACCACCATGGTTAATGTAAACAAGTAGCAGGGAATCTGGTCCTGACTAATTTGTCGGGAAGCAATACTACTCTGGGACTTCTGCATCGACAGTTCTATATTTCTGAAAGCAGCCTACATCCCAGTGGTTCAGAATCTGCTGGCAGATTGCCTGTGAAAGTTGTTCATCAGTCACCGAGAGTAGTCTCTTTACCAAGACATAGCAAGGTCCATTTTCCAGCTCTGAGGGACTCCCCAAGTGGATTTGTTTGCAACAAACAACAACACAAAATATCTCTAGTTCTGCTCCAGAGCAGGATACAACCCAGATTCATGGATGGATGCTTTTCTACTGCCATGGTCAGAGGGTCTGCTGAACACATTTCCCTTCATCCCTCTTCTGCTCAAAGTTCTGTGCAAAGTCAAGCAGGACCAGGCCTGTCTAATACTGATCGCCCCAGCAATGGCCCCATCGACTCTGGTTTTTACAGCTCTTGGACCTCTCAGTCAGCCCCCACTGTCACTCCCGCTTCACTCAGGCCTAATCTCTCAGAATCATGCCTGTCTCCTCCACCCCGATCTTCAGGTCTTTCACCTGACAGTCTTAGAGGCTTTATGGTTAACTTCGCTGGAGGAGTCTTGCTCTGGAAAGGTGCAGGAGGGACTGCTGAATATTAGAAAACCGTCAGCTAGGACAACTTACCTTGCTAAATGAAAGAGGTTTTCTGTCTAGTTGAGTCAGAAAGGGGTCTCCCCTATCCTTGCTTTTATTCAGCACATGCTGGACTACCTTTTGTATCTGAAACATCAGGGATTGGTGGTTAGCTCAATCAGGGTAAACCAAGAGGCTATATCAGCATCCCACACACCTGTTGATAACTGCTCCCTTTTTTCCCAGCCCAATGACGGTAAGATTTGTAAAGGATTTGAACAGACTGTTTCCACCGGTACAAAACCCTACTCCAACATGGAGCTTGAATCTAGTATTAACAAAGCTGATGGGTCCCTGCTTCAAGCCTGTAGCGACCTGCTTTCTGTTACACCTATCAGTGAAGGTAGCATTTTCAGTAGTCATTACATCACCCATCTGGGGGTGGGGGGGAATTGAGGGCGCTAGTATCCTATCCTACATATGGTTTTTTTATGCAAATAAAGTCTATCTTCTTCCCAGCCAAGCTTTTTTACTGAAGTGGTCTCCACTTTTCATATCGACCAAGCAATTTGCTTACTAACCTTCTTCCCAGAGCCTCATGGTAATAAGGGGGGAGGAGAGACTGCACACTTTAGCGTTTGGTCTGGAACGGAGTAAACCTTTCAGTCTCAATTGTTCATGGCTTTTGCAGACAGAATGAAGGGCACTCTGCAAAGGGTGCAAAGGATTTTGTCATGGGTATCTGGTTGTATTTGCCTGTGTTACCAGCTGGATAGCGTGAGGCCACCAGATAGAGCATTGGGACATTCGATCAGAGCCCAAGCGATTTCTGCAGCATTTCTGGCTCACGTGCCCATCTCATACATTTGCCTGATCATCATGTCACATGTTAACAAAGGGTTAACTAGAGGTTCATTATAGCAGGAATATAAGGAGGAGATAGTGAAAGACGGCCATGAGAGAAGAAGCATTTCCCAGGAACAGGTGCAGGGAAAAACCAATTATTCTTTACCTAGAAGTAGTATACTGTGGAGATCTAGGAGCTGAAGGCTGTGTTCGGCTAAAGTAAACCACCGTTTGCTTGCTTTTCCTTCCGAAGAAAGCCCTGGTTCTGTTGCTCCTACTGTGGGTTTGGGTGGAGAAATGCTCTGCGCAGACAGGCCTGTGCTTTTTAAGTAGGAGAAGTTTGTGCCCTTTGATGCTTGTTTTTCCTTTTTCTGGTTACCTGCAGCTGAGCCCTACAGAGCTGTTTTCACATAGATATAAAGCACAGTTTAAAATTATTTTTAAGGCTGAATAAATAGAAGATGACCTGCTTCTTACTCCAGGCTGGACTGCTGCAACTGTTGGCGGTCGGGGAGGATCATTGGTGAGGACTAGGAAATGGAGTGGGGGTGAAATCTGAAGGGACAGGTGTCCAAGAGGAGGCATGGCGGCTGCTCAGGGCTGACTGCTGCCTCCGTGGCCATGGAGCTGTGCCTGAAAACCATGCTCTTGGAGTGAGGGATCCAGGATTTGGCTCATGACAATAAGTGCTTTTTAAAAACCTTGACTAAAGTTTTTTTGTGACTGCTTTTGCACTTGTTGTCATTATAAAGCTATTAAGGTTTTGAATAACTCACCATGAGGACGTGCAAAAATGAAAAATGCAATGTGAAAATAATTTTGATCTTTAGAGCAGCTGGCATTTCCTCCTAGGCTACTGAGACTTCACAATGCTTGGCCGTGACTATGCCTAACTGCACTTAAAACAAACAAATGCCATTAAACGTATTCGCCACAAGGTGGCAGACATATGTCTAGGGAGGTTTTTCAAGTACCAATCTCTTCGGTGCTCTTCCCTTCTCATTTGACAGGCTCTTGCTCAGCGGCTGCCAACATTCTTTTCCTTCCTTAAGGGAAGTGTTTGGTTTTCTTGTTGTTTTTAAGATGGCTGCTGTAATGTATATAATGGTGGAAAAGGAAAACCTAGTTCATTGCCCATCCTCCACCCCCAAAGAAAATATTTCACGCTGTTATGCCCGGGATAGAAATGTAAGATGGTTTGTCACGTCAGTGTTTTGAGGTTTAATTTTTCAAATTTCTGACATTTTTATTGCAATAATCACAGGGTGCAGATCACTAGCAATGCTTTGTCAGTTTGTAAACAGGAGGCAGTGTGGGCTAGTGGGTAGGGCACTCGACTTGGACTCAGGAAACATGAGTTGTATTCCTGGCTGAGCCACTGATGCGCTATGTGACTTCAAGGCAGTCAGTTCTCTTCCCACTCTTTCTTTATTCTGTTCGTTTATATTGGAAGCTTTTCGGGGAAATATCTCTAAGTATTTCTATAGTGTGTAGCACAATGAGATCTCCAGTCTCATTGCAGCTTCTGGATGCTACTGTAATATAAATAATAATCGCTGACTAGTCCAGCTCTACCAGCTTCAACGCAACTCTTTAGAAGTGGACAATGATAGGGGCTCAGCAAGCCTAACTCATTCCATATCTGTATACATTGTTTATGAGAGGAAAATGCACGCTACAGAACAGAGCCTGAACAAATTGTAATTGAAGTGGAATGGAGGTGTAGGGGGAAATACATCAGCAAATCAACAACTCTCAGTTAAATGTTCTAGAACAGAAGAACGGCCATATTGGGTCAGACCGATGGTCCGTCTAGCCCAGTACCTATAATCATATAATACATGATGCAATTTACAGGGTAATGCCAAACCTGGAGAATGATTTAAAAGAGAAGTGAGAGAAGATGGAGATCTTTGAATGCTACACAGACCAATCAATAAAAAGCACCAACCCTATAGTCCTCTCCTAGGTGACATGAGTGAAATTCTAACTCCACTGAAGTCAAGAGCAAAACTCCTGCTGACGTTAGTGGGACCAAGATTTCACCCATGAGCTTGTGTACAATTAATTTCTGTTGGAATTACCTTTTCAGGAGCTAATTTGAAACACAGGTTGAACACAGGGAAGGAGGTTGAACTGTCTTCTTCTGAAAAAAGAAAGAACAACCTCCTTTTCCTCATGTTCCCTTCTCTTTTTATTTACCCTGCCTATTTTCTCTGCCCTCTATTTCCTTTGTACTCCATATGTGGTTTTGTATCTTTTCTGTTGATTAAACCAAGTAAATCCATTATCTCTGCTGCTGCTTTACCAGTGAGCCTGTGCTAAATTAGCACACCATAAGGCATCTCTAAATCAGCTGACTCACAGAGGGTGCTGTTTCTGGCAGGCAGATCAGTGCTCCTGAGTGGTGTCCATACAACTGTCACAGGAAGAAATACAGAGCACCAAACCAGGTTGGGGAACTATGACTTTAAAGTCGAGGCAGGGAGGACATACCTTTTTCACATGAATGCATGGATTTATGCTACACTTTTATGCCCATTTAAATCAAAAGGACAATCTAAAGTATGCTGTCCTTTATACATAGAAAATTATTATTTAGAATAAAAAGTTGATCAGTACAATGTGGTTTTGCTTTCTAAACGATGTGTAATCACTAAGTTTACTTATTTTCAGTTTGTTCACTAAAAGTAAAATGTTATGTCGGCTAGAGGCCAGAATGGAATATGTTTTCTGTAGGACTGGACTACAGGACTCCACCCATTTTAAATATCATTGATCCAGTACTAGGCAGCTCACAGCAGCAGCAGCTAATAAAGTATAACAAATCTGAGTGGAATGGAATTTAAGACATATTTAGGAAAAAATTATAAAACTAAAATGAAAAACACTCCTGAGAAGTAGAAACAATATAGTATTGTAACTGAATAGATTTGTATACACAACTTACTTTTGTCATAATATCCTTGGTTTTTAATAAGATGTATAACTTTGAAAATTTCTTGAATTCACAAAATTCTTTGAATTTCTCCAAAACTCCCCTTTGTATTGAAAGCAGAAAGAAAGAAAAGTTAATGGTATTTATTACACAAGTAAATCTAAGAAAATCACAAATTTAGCTCATATCGATTAAAAATCCACAAACAACAGCAAATTCTGAAAAATCTAAACCTGAAATCAATTGTTTCATGTCTGAACTCACTGTATGTTTTACAATCATGAATGTACTTCACAATTAAGACAAAACTGACTGTAGTGTATATAATATTCTGAGACAAATACATTGAGTTATTCTGTTTATTTTGCAGCAAAGATAAAAAATCAGAAATTCGACCCTAGCGAAGCCGGTCAACAGGAGCACGAATTGCAGCATGTAGTATATTAAAAGGAAATTAGAATGGGCAAGATAGATTTGAAAGAGCAAATAGCTAAAGGTGTAAAAACAAACAAGATTCTTCAAGTATATCAGAAGCTGGAAGCCTATGAAAGAATTAGGGGTAATGAGAGCAATTAAGAAAGATAAGGACATTGCTGACAAGCTAAATGGTGAAGACTGATGCAAAGCAATCAAAGAGGTTGTTGGGGAGAGTCCTACCCCAGACCTGGCTCCTTACTGGTAATAAAGATGAGGCACTATCAGAGCATGAGGTGTTAGAAGAAAAGGTGTTGGAGCAAACTGATAACTTAAAAAGCAGTATTTTACTCACAGCACACACTCAAGAGTTCAAAAGGAGCTTAAGTATGAAGTGGCTGAGTGGTTAACAAAATATACAGTTTCTTATTTAAAAACAGCCGCTGTTACAGAGGATAGGAGGGTCACAAATGTTGTACCTATATTTTAAAAATAGTTTTGGGGTAATCTGGGGAATTCTAGACCAGTAAACCTTGCATCTGTACCTGGGAAATTGGTTCAAACTATACTTAAAAATAGAATAACGAAACACCTTGAAGATTATGATATAAGATGTAACCTAAGGAAACTGCAAAGGAAAATCGTATCTTGCTAATCTTAGAATTCTTTGACCTTGTCTATAAAGTAGTAGATGAAGGAGAATCAAAGGACCTAATTTATTTGCACTTCCAAAAGGCCTTTGGAAAGGTCCTCACAAGAAGCTACTAAAGTGAAATTGCAATGTGGAGAGTGGCAAAAATGGATTAAAAACTGGTTAGGAGACAGAGAGCAAGGAGTAGGATTAAATGGTCAATTTTCTTCATAGCTAAAGGTTAATAGCGGGGTGTGCTTCAAGGTTCCATACTGAATCCCAGGTTCAATATATTTATTAATCACCTGGAAAGGGGCTGAGCTGTGAGATAACAAAATGTTTGGAGTTGCTCAGGACTATAGAGGACTAAGAAGAACTTCAGAGAGACCTGACAAAGTTATGTGAATGGTTGATAAGGTAGCAAATGAAATTCAGTGTCAATTAATAAATGTTGGAATGAAAAATGTCAACTACTCAACACCTTGTGGTTCTAAATTAACCATTTCAACTCATAAAATTAACCCTGGGCATCACTGTAGACAGCTCAATGAAGTTCTGTGCTCAATGTGCAGCTGTGTTCAAGAACATAAACTAGATGCTGCAATGCATAAGAAGTGGGATGGGTAATACTATGGAGAGTATTATGCCTTCATGTAAATCAATGGTACAGCCTCATCTTGAATACTGTGCACAATACTGCTCACTACATCTCAAAAAAGGATATTTCAGTATTAGACGGCATACAGAATGGAATGTTGTGAATCAATTAAGTCTTGGAAAAACTCTCATTTGAAGAGAAATTGAAAATATTTGGGGTTGTTTATCTCAGAACGGAGATGAAAGGGGACAAAATACAAGTATATAAAATAATGAATGGTTTAGAGAAAGTAGATCAAGAGTTTCTGTTCTCCCTGTCTTAGATCACTTGAGCAAGGGACTACTGAATGAAATTAAAAAGTGTCAAATTAAAAAATGATAAAATGAAATACTTTTTCACACAATGTGTAATTAGACTGCAGAGCACATTGCTACAGGAAGTTGTTGAAGCTGATAACTGAGCAACATAAAAATGATTGGACATTATATGGATATCAGTAATATCCTGGGTTGTTATTTTAAAATAAATTTTTGAAAGGGATCTTAAACCTCATACCTTATGGGTTTAATCTACTCTCTATTACAGTTGAGGAAGGGACTTAAAGTGGATAGTAGATTGTCCCACATCAGCCTATTGTGAGGTTTTTGCATCTTCCTCTGATGTACCTGGGACTGGCCTTTGCTGAAGTCGGGGTACTGGAGTAGAGGACTTTGGGTCTGATCCAGTATGGCAATTCCTGTGTGCGAAATCATCTAGTAAGATTCTCTGAGTTGAATAACTCAGAAGTGCTCTTGGGATGGTCATTGAGTTTTGGGGCCTTTCACATCTAGATTACCTGTGAAGTCTGAAGCCAAACCCAAGCAGGTTGACCGGATGGTATGAATCAGACTGCACTGCCACTGCTGTACTTGTTTTTCTGGATAAATAGAAGGCCTCCATTCTCTAAGGCCGAGAGCATCTGTGTCAAATGCTAAATTCTCACACACTCATCAACAAAAATATTGTGAGAGATTAATCGGAGATATTTTTCCTTATCTGAATGTATAGGTCTCATGGCCAATCATAGGTCTTTCATATGTTCCGCTGATGCATTTCATTGCAGTGTAAAATGGGCCTAGAAACCATTCCCACTGTCCGGAAGTCACACTTATCAACATTGCACATGTCTTTCCTGCAAAAATACTATACTAAGCCATCGCTTTGTGTCAACAAAGTCAGCAAACACTTACTGAGCCCTATACACCAATTTTAAGTGGAGAATCAGATCCACTCAGTCCAGATGCAATGCTTATCTTTTATGGAGGCATTTTGTCTACTTGCGTCCATTAAAAATAGTACTTCATTGTGAGTGGCAGAAGGAGAGGCATGCGAGAGAATAAGGTGCAAGATAAGAAGTGAGAAAAAATGGGGCAGGTGAAAATGTGAGTGGAAAGATGAAAAATAGGAAGAAAACACAGATGAGAAAGATGAAGAAAATCACACCATCCGAAATAACAAGCCTTCTAAGTTATGAACAGTGGGAACTGGGAAATGTCCAGAGTAATCAGAAAAGTGGAAAGGGCCTTGATTAAAGGTAAGACAACTGAATGAGAAGTGGGGTGTGAAGGAGAAAAGGCAGAAGATGAAGAGAACGAAAAGGAAGGGAGCTATTTTTTGACATTAAAATGCTTCGAGATTTAATTTAGTTTTAAAATATAGTTGCTGTTGTATATTCCCTTTATCTCCCACCTGGAATTTAAGCCCTCCAGAAAATTTAGATTCCTGAGTGGCAACTCTGGCTGTTCTCCCATCTCCATTCCACTCTTAATGATCAGAAATGTCAGTGTATGCCAACGGCCTACCACTCGTTCTTTGCACCTGGAATTTACTGGAAGCCTAGATGACCTCCAAAACACTGACTAAATGAGGGTTCTGGTTGTTAAAAGGATCAGTGTCTCCCAAAAGAAAGCCACTACATGTTTCTGTGCTGTATAAGTAGTTATTACTATGGAGTAAAGAAGACTGCTGTGTATTTCTTTTAAGTGTGAGCTGCTGTTCTTCTTTAGACCTTTTGTCTTAGCACTAGGGTTTCCTTCTAAAAATTAGAAACACTTTAAATTCGTATATTACGTGGGGCAAAATTGCATTTGTCAAGATCAGAGAAGAGGAGTTTGCAGTAATGTAAAGCAGTGGTTCTCAAACTAGGGCCACCATTTGTTCAGGGAAAGCCCTTGGTGGGCCGGGCCGGTTTGTTTACCTGCCACGTCCACAGGTTCGGCCGATAGCGGCTCCCACTGGCCGTGATTCGCTGCTCCAGGCCAAATGGGGGCTGCGGGAAGCAGCGCGGGCTGAGGGATGTGCTGGCTGCCCTTCCCACAGCCCGCATTGGCCTGGAGCGGCGAACCGCAGCCAGTGGCAGCCGCGATTGGCCGAACCTGCGGATGCGGCAGGTAAACAAACCTGCCCGGCCCGCCAGGGGCTTTCCCTGAACAAGCGGTGGCCCTAGTTTGAGAACCACTGATGAAAAGGCAGTAAAGCCTTCCCCAACATCTTCTATGGGTTTTGCATCAGGAATAAGTTCTGATAACGTCCCACTGTGTGAATTTCTGTATCTGTTTTAAAACACGTGGAGTTGATCTACAGCATGTACTTACAATCAATTATCCCAGTTTTATTGACAGCTTTCCTTAGACAAATAAGGGCAATGCTTCTTTTCATTCAGTATATTCGATTAGTTAGTATGTTAGAATAAGACAAGAGGTTTCTATTGAGAAAATGGTCTAGATTCCTATTCCATATTTCTCAGCATACTCAGATTCACAGAACACTTAACACTGTGTAAAAATGATCAAATCCAATGTTACCACTGCTTAAATAACTGAAGAGTTTGCCTTATTTTTATGACTGCAAATTTTGTTTAGTCAAAAAAAGTGACCTACATGTTACTTATTAACCCAAACCCATTGGCTAAGCCTTTTTAACAACTGAAAATAAAATCAAGACTTTAACTTTACAAATAAAACCTTCCACATCAGAGAGTGAAACACTAGAGGTATCTTCATTGAGGAGCTTTTATGGCTTCATACAGAATTCCAATTTACAGTACGTGACAGAAACATTTCCTCTTTGCTTGGTGTGACTCTGAAGGAGGTAATTTTTGTTTGCCTTTTTTGTTCTTTTCAGGATTCCTGTCAGTCTTTGATTGCAGGAAGATAAAACTTTGTTCTGTGTGGAGAAACTTAGCAACAGCAAAAGTATGATACAGTAATAAACTAAGTGTGAATACTGGAATTCCTAAAAAGAATAAAAACAAAATGAATTAAGCCATGCCCAATTACCTCAAGCTTCAAACAAGCAAAGCACTTAAACATGTACTTAACTATAAGCACTCAGGCCCTATTCAGCAAGGAACTTACGCACATGCCTAACTTTTAAGCATATGAGCAGTCTCATTGAGATCAAGAGCACTGTTCATGTGCTTAAAGTTAGGCATGTGCTTAATTAACTTGCTGATTTGGGGATATTAATAATCTGATGATGTCAGTAGTGTTAAAGTTAAGCATATGTTTAAGTGCTTTGCTGGATTGAGGCCTCTCATATCAAAGTAGTAATATATATTCAGGTCCGATAAAATTAAGTTATTAAAATAACTGCATCTTGATGTTCACAGTTTTATTTTTAGTGAGCTATCTGTTAATAAGTTTGTATCTGGCTCAAAAAATATTGGATTTTTTTTCCATGAGAAAAATCTGAACAGGAAATAACCCCAGATGTCAGCTTGGCAGAATTGCTCGCGGACCATAAATAGGGACCTGTCTTGAAATCCTTACACAGGAAAACCTCCCATTGTCTCATTCTTGAGAGGAGAAATACAAATGACATTGTATGTTAATTTAGATATGGGATCTTGCCCACATGCTCAGGATTTAACTCATTGCCATACCTGGGATTGAAAAGGAATTTTCTCCCAGGTCAGATTAGCAGAGACCGTGGAGGGTTTTCACCTTCCTTTGGAGCATGGGTCGCTTGCAGGTTTAAACTAGTGTAAATGGTGGATTCTCTGTATCCTGAAGTCTTTCAATCATGATTTGAGGATTCCAGTATCTCAGCCAGAGGTTATGGGTCTATTACAGGAGGGGTGGGGCAAGGTTCTGTGGCCTGCGATGTGCAGGAGGTCAGACTACATGATCGTGATGGTCCCTTGTTGCCTTAAAGTCTATGAAATATAAACCTAAACCACACAAAAGAAGTTAGATGTGTTTGCTGTGAGGGAATCCAGATAGATGGGGCAGCACAAAGCTCTACACTAGCAGAGCAACAAAACCTCTGTAGAGTGGATTGGAGCTATCAGTGCAGATATATGGTCCGTGTTTTTTTCAGTAAACCTGTTTGGCTTCTTCTACTGCTTGCTTCTTCAGTGAAATCATTATCGTGTGTTGGAAATATGTGTTTTGTTATGGAAATGATTATGAAGTCACAAGTTCAGGATCATGACTGAACAGCATTAAGGAGGCGCAGAAAGAATAGATGAATTGTAAGAGAGGCATCAGTTGTTTTAAATAAATAACACTACGTGAAGATGGCAGGGAAGATAATTATAGATGTGTCAGGTAATAAAATTGGATATATTTGAATATTTTCCACACTGTGAAAATCCTGCTTTGTGAAAGTAGCTTTTAAGAATCACATATATTTAATAAAAATATCATAGCCCAGTTTTCAAACAAAAGTCTCAATCCTGCAAGCTGATCCATATAAATGGGCATTTATACTTGCACAGAGCTCCACTGACTCCAAGGGGCCTCTGTATTGGCCCCTGTATCTTGACTTTAGTAAAGCTTTTGATACTGTCTCGCATGACCTTCTCATAAACAAACTAGGGAAATGCAACCTAGATGGAGCTACTATAAAGTGGGTGCAAAACTGGTTGGAAAACCATTCCCAGAGAGTAGTTATCACTGGTTCACAGTCATGCTGGAAGGTCAAAATGAGTGGGGTCCCGCAGGGATCAATTCTGTTTCAACTCTCAACCTTTTAATTGGGCACTGTAACTTATTAGGCTTTTTAAAAAATATATTACAGTGAGAATACAACTTCATTCTCTGTAGATGTAAAAGTAAAGCCACATTTTAGCATGTGTTTACCTTGCTAATGCGTTGTTTAATAAAAAAAAAAAAAAGCCATAAAACCCTGAGCAGATAGCAGGAGCCTTACAAAGTCTGACAGTAAATAATGAATGGCCTTACTTTATTATTAAATTGGAAAATGCCAAGAGGGGCGGAAACAAGCAAAGAGGAATTTAAATGTATCTCACTATTGAGCTATGCAGCTTTGAAGGGACTTGTTTGAGGTTGGAACCTTGAAGTGGGACCACTCTTCATCTGTGGATGATAGAAGAGTATGGCCTTTCAGTAAAACATGATTATACTAAGAAGTCTCGTATTCCTTAAAATAAAAATTCTACACTGTAGAATCCAGTAGCTACTGAAAGTTTATTAAAAAAAAAAAGGACTCTTATCTGCTTTTTTTCCAACTAATCAGATTGAAAATGAGAAAAAATGTCATTGTCAGCAGTTGGTAATGGAGACAATATAATGTACAGTAAAGAGCAGAATTGATAGACAAGCATTTTCTTTCCTCTGCTTTGGAAAGCAATGGTTGTCAATGCCTATGCATTTTCTTGACACACTACACAATGGCAGTGTTTGTCTTTGGGCTGCAGACCCAGGACATTCAGTATCGATGGGACCTTGTTCAGCCGAGGTAATAATAAGGTGATCAGTCATGCAACCGAAAGATCAAGTTTAAAGTTAAAATTAAAGAGGAATTCCCAGCACTATTGCATTTCAGCTTTCTGTAAAGACTTCCACAGCCCAACCCTTTGCCCTTGTCATGGGCACTAAAGGGAGAAGGCAAGGATGACTTGAAAGGTATGAAAACTCGTAAGGTAGCCTTAAAAATAAGTAGACTAGGACAGGCCTATCCGGTGACTTAAGTGAATAGTAAATGCAAAATAATGAAGGATATGACCCCACTACCATTTCTTTTTTTAAAAAATCCATTCTAAATTTGAGCTCTGTTATGAGATTGCATATTAACTTTGGCTTCTGAAGGAAACGGTGTTTTGAAGTTGGTACAAATATCATTATAATATAATTATCAATTATTTTTATATGGCCCCCTGGGCAGCATTTTTTTCTTCTAGTGTGTTTTTTGCCAACATTTGAATGTAACTTTTTTTTATCTTACAGGAATAAAGAAAATCTTTACTTTAGGTGGGTCTGATCCTGCACCGTTGTGTTACATGGGAGTTCCATCATTGACTTCAGTAGGAGCAGGATCAATCCCACTTTGAAGGATTGCTTTATTCCAGTGTTAGACCAGAATTCAATATATATAACTCCTTGTCACTCTAATTTCAATACTTTTCCAGGAGCCTTAAGATTCCACCATCTATGCAGGCAGAGGATGTCTTTTTATGGCAGTCATTGTCATTCAAATGAGTTTACCTTACAGGACAGTAGAATTGCAGTGCTCCAGAAATGTACAAGCAATGAAATAGATGTTGAAAATCTGATTTGCACTTCCCTTCTGCACTTAACAGTAGCTTGCATGCCATCTTGGATATTTTGTCTATTTTACTGAGAGCTGGAATGGATGAAGATTACCGTGGTGGTAGGGGATTTTGCTGTAATATCTCATGTGAAGACAAGACACTTCTAACAACATAGCACTCCCTTACTAATGAACTGAAGTATCAGCATTGCAGTCCTGATGCAAAGCCATTGAAGTCAGTTGAAATCTTTCGACTGACTTTAGCGAGCTTTGAACGTGTCCAAGTCATCATCTGGAAATTGTGTGATCGGTGTTCTGGCCTAGAGTTGAATCTACTACTAACTGAGTCACACCAAGACTACAGAAAATGTTACATTCATTTCATAATTCAATTTAAGGGCACAATGCTGCATACATAACTTGTGAATACTACTACTTATGGGAATAGTCCCATTGCCGTCAATGTCTTCAGCAGGTGTAGCTCAATCCTGCAAACACTTATGCTCATTAGTAACTGACTCCACTGAGATTACTCTTATGAGTGCAGTTACTCAGATGTGTATGCGTTTGTGGAATCTGGCCTTTTATTTGTATAGGATCTTTCAAACAAAGTTTATCATCTTGCAAATTGTTATATGGAGTTAAGTACGTAAATACTTTATTTAAAGTTAATGAATAAGTAATTGAAAGAGAAAAATTGGAAGGTAACAAGAAGGCAGAAAAGTTATGATTTCAACTGATACCAGAAATGAAATGGAGAGCTGAGGAGGTAGAGAGATGCAGGAAATCTGTCCTGAACACCAGGAACTGCAGCCGAGAATACTTTTTCACCAATATTGGAAAGATTATGTCAGAAAATGGAGACGAGGCTGGTATAGATAGTAGGGAGAAAGAGATTTGTTCTTGAGGGAGCCTGCTTTAAAACTGGATCCTGAAAGGAAGAGGGATCCAGTAGAGTTGCTTGAGGTTGGGATTCATGTTGTTACACTTCATTTACATGTGACAAGGGGACAGTGGCATTGCACACTTACTGAAGTCTGGAGCTCTGAGTTTTTGAGACGCCATAGAGAATGGAAATGAAGGTATGGATAAGCCTTTCAATAGTAATGGTATAGAGGCAATGGTATGCCTGGGCAAAGTTGAGAAGTCAGTGACAGATATTGGTAGGCACAAGAGATGTGGCAAGAGAAGGAGAGTTCAGAGTCGAGATTAACACCAAGGTTACATGGCATAGTAGATAGTCCAGTGGTTAGGACTTTAGCTTGGGACTTGGGAGATCTGGGTTTTGCCCCTGCTCTGCCACAGTCTTTGTGATGTTGGGCAAGTCACTTAGGGGCTGTCTACATGGTGCATTGGTGAACCCCAGTTGGGATGTAAATTCTGTCTGTCTGTCTATATGGACCCTGCTGGCACACCCTAACTTTTTCTTAGTGCGTGTTGACGTAGTCCTGTTTGGAATACGTATAGAGGCAGGTTGTCAATCAGAGGTGAAGTTGCCTTCAGTAATAAAGTACAGTGTGGTAGCAATGGAACTCTAACAAAAGGGGGCAGGAAAACGAAATCCTCCCAGAGTTAGGAGGAGCTGTAATTTGTTCAGAGCCAGTCGAGGTTTCTTACCTGCACCCTAAAAGAACCTTCTGAAAATACTGAATTTCTTAAAATAAGTGTGAGGAATAGAAATAGGTAGACCCCTCAGGACAAACAAAATTCTGTATATTAATTTTATCCCACAAACTAGGGGTTACCAAACTCCATCTCCCCCAATCATTAGCCAGTTGACAATAATTGGTTGTATATTATTCTTAGGGACATCCTGAATATTTCTGGGAATCAGTATTCCTAAATATTTCATATAAACGGATTGCCACTGAAAGTCCCAATTTGAGAAAAAGCCTTTGTGGGCATATTTATTAATGCCTAAGACTTCGGATTTACCCCAATTAATTTTATATCATGAGGAGTTCAAACTTATTAATAGTGGATAGACAGTTAGGTATGGTAACCCCTATCTTAGATACCCATATAAGAACATTATCCATACAGAGCGTAATTTTGTGCTCTGTTTGGCCCACCCTGATATCATGAATATGTTGATTTGCTAGGATGGCAGTGGCTAAAAGTTCTAGAGCTAAACTGCACAGAAGAGGAGAAAGGGGGCAGCCCTGCCTTGTACTGCTCTGTAATGGAAATGGGTCAGAAATAATACCATTGGTAACTACCCTGGAAGTTGGGTTAGAGTATAAAAGCTTAATCCAAGCAATAAATTGGTTACCAAATCCAAATTTTGCCAACACATGAAAAAGATAGTCCCAGGCCATGCGGTCAAAGGCCTTTTTGGCATCTGAGGAAGTGGCAGCTAAGGGTTGTTTGTATCTCTCAAAGCACAATAATATCATCTGAGCCATGTCTACTGCAAAGGAAGCCTACCTGATTTATAAAAAGAAAAGGAGTACTTGTGGCACCTTAGAGACTAACCAATTTATTTGAGCATAAAGCTTTCGTGAGCTACAGCTCACTTCATCGGATGCTGTAGCTCACGAAAGCTTTATGCTCAAATAAATTGGTTAGTCTCTAAGGTGCCGCAAGTACTCCTTTTCTTTTTGTGAATACAGACTAACACGGCTGTTACTCTGAAACCTACCTGATTTATGTGTATAATGTGTGAGAGAACTTTGTCCAATTGCATAGCAAGAGCTTTAGCTAAAATCTTAGTGTCACAGTTGATTAAAGAAATTGTCCTAGAATTACTGTAGAGTCCAAGGTCTTTCCAAGGTTTAGAAATAAGTGAAATTACAGCTTCTCTTGGAGTAGGCGGGAGAGCTAGCTCATCCATTCTTGGCCTCATTGAACATGTTCAATAGTCTAAGTGTTAAAGTTTCAGAGAACTTTATGTAGACTTCAGTTGGGGACCCATCTGTGACAGAAGTCTTTACAACCTTCATTTCTTTTATAGCCTGAGTCAGTTCCGCAATTTTTAGAGGGGCATCTGAAAGTTCCTCCTGAGAGTCAGAGATCTGTGGCAGACACAATCCACTAAAAAAGTTATCTCGGGCATCTTACTGATTCCCTCTTCAGCTAAATATCGTTTTGAATAAAACTTTTGAAATTGTTTATTCATTTCTGACTGTGTTGTTATATAATTTATCGCTACTGTCTCAAATAGGAGCTGTCTTATTTCTTGTGCTTAAGTCTATATGCCAGCAGCTTGCCAGCTCTCTTGCCAGATTCCGAGTAGTTTTGCTTCAAACAGAATAAAGCAAACTCAGCCTTTTGGGACAGAAATTTGTTGATTTCATAGCTTAGATTGATGAGGGTTCTGATAGTCTCTGGGGAGGGGACAGAAGCATAGTCCACAGCCAAAGCCTTAATTTCCTTCCCAAGGGTATCAATTCTACGTTCTCTCCATTTCTTTTTAAAGGCGACATAAGAGACGATACAGCCTCTGATGAAGGCTTTAAAGGCTTCCCAAAGTGTGGCTGCTGAAGAAGTGGTGGGGGGCATTTGTTTTGTTTTTTAAAAAAGGTCTAACTCCTGCTGGATAGAGTTAATGATGTATTAAACATCACAGAGGTATTTAATCTCCACATTTTAGTTGGGGGTGCATACCCTGGAAGCCTAAAAGACATGTAGAGGAGCATGGTCAGATATAACAATAGTACTAATTCTAGAATCAGTAACAGAATTGGTCGAGTCTTGTGACACTAAGAAATAGTCCAATCTTGAATAAGCTGCAGGATAAAAAAACACTATAGTCTCTGGCCATAGGCTTACCCAATCTCCACACGTTTTATAAACGTAAATCAGCCATGTAGGTATGAACAAAGTACCTGATGAGTATTAGTATTTTTATATGGAGATGGAGAAGATTTATCAAGGACTGGGTCTAGAGGTTTGTTAAAGTCTCCAGCTACAATAATAGTATGATGGTCCATGTCATTTATACTCATAAAAATGTATGAAAAAATTTGGGATCATCCTGGTTTGGCCCGTAGAGATTGGCAAAGATGATTATAGAATTGCCAATTTCAGTCTTGAGGACAACAAATCTGCCCCACTGTCAGACCTTGTGCTCATAATATTAACATTCAACTTTGTATTTATTAGTATAGCAACACACCTTGCTTTAGAATTAGAGCAGCTAGAAACTGAGAGACCTCGCCAATCTCTAATCAGTTGAAGCAAACTTCAGGTTCTGTCAGATGTGTCTCCTGAATCATGGGCATGTCAGCATTCTCTATTTTTAAGCATTGCCTTTTTTTTTCTTTTAATGGGGTCATTAAAACCATTGATATGCCAGGTGAGACATTTAATTATCAGCACCATCATTGTTAAAATATGCCAGGTAAAATATAAAGTCGCTTTGTGAATAAACGAGAAATTGTAAATTTTCCTTAGCAGCATACAGTTCTTGCATATCTAATCAGCAAATGTTTTATAATTCAGGGTAGGGTGTCACTTCCCAATACATATTCTACAGGAGTGGGAAGGAAACTCCCAGTATGGGAGGGTACCAGTAGGGTGACAAAAAGAGGAATTAAATAAGTGAAAAGTTAGTGGAGAGAGAAATACACATTAATGCCATTCAATCAAAAAGAAGAATCTGTTTAAACAGTCCAAAAATACACATTTGATCTCGACAGTGGGTGGCTGGATCAGGTGAAACTTGGAGATTCTCACAGCCCCGGGGCCCACAAACATTACAATGAAAGTAATCACCTATGACCAATAAAAACTTGGTACATTAGTCCATAAGGAAGCACGATGTAATAAAGCAATGTTAAAATATATACAATTATTAATCAAATGATAGATTTTACATTGATGCGCCTTTCCTATGAATTAAGGCCCTAGGAAGTAAATTGATAATAACCCTTCGACCCCTATGAGAGAGAAAAAAAGAAAAGGAACTAACACATCAATATCAGATAGTGCCCATTAACTTGGTTAGAGCAACCATATCAGATCTCAGAATGCAACACATAAATTCCATACAGTGGGATCATTCCATAGATGTCTCCTCTTGGGAAGGAGGAGTTTGCAGATTTCTAAGGTATTTTTCTGACTCCTGAGGAAAACTCACAAATACTATCTTTTCACCATTCTTAATATGTAGTATTGCTGTGTATTTAATAAAATACTTCAAGTGCATTTTCCTGGCCTATTGTTTTGCTTGTTAAAGCTGTCCTTATTGCAACCATGTCATGAGCATAATCTTGAAAGAGCAATATTTTAATTGCTGGTTCTCCCCATCACAGCCCCTTTTTTTCATCTGAATTCCTGCAATGTATCCTTAGCAGTAAATTTCAAGAGTGTCACAATCAAAGCTTTAGGCCAACATCCTGGAGCTGCTTTGGGGCCATGGGCAGGTGTGCCCATTCTGTGTCAAAACAAAAATCTACTGGCAGATCCAACAACTTAGTTGGCAGGTTAGGGACAAATTCAGAGAGCTTACCTTTTTCTATTCCCTCAGAGACTCCCACAATTCTGATGTTATATTGTCTTGAGTGGTTTTCAAGATCAATTCGCTTGGTCTTATTATTCTTGATAACCTGTAATTTTTTCTCTTTGAAATCATCTTCTACTTCAGAAATTCTGGGTTCTGCATCACCCATCCATCTGTATAGTTTGGAGTGCATTGTGAATCTCAGTCATAGTGGTTTGTAGGGTGGAAACTGTAGATTTAATTTCAACCTGTTGTAGTACAGCCATCAGCTGTGTTCCATCTGGCTCAGACACCATTTTGTTTTTAGGAGTGTGGAAGGCAGATCTCTGGTTTTTTGGTGCTTTTGGATTTGGAGAGGAATATGCAGAGCTAGAAGGGATTTCACTAGCTGGGCACAATATTTCTTGGGGTTGCATAGTGGATTTTAGGGGACGATGTTTGGGGATTCCTCATGGGCCGCTTCAGAGCCCAAGCAACCTGCCTCCACCTTGGTTGCAGCACTTCCTGGTGTCCACTTTATAATTTTATTTCAGGATGCAGTAAAATTTCACCTTCTCTGGCATTTTAAATTCAACCTATTAAACGAAGAGTCAGTGCTCATGAGGTTGGTACGTTTAAGTACATATTTGATTTTGATGTGGAAAACCAGGGGTTTGTATGAGTATTTACTTGTGATAGCACATTTGTGAGCTTCAGATTCTTTAATTTTCTGAATATTGAAGGTCTGCTCTAGACAAAATTCAATGCCAGGCTGATCCACAGATCTTTGGTAGGGCATCTAGTCAATCCCTTTGGCTGCAGAACAGCAAATTCAGTGGACATTCTGTGTGGTCCTGTTTCCAAGAGGTTCAGTCAGGGTGTCGGGGAAGTCACAGTGTCCTAATCTTTGAGTGGAGTCTTCTCTTGTTGATTGGTAGACAGCCTGGGAAGAAAAGTAGTCTGAAGCCATTGAGCTGATCCTGCCTCAGAGCCAGCATTTTGAAGGTGAACTAGGAAGAGCAAGAAATTAATTATAAGTAAATCAAACCAAATGGAGAAAAATAGGTGGGGAACGCAACTAAAGAAATGAGGAAAGGTCCCTTGCAGCACACCCGGATCTGACCCTCAGCTGGGGACCAAAGACATTAATCAGTGTATGGGTTACAATCACTACAGTCTAAGCGCTGAATTTGTTACTGGCATGAATGGCTGCAGCTCTGTGACCTCCATTTGTGCTCGGGGTGAATTTGTACCCTAGTTTCATGAATATTCATCCTGGAAAAACTGTGTTATAGGGGGTTTGTTGAGCTGAACATTATTTTTCATAGTTTTACATCATTGAAATCCGTTCAATAAATCAGCCATGAAAAATCAGCCTAATTCATACAACATGATAGAGACTTTCTAAAATTGTTTGGACCCTAACTTAATTAAAATGGAAGATTTCAGCTGCCAAGCCACAATAGTGCTTTCCCGTGTTGGTAATCTTGATTTGAGCTGATGTAAATGCATGTGTTCTACATCTGTATTGGAGAGTTCAGCCCTGACATTCCTTCGTCCCATGCAATATTTGTGAAATAAAAGAAAAAGAAACGATTGGACATGCTTCATACAGATGGGATATTTAGTCAGCTTGGAAATGTTTTCACCATGATTTTAATACTCAGTAACTGTTCCTGACCTGAACACCTGTGTTCAGTTTAAACTAATGACTCCTAATCTCACACCCATCAATGACTATGGGTCTCCTGTGCAGAACAAGACTAAGGGGGTGATGTTCAAAAGTACAAATGATTGGTAGCCAGCTACCTTTCATTTGTGCCTTTGAAAATCTCCCCCAAAAGCAGTAGCCTTAGTCCAATCAAAGCCCAATTTGAGTCTCCTCAAGAGGGATTTTTAGAGGATGGATGCTCAGCACTTTCTGAAAATCAGACTCCTTTAAGGGTCTCAGTTTTGGTACCCAGAATCACTTGTCACTTTTGCAAACCTTGGCCACTGACTTTTGTGTTTTTTCAAATCAGTAGAAATTAACTTATGTACCCAGACAGGCCTGCCTTTATTTATTTTCAATGGTTCCTGAAAAACTGAAAGAAGAACCCAAAATAATTATATTTTTTTAAACTGGCACCTGCAAACAATAAATATGAAAATGTTTTTATTTAAATTCTTGCTGGCCATGTGCTTTTCTACTTTATTTGTTATATTTGAATAAATTGTTGAGACAGAGATGTAATGATGAAATCAGGCTTATTTGATCCCACATGCTTATCTTGTAAGTGACCAATAAAATTGAATAAATATGTTCAAAATAATGCTCTGGGACATTCAATTTTAATCAGAACTGCAGATTGTCAGTCTGGATCTGTTATAGTTAAAACACTAGAAAGTTACAAGTCAAATAGCAGATATTGCCAATTTAAATTTTATTGACTGTGCTTTAAGTAAAAGCATTTCAAGTAATGTCTATTGCATTAAAATATGTTTGTTACAGGACTATGCCTCTTCTTTTTCCCTTCTTCATATCCAGCATATTTTAGTTTATAAATTTAAATAATATATTTTAAATAAAATATCATGATATTTTATTTAAATATTGAAATAGTTCATTGAAATAGTTAATAGCTAGCAGCATTGTAAACACACACAGCAGGAGAGCAACAAATATCAGTGATCAGCCTGTTTGTTTTTCAGATAACAATTATACAAAATTTGAGTCTCTCAAATTTCACCACACAGAAGGCAGCCTCCATTGTCTGGATATCAGAGACTACACACACAGCTTGCGTTTACGTGGCAAAATCAGCCCTTCACTGCTCCTACTGAAAATCAGTACCCTGTGTATATGCTATAAGGCTCAAAACACAAGTACAGGCTCACATAAAGGTCAAAAATGTTTTTCTGGAAACATATAAAGAAGCTGGGTGATAAAACTTCCTGTTCCATTTAGCAAATGTCTCCAGCATCCCAGGCATAGCCACTGGCTTCTCCCATGAGGACCCAGGAGATTAGCCAGCAGATTGGAGAACAATAAGATGACATATTTAAATGAATATTCTCAGATTCCAGCTCTGAAATCATTTGAACAATTCATTCAACAATGCGACCTTCAAAGACCAGATTTTTATAAGTGTCAACTAACAAGTTACTGTCACATGAGAATGGATTGAATAGTTTTATAGCAAACGATGTCCAGAATTCAAACTAAATGGGGGGGAAAAAAAACCTAGAAAACCTGGTGATCTCAATGACAAATTGCCATTCTCTGTGTAATACTAAATAGCACTGAAATAGATAAATCACAGCAGATACAATGAAAAATTGGTATGAGAATTTCAGAGCACAACTTGTGGAAGGATATCCTCCAAAGCAAACATACCTCACCTGCTCGTGTTCCTGAAATGAATTCCAGAAAGAAGGAATCACATATTACTTGTCTACTCCAATACTCACTCACAAAATGAACTCACACAGCCTCCAATTTTGGTGGAAAGGATGTGGTCAAGTAGGTTATCACGCATTCTTTTCAGGCTTCCCACAAGTCCAGTATTTTGGTCATATGTATGTAGACGCTACAGAAGTCCTTTGACACACATTTTGATAAAACACATAAAAGAACAGCAAAAAGTCTATGGTACAGAAGGAGCACCCCAAATAACAAGGTGCTATTAGCAAGCCTATAATGTCCAGGAAGGGTTTTGCTATGCTATGGCTCAGAAGGAAAAACCCTACAATAACAATGTGACTAAACATTGCTCATTTGCTGAAAAAGTTAAGATTAGACCGTGCCAATGTTGTTTTGAGGAGTGTTGAGCCTTTGCCACTGATCTACTTGAAATACAGAAAAAAAAATAACCTCAAGCTGAAGCTGCACTGCATTATATCTAGAACTAGAGCAATCTCTCGTGTGTTCTGTGAATAATACCTACAGACTTACCTGAGACTGAAAGTTTTTGGGGGACAGGGATTATCTTTTTCTTCTGTGTTTGTACAGTGCACAGCACAGTGCGGTTCTGATCCACAGCTGGGGCTGTTAGGCACTACCACGATGCAAATAGTAATAATCTTCTGCCCAAAATACCCATGTTACCTGTTTTATAAAACTGTAACCCAATATGTTAGACCTCTCTGTATAATAATGTTGTGCCAATAGTGCATATACTTATGTGAAGATTCATGATTCTGCCTCAAGAACCTGTGTATATTTTTGTAGAACATTATTGTGCCATTTACCTGTGAACCAGTGTTCTTGCCTATATATAAGCCATACAATAATCTATGCTTAAAAAAACATTATTAAGGGTGCAGAGCAAAGTACTAAAAAGTTAGAATTAAGGTAGCTCTCAATTCCACTTATGTGCATATAATGATAAAATCTTTAATTATATGATGTTATGTTTTTGTCCGGGACTCCTGCCTCCGCCAAGATTTTCTTTCCATATCCTAGAAAAAGAAGTAATCGTTTCATTCTCTAAGCCCTTCTCTCCTCCCTCCTCCCCAATCTCTAGGCCTGTCTGCATTTTGTTTAATACATGGGTTGTTTTTAAATTCCAGCCCATTTTTATGGAAGAAAATATTATGTCTAAACCAGGAATTGTAAAGTAATATTACATGGGGATTGCCATGCTGGACCTGAGCACTGTTTATCTAATGGAGTATCCTGCCTCTGACAGTGAACAGGTTCCAGATGCGTCAGAGAGGGAGACAAAAAAATCTGATGCTGGGCAGTTACGGAATAATTGGATCATAGGGGAAATTCCTTCCTAACGTCCATAATTGAGTGTTTGGCTTATATCCTGAAGCAAGGGGGTTTTATTATTTGTAAAAAGATTATTTTAGCCTATTTAGTGTAACAGCAAACAGAGGCAGCTAATAGGAGAGTTGCAGACATTGGGCTTAGAGGGAGCATGACTTGGTGAGTGGTGTGTTTGGTCTGTTTGTATGTTGTTTGTTTGGCTGTTTGTTAGGTGCTGCGTAACATGGGCCCCTGAGTAAGCTCCTGAGACAGGTCTGGTTTTTGGTGCCTTGGTAAGGGCTGCGAGGCTCTAACCTTTGGAGCCTTGGTCAGTGCGTTGTAATGTCCATGAGAAGGGACTTAAGTGGATGACTGTGCAGGAGGAGATTCTTGAATTGAAGGGGCAAGTAAAAATGCTACTGAAAATCAGAGAAGCTGAGGAGTTCATCGACAGCCAGGAAACACCAGTATCCCAGGTTAAAGGAAGAAAGGAGCTGGCCACCAAGGAGTCAGAGAGAGAGCACGTCATAGAGGAAGCCTGGCAGTTCATAACCACCAGAATCAAGAGGTCATGGTGGCATTCTTCATGGCTGCAGAATGACGAGGATGGGCAGGCTGTGGTCACCAGAGAGAAGAGGACCAGACAGAATTCCATACAGCTAGAAGTTTCCAGCTGATACCAGATTTCTGCCTGGAAACTGTGGAAGATACTTCTCAAGATCCAGCTGGTCCAAGGGAATGGAGAGATGTGCAGGACACAGCTGTGGATAGCAGTTGGGCCCAACCTGTAAGAAAATCAAACTTGCCCACAAAGAGTTTTCCAACAATCCAAGGAAAACAGACAGTCCTTGTTGGGGATTCAATAGTCGAAGAACTGAAAGAACATTCTACCAGGAACAAGCAGGCAACAGAATAGTGTTTTGCCTTCCAAGAGCGAAGACATGAGACACCACTCTAAAATTGGATAGGCTTTTGAAATCAGTGGGAAAGGATCCATTGGTGATGGTTCATACCAACAGTAACGGCAGTGCATTGTAGGGTAACTTGCAGATCAATGATTTCAGGGAACTTGGAAGTGGGCTGAAGAAGAAGAATGTCCAAGCAATCTTCTCTGAGAATCCTGCCTGTTCAATGAGCAAAGATAAAAGGCAGAATATTCTGGAAGTGGACTACTGACTAGGTAAGTGGTGTAGGGTGAAGAGTTTTGGGTTTGTAGAACATTGGTTTACCTTCTATGGGGAGAAGGAGCTGTATAGTTTGGATGGCCTCTCCCTCAGTAGATGGTGGACCAATTTTCTCAGGTACAGGCTGGCTAGAGTAGTTTGGAGTGCATTAAACTAATAACAAAAGGAGAGGGTTAAAAGAGAGAGGGATAGAGCACTCAGCAAAAATCAAGAAATTGAGAACAAAATTAATCAAGGAACCAACTGAGATGAGGAGAAAAATTCTTTAGTTGCCTGTACACCAATGGTAAGAGCCTGGGTAACAACCAAGAGGAATTGGAATTGCTCATTTATGAGCATAAATTTGATCCAGTTTGTATTACTGAAACCTGATGGGATGATTCCAATGATTGGAATGTTAAAATCAATGGTTATGACCTATTTAGGAAGGATTGAATGGGCAAAACGGGAGGGGGTGTAGCACTCTGTCAGAAATGGCATTACCTTTTTCCGAGTCACTGATAACTTGAAAAAAAAAAAAGGATATTGAATGCTTATGATTCAATATCCTAATAAATAAAGCACAAGAGGAGGTATTATTGGTGTCTGGTACAAATCACACTAGAGAACAGGGTAACCCTCTCTTTATGCACCTATATAATGTATAGGGAAAAAAGCTGTGTAATCATGGGGGACTTCAGTTTGAGTGACATACTGGAGGGCTCATGCTGCCACTACTAAAACATCCTAGGGATTTCTAAATATTATAGATGACAATTTCCTGACTCAAAAAGTGTTGCATCCAACATGGGTGAATTCTATATTAGACCTCATCTTGACAGATGAAGAGGGAACTGATCACAGAACTAAAAATTAATGGTAACTTAGATACACATGATCATGACTTGATCACATTTATAATGTGCAAACAGTAAAGTGCAGACCAGTGGTATATATTCTTGGTGCTTTAAAAAAGGATGATTTCACAACACTAAAAACAATTATGAGCCAAATCAGCTGGGAGGAAGAATTTTATCAGAAAAATGTGAATGCCAATTGGGAATTGTCTAAGAACACTTTACGAGATGCACAATAAGGCACAATCCCACAATCAAGGAGGAAGGCCATAATGGTTAAAAAACAGACCTGCTTTAGAAGGGAAGTGAAGGCAGCTATAAAAATAAAAATATTATATATAACAAATAGAAGAAAGTGGAAGTTGATGGTAATGAATATAAATCAGAAGCTCGGAATTGTAGAACATTGATAAGGGAAGAAAAAGACACAAGGAGAAATCTATGGCCAGCAGAGTTAAGGATAACAAGAAGGAGTTTTTAAAGTATATTTAAAACAAAAAGAATCCTAACAATGGTATTGGTCCAATACTAGATGGAAATGGTAGAATTATCAGTAATAATGCACAAAATGCAGAAGTGTTCAATACATACTTCTGTTCTGTATTTGGGAAAAACAAGATTGGATGTTTTTCTAAAAGATCTGCTCTAGGAATTATTTTGAGAAGCTCTATGGCCTGTGTTATAAAGGATGTCAGGCTAGATGATCACAGTGGTCCTTCTGGCCTTGGAATCTATGAATCGGGTGTGCTTGATATTCTCCAAACCAAGAGAGGGAGGTTTTTGCTCTGTGCAGTGATTATGAACAGAATTGTCCTGCAAGGGGCCTCTGCGCCCCCTTTGTGTCATGGAGAGGCCTCTATGTCCTCCTTTCTTTAATAGGCTGGTACCTAAAGGGAGTTTGTGGCCATGGATTGGCAATTAAATACTTCAAGTGACTTGGGCAGCTTCCAGGGGATGCAGAATGGCCTATGGCCACTATACCAGCCTATTGGATGGAAGAACGGTTGTAGAGGGACTGAGCTGTTCGTTAAGGTTGCTTTAATTCTCTCCCCAAGCATCCCTGCAGATTCCTGTTCAAAGCTTTATTTACTTGAGTTCTGTGCGGGGGGATTTCACATTATTTGCAGCCATATCCATTTCTTGTCTAGTTCTAGAGCCCATCCTTCTTGGGTATGAATACATAGATTTAATTGCAGCGTCAAGTAGTACCAATCAATCATATGAATAAACAATCTGTAGCAATCTGTATTGTGTAAGTATTAGAAACCCTATGAATTGGGTCACTACTGTTCTTTATTCACAACGATTAAGGAATTTCAAGTCATTGGTTCAATGCCAAACATTCGTTGTCAAGCCTAACATTAGTGAGATGTAAGAAAATTACACTGGTGTCTTAGGGTGAACTGGGTAAATGGTGCAGGAGAACCTGAATGTGCCACCCCTTATTATTAATGCTTATATTAAATTAGAACCTAGAGGTCCCAACTGAGATGGGTGAAGTGATTTGCTCACAGTCAAACAACAGGTCAGTGGCTGTCTCAGGAACAGATCCCAGGACTCCCAAGCCCTGGGCCAGTGCCCTATCTATTGAGCCGCATTGCCTTTCACATGTGTGATATATGCAGTGTTGATGTAGCTATGTCGGTCTCAAGATATTAGAGAGACAAGGTGGGTGAGGTAATATCTTTTATTGGACCAACTTCTGTTGTTTAGAGACAAGCTTTCGAGCTACATAGAGCTCTTCTTCAGGTCTGGGAAAGGTACTAAAAGTATCACAGCTAAATACAAGATTGAACAGATAGCATATGTGCTAACTACTTAGGCTAAACTAAGGGACCATTCAAGGTGAAGTGGCCTGTTAACACCCCTGTAGTCATGGAACAAAAGGGAGTTAGTGGGTTACAGATTGTTGTATTAAGCCATAAATCCATTGTCTTTATTAAGACCATGACTTTTAGTGTCTAGCACAATTATTAATTTAAGCTGCCAGGCTCATCTTTTGCAAGTGTTGTGCGGGTTTCTTTTGAGGATGAGAACTGATAGGTCAGATATAGTGATCGCTTTCTGAAAAGTGTTTACCAATAGGCAATATTGTGTTTTGGTCTTTTATAATTTGTGATGGACAGGTCTCTTGGGCAATTATAACTTCATGCTTGCCAGCCTAGACACATACATCATAGAGACTGATGAAGGGAAAGTGTAAGGGTGCATGGATAGTCTAAAAAGGTATCAGTCAAGGTAGAGGGGGGAATACTAAGTTAACACCATGTAACTGAATATTCACACATTCTTGGGAGAGTTTTGCTGAAACGACTTTTAAAGCAAATATTTTAGGATTATTTTTCCAGGAAATAAATTTCATGGCAATTTTAACTTGTATCTATAAAAAGCTAGAAAGGATATTGAGTAGACAGTAGTGGTCTGGTGAGTGGGCCCTGCAGCTGTGTTGGCTTCACAAATGTTTTGCATGTGTCGTTCTTGAAGAGCAAACAAGGGGGGGAGGGAAGCAGTTCCATCATCTTCCAAAACCATGAGAAATTTTTCTTTTAGTTTTCATGTAATAATTGTATCAAATATGGTTTGCATTTTCCCGTTAAATGTTTGCAATAATTAGAAGAGACTTCAACTCCAAGAAACAGCTGTTCAGAAAATCAAGCATAAAAAGAGCCCAACAATATTTGCAAAGTGAAATTGCAATTATGTAAATTCCAGCTACTGGAATTGTAAACATGGGGGCCCAGGAGAACAAAACTGGAAAGCTGTCAACGGCATTATAGAGAAACACTCACTAGCATTACAAGGAAAGCTACATTTGGCAAATCTCTTGCTACCATGCAAATCAGCTCCCTGATCTGTACCACTTGTTTCTTCTATTTTGGTGTGGAAGTCAAGTGGCTGAAGTTTTTCTTTAGTGATTTCCTCTTGTCCACCCCATAATGAACAGCTGCATAAAGTTGTACAACACCATTTGGAGTGTATATTGGCCAGTATTCAGCTGAGATGAAAAGGGAGACACTTAATCTAATCTTCGTGGATGTCTCAGTGTTTGCACTTGAAAGTTTTTTATACAGGTTTTGAGCAAATACAGAACAAATTATTGTTACGGTTTGAGACTGGCTGAACTTTCGTGAACTATTATTGCTTTGGGACTTCTTAAACCATAGACTATGGTAAATTTGAAAAGGCCTGTATTCAGAATTTATATTTTACCTTCAGAATCAGCAGCAGCCTAGAACATTAGGAAAAATATTTCATAATTAGAGCTGTCTGAATTCATTTTATACCCAGTGAAGTCTATGATAGTTTTGCCTGAGGAAGGACTTAAGGACGTAGTCTAAAAATTCTAAGCATGCTTCTTTTTGTTTCTAACTCTTAGATCCAGCCTTCATTAAACTGTTGAGAACTAGATCCACATTTCTTGGTTTGGGCCTGTATGTATGGTAGAACAAAACCATACCCAAAAGTAAGGGAAGTCCTGATTCAGATTTAAATCAAATCAAAACTCATCACTGAAGCCCAACTCCAGCATGGATCAATTAGAGACATTGTCATATATTAGCTTGTCACTCATGTTCACTATGTATTCTTTGATTTCTATTCCTGTTTCTTCTTTTGATCTTCTCAATGATGGTCTTACTTTGTTTGTTGTTGTAGTCATTTGTACTTGATATGTTTCAAGTTCAAAGTTCTTTATTAATACGCCATTGTGATAAGGTTTCTCCATTTTGGAACTCTACTTCCCCTACTATTCGGTAAGTGATGTCTGCAAAAGTGGAGCTATGTCTGGAACTGGTATGATTGTGTTAGAGGATGTTGCATTAATTTGGATGTCATATATGGGCTAACATAACTCTGTCATTGTCCAACATTAAACAGTGTTAAACAAGGTCCAGGGCTTTGTATTCAGAGATCTCAGCCTGCTTAGCACAATGGCCAATACAGTATTAAAAATCTTGTACTGGTTTATTGAAGATAGAGAAAAGAAGGAAAAACAGTTAAAACATTTGAAATATAAAGTATTAAATAAGGCTTTCATTTTAACAACTTTTTTTGTTCCCTTTCCTTTAGTTGGAGAAAGTTTTAGAAGGGAAAAACTCCTTGTTTGACAGTCTCTTAGATGGTATCAAAAATGTCAATAATTGTCATATCTTGTGGTGTTTGGGACTCACTTGGAGCCAGTAGGGGTAGCGATGTCATCTGAATCCCTTTCTTTCTGGCCTGTTCTGTTTAGGACACTTCTCAGGATAAGGATGATGAAGGCCCAGCGTCCCAGGAAACAGTGGGGTGGCAGCCCTGATGATGAAGCTCACTCCAGTAGTCTCAGTCTGTTTTTTCTGTCTGTTCTTTTTGTTCTTTCATACTTTCAGCACAAAATCATTTTCTTTTAAGGACCCAAAATGGTAGAGTATCCGATCCCCTCACTATTTTGTTCACCAATCAGGCCTAATATCCGACATACCAATTTTGGCTTATTAACTTCCGGCTCCACATCTCTTGTTTTTAACAAGCATAATTTCAGTGCAATCTTTGAATCATATCAACTTGGCCTTTTTGTTGAGACTAATTCAGTTATTCTGTCTCGCTTTCATACCTTTTCCCATCAACATTTGTTATTATTGGTTATTGTAACATAAACTTTTACATACTTTTTGCAGTTGAGCTCATAATTTGGATAAATTTGTAGGCCCCGTTGTCACAGAAAGGCCCAGAGTTAAATGAAGCCCGCTATAAAGAAAATAAAACCTAGAGTCATAAGTTATATTAAAAGACATTGGAAATAATCTGAATTTCCTGGGAAAGAAAAATGGCAAGGGCTATTGGCAGATGTTCTTCATGAAGAAAAATGGTTTAATTCGCCATATTATGGTATTATTAAGCACTCCTCAAGATCAGTATACACCTTTCTAGCCTCTAGAGAAATATCTTGAAGGATTGAAAAAATACACTGGAAGGTTCAGTTGCTGAGTGGATTAATTCATATCAATTTTAGTACAAAAGTATGAAAGAGGAGAAGCAGACCCTAATCGCTCTCATTCAATCCTACAAACCTCTATTGGACTTCAAAGAAATAGCCAAAGAGGTGTAGTGCATTTTGTTTTTTTCCTCAGTACTGCTCATCATTGTCAATGAAGGGCCCTCCCCTATATCCTGGTGATTAACTTTGAATGCAACTTAAAGAACTACATAGGGTGTTAGCTCCCAGTGGCAGAAGCAGGAGTCAAGCTGTACTTGCATTTCTGTAGCGCCTTCCAGGATCTCAGAGTTGCTGAGGAACATTAGTGAATGTATCTGCACAACACCACAGAGAGGTAATTATCTTTTACAGATAAGGAAAGTAAGAACTAGGGGGCTAGATCATGAGCTGGTGGAAATCAGCATAGATCAGTGGAGCTGTGCTGATTTACACCAGCTGAGGATCTGGCCTAGACAGGTTAAGTCAATTGCCTAGGTCACACAGGAAGTCTGTGGCAAAGTCAGGAATGGAACCGAGGCCTCCTTAACACCAAGACATGTGCCCAACCACAAGACAGTTCTTCTTCCACACGTCTAAATCCCTGTGCACTGTTTTGAAAATATGTCTCCTTAGAGTTTCAGCTTTTCATCTGAAATCCTACACCCATAAGACACCTAAGCTTATGTGCAACAAATCAAGATAAAAATTGCTGGTGTATGCCTTTCAGTGTTTCAGCCACATGCTGTAAGTGATGATTTTGACAGATGCATTTTTCTCTGGGGATTGAATATAGTTCATCAGACTTAGGTTAGATCTGAATTATCGGAAGTAAAATTCCAAGGCTCCATCCATTAGCCACCCAACCCTTACTGTCTGCTTTGAAAACAACGTGATGGGAAATGTGACCCAATGCTTGGGAATTGAAATATTGCCAACTGTACTGTAGTGTTACATTCATTATGTCATACCACACACATCTGATAAGGGAAGACATAATGCTGTTGGATACATTCTTGTATACAAGAATTCCATAGGTCAAGTAAAGAGAGCTGTTTTTATTTAATAACTGAGGTATGCAGGTGCTAATTTGAACCATATGTATGTAGGGTCAAAGCCAAAGTGTATTACACCAGAGTGAAATCACTGCTCTGTGTTTGTTGGGGATTTTAGAGTTATTTTTATTTATCAAAGTATATAAGCAGTAGTTTATGAAACCCACAGAATTCTGTTCTCATTGCTTATTACATTTTAGTGCAGGGATTTTTCCTGTTTTCCCTCCACTTCTCAGAAGCCCCCTTGGTGCTATTTCATTTGAAAAACATCTGCTGGGAGAGGTTGAATTGAAAACGAAATAGCAGCGGGTCCTCTCACTGGGCCCAGATCCTGCTCTCATTCAAATCAGTGGAGTTTTTCTTTTGACACAGACAGGCAATATATCCTATCTATCTAATCTAGGTCCTTTATAAAAGCCTTCAGCACCAAAGTATCTGAGAACCTCCCAAAATTATGAGGTGTTTACATCAAGATATATTTCTCTCACCTTCTGTCTCTCCCCTCTCAGTCAGCAGGAGCTAGATTTGGACTATTTAATGTGGTATTATTGAGAGAAGGCTAGTTCAAAAAAGTGGCTTTTGAATTTTGTGCTGTAGGCACAGAGTTTCTCCTGGGAGTGAGTTGTGGATTCACAGCTAGATACAGAGAAGCAAAATGGATTGTAAAGGAGTACCAGAGAACAAAATATGCTCTTTGGGGCATGGACTGTTTGCTTTGACTGGTTTGGGGTTGGGTTGGTTTGTACAGTGCCTAGCCCAGTGGGATCCCATTCTCAGACTAGGGCCCTTATGAACTAATTTCTTTTGTGCAAGACAGTTTGTTTATGTCACACAGCACTTCTGAGCACCAGTTAGCAAAAACATAGAGGCAATTAGTATATAATTTTCTGTCATTTCACCCCTTTCCTTTTCTTTATTTTGGCCAAAACAGATAGAATTTGATTTCAACAAGGTCTTAGGAGCCAAGAATAAAACATTCTGAGATTGGAACTGAGGAAGTAAAAAGGTACAAGAAAATACAGAAATACTCTGTAACACTGGACACTGACATACAGAAACATGAGTTGGTTACGGGCTGCTGTTTGGACATTGACATGTCCCCAACTAGTATCTTAAAGTAACATGAGAGGATATATGAATGATTATAGTGTAAGAGGTTTTTTGGTCACTTACCCAGTAATTGTAAGATCTCAGCAACATGCATAATACCTTATATCTGAAATCTGAACAATGAAAATACTGGAAACTGCTACAATGTCAAAGTTTTGTTCTTCTACACTTGAATGGAATAACACTGGTGCATCATGAATCACAATACCAGAAGGAAAGGGCTAATCAGAACAGCAAAAATTATTCTACTTTCCTATCCTTTCTGTTTTCCTTTGGTGAAGAGATATTCTTTACTGCAATTGTCATTTTGGGGGGGGCTAAAATAAGTATTTTTAAAAGGGTGGAATCTCAAATGTTAGTCCTATTAGACACATTCGGCATGCTTATTACAAGAACTAAAAACTGAATGATTAGGTGAGCGCCTGTGATACAAGTGCTTTTAATTTACTGTAATTGGTAGCTTATACATAGACTAACAAACCTAATGAAGATATAATATGTGTTCAGCTTGACGTTAGTTGCACTTATTCAAGGGAAGGCTTTTTATTTTTGTGATTTACCTCTGTTCATATCTCCAGATGTAGAGGCAACACCCTTCCATATGGCCCAACAATGGTATGAAACAATAATATCCAGACTTTGACATCTGCCAGCTGTACTGCATATTAAGTATCAATATGTTTTCTCTCATAAATACACAAGAGTAAAAAAATGTTTAAACACCTGTATACCTGGCCAGGTGAACCCCCACTGAAACACATTATTAAAAAGTCTGTATCTGGGCATCACAGCAAATAACTATGGTAATCTTTTTCCAAAGTCAATATGATTTACAAAGACAGGTGTGTGCAGTGTTTGCTTTCAAAACAAATTCTTTTTAAGTGCTGTCTGCCTAAATGAATACTCTCAGGGGTGCATGCACATACCTTAGGCATCAATGGCAGAACCCTCTAGATAACCATATGATCAGTCCGTGTGGTTCCTCACGCATCCAATCATTCAGTCCAAGGTTAATAAGGAGCTGTGGTTCAAATTCATTTCACTTCCCTCTTACCACCACAATGTGGTCAGAACTTCCCCTGTCACACTCATTTCACTTTCATCAGGAGGAAATCTTGTTCTTCAGCCACACTGAAGATAATCATTGCCAGCTATAGTATACAGTGTATATTTGGCCTGCTATAACTTCCCCTGGTATGAGCACATCAGCAATTCTTGGAGTAATTTCCTGAGGATGCCAGGAAGAAACCAAGAGGGATTGCATTTGAAGACCAGAATTTATTTAAGCATGTCTTTTTGGGCCATACAGTGCCTTTGACACTGCCACTAGCCCTTTTGCCAGTGCTTTGACAGTGAGAGTTTTCATAACTAAAAACTCTGGTCTTCCACAAGACCTAGAGGCATCAGGGAAAAGGAGAACACATCAGGAAAATGCCTTTCATTTCTCCAGGCTTATAATTGTGAGAGTTGCCTTGGAAACAGTTGGGGAAATTCATCTTGGTCATTTGTCCAAGAAAGGACTTTGAAAATATACAGAAACCAAACTACATATCAGTGTTCTAGAGCAAAAGTCAATTAATCCACTCTTCAGTATATTTCTTCCTCAAATGAAAGGGGAAATGGTTCAGATTGTGATAACACTATTGTAGCATATTTATCAATTAGCAGGGTTCAAATTCAAGAAGACATTCAAGTCTTCTGTTCTAGAAAGCAACCTGACTCTGGAAGTCGTGTTTTCAGCATCCTGCCCCAGAACATTTTCATCACCTGGGCAAAGACAATGTCTGTGGGTATGATTTAACTCAGAATTACAGTATTCAGCCTTGTCAATGAAAGATGTAATATTCCAGTTACTTTTGTGAAAATGAGGAACAACTCAGATCTGTTTGCTCCAAAATAGTACATCTATGGATTTGATCTGGATTTACAGTAATGTAAATGGAATCCGAATCAGAACACAAGTGTCAGAAGGTTAGCTCCAGAGGCAAAAGAGACGTTGGTTCCTTGACGCATTCCTTTTTCTGGATTTGATTGTGGGGTTTCCTGTATGCTTTCTTCAAATACCCTAACTTCTCGTAGTGATCTAGAAGATAAGGCAGGACAAGGCCCAAATTTTGTCAAAAGTTCTCAGCTGAGATCACCTGTTCCAGTACACATACCTCTTAGCTGACAATGGAACACTCAGTTCATATGCCAACTTTCCTACAATGTCTCAAAAACAGGGTCACAATGTCCCTCTGTATCTAAAATGTCTTCAGTATGCTGCCTTGATCATGATAAATTAACATATTTGGACTTCAAATTTTGTTGTTGAGACACAAACCTTTCATGAGACAGACCCAGGCAGCAAAGTGGGAAAGTTTCTTTGAGTAGTCCACAAAGATTTTACTTCAGCTTCTGCCACCACCTCTCCCATCCTGGACATCTTGCTATCTAGTTAGCCTGCATTCAGTATAGTCAAGGTTCGTATTGTATTAATATCAGCTTGTCATGTCCCTGTTCAAGGAAATTCTATATTCAGACATCCCATTGTTATAAAGATTTCTAAAAGGATTGATTCACGCCTTCTCACCAGTGCTTGACCATAACTTTCATGGGACTTGAATCTAGTCCTTACCAACTTAATGGAACCACTGTCTAATCCTTTGGGAGGATGATTATGCTACTATCTGTCTCTGAAACCTTCTTACCTGGTGGCATGAAGTCATGAGAGCCTTTGGGGGCTGATGTTTGACCTCTTCTGCCAATATGTTCCCTCAGACTTTGGGGTTCACCAAGGGAAGCCAGAGTACACAACTTATTTGTGAAAAGAGCTCTGAGCTGTTGCCAAAATAAGAATAAACTTTGCTGAGAATTCTAGTAAAGATTACATGTAGTGTTAACTGTGATATGTTTTCCTTTGTAGAACCTGTTTGTCTGAGACTATATAACATTCCAGTCCATGAGGTAGCATGTGCACCCCTATAATGCTAATTTCTTTCTAGATCCTACCAGTTTTCATGCCAAGTGTACATGCATACCTGAGGAGCTTCCAGCTACTGTTTAAGTAACTACTCAAAGAACTACAATTTCTGATAAATTACTTATCCAACTCAGTGGCCTATGTGTTTAGTGATCTCAATCCAGTCCCTGGTTGACAGATTCTACAAAGGGAAACATATCACAGTTGACACTAAATGTCACCTTTGCTGGAATTCTCAGCAAAGAACTAAGGAGTAAAGGGACCTGAAGACTGAACACTTACCTTACTCACTTTGGTGGTCCCTACATGTCAGGGTTGAAGCAAGTTGGTGGGGTGGGTTTGAGAATTGCGTTGTACAGATGGAGGAGTTTGGTCCACAAGGCTGTTAATCCAGCAGTTTTACCAGGACTAACATTCACTCACAAAAGAAAAAAAAATGGAAAAGCTGAACCTCACTAAAAATGAGATCTGCAAAAGTGAGTTGAAATGTCCAGGGTAAATACATAGTGGAACAGAGACATGCATAACTTGCTAGCTTATGCTCTAACATTTCTAGAAAAACAGATGTTGGCCAAACATTATTTTTCACAAAAGGATCTTAGATCAAACTGTTGATGCCTTAGTTATGCACTCAGCTAGAGCTATTAAGTGAAATTCTTGTCTCAGCTACGCCCGTGCACCCCCACTGAGTTCAGTAGGGTGCACAGCTGTAACTCAGAGGGCAATTTGGCCCCATAATATTGAGCATTACTCTCTATTTTGGTTTTCCACCTATTTAAAAAGGTAATCTGAAAAGCAGCTAATAAAAAAAAATCACATTTTTCCCTTTTCTTTTTTTTATTCACATCAAATATGCTGACCCTTTTTCCAGGTTATTTGGGGCCAAATTTTTCCCTCCAACATTATTGCTTTTAGTGGAATCATGCTCACTTTTTCCAGGACTGAATTTAGCTCTTAGACTCAATTCAAAAGGAGGATGACAGATCTTTGAGGATCACAGGATCAGACCTCCTGTTTCTTCTTTCTCCTCAGTTGGAGAAAGGGAAATGAGAGGTGGGGCAAGCTTTATTCCTAAAAAGAAGAAGCCAGGAGAGAAGGAATGGCCTCTCACAGTTTGATCATTTCCTCTCCCCCGCCAAACACACCCCCTGAAGAGCTGTGAGTGAGGTGATGAGACTACCCTGGGCCCTTGAAAAGGAACAAATACTGCTCTAAAGGTATATGCACCATATTTGAGAACGGTGTTTTTCATGATAGAGGGCTTGATGGTGACCAAGATCTGGGCAGGGAGGGAGCAGATACAGCCCCTTTTGGCCTGAGTTTGCAGGGTCCTACACTTAGGATGGAAGAATCCAATGCACCGCTACAGACTAGGGACCGAATGGCTAGGCAGCAGTTCTACGGAAAAGGACCTAGGGGTGACAGTGGACGAGAAGCTGGATATGAGTCAGCAGTGTGCCCTTGTTGCCAAGAAGGCCAATGGCATTTTGGGATGTATAAGTAGGGGCATAGCGAGCAGATCGAGGGACGTGATCGTTCCCCTCTATTCGACACTGGTGAGGCCTCATCTGGAGTACTGTGTCCAGTTTTGGGCCCCACGCTACAAGAAGGATGTGGATAAATTGGAGAGAGTCCAGCGAAGGGCAACAAAAATGATTAGGGGTCTAGAACACATGACTTATGAGGAGAGGCTGAGGGAGCTGGGATTGTTTAGTCTGCAGAAGAGAAGAATGAGGGGGGATTTGATAGCTGCTTTCAACTACCTGAAAGGGGGTTCCAAAGAGGATGGCTCTAGACTGTTCTCAATGGTAGCAGATGACAGAACGAGGAGTAATGGTCTCAAGTTGCAATGGGGGAGGTTTAGATTGGATATTAGGAAAAACTTTTTCACTAAGAGGGTGGTGAAACACTGGAATGCGTTACCTAGGGAGGTGGTAGAATCTCCTTCCTTAGAGGTTTTTAAGGTCAGGCTTGACAAAGCCCTGGCTGGGATGATTTAACTGGGAATTGGTCCTGCTTCGAGCAGGGGGTTGGACTAGATGACCTTCTGGGGTCCCTTCCAACCCTGATATTCTATGATTCTATGATTCTATGAGTTTCCACCTCCCCCACCCCAGAAAGAGAAGGGGAGCACAGAGGGTATTTCATGTTGTGTTCTTGCTTCATTCCATAATCTTTTCCCCTCTCATATTTAAGGGAAAGTGTTAAAAGAGCATCTGCTTCTACTCCAGAAGCTGGGAATGGGTGACAGGGGATGAATCACTTGATGATTACCTGTTCTGTTCATTCCCTCTGGGCACCTGGCATCGGCCCCTGTCGGAAGACAGGATACTGTCCTAGATGGACCTTTGGTCTGATCCAGTATGGCTGTTCTTATGTTCTTCAGTTAGGTATTGAGGTTTGAGCCATAAAAGGCTCCCAGTTCAGCTTCCTTGTTTTTATTTCTTCTCTTTGGCTGGGGGTAGGGAGGGATCATGTCATAGTCAGTTGTCTCTCCGTCATTTTTAGTGTGTGTGGAAGAAATCAGCCTACCAGAGGGCATACTCTGCCAGTTCTCTCTTTCAGTAGGATGGGGCAACTGGGTCACTAGAGGTCTCCCACAATTCAGTGGGGGTGGAGGGGAAGAGCACCAGAGTATGGAGACATTACTCCTTTTTCTCTTTCCTCCATTGGGGAAGGACTTAAGATGAGAAAGGCTGCTCCTTCCTTAACATTCAGAGTAGCTTTTATTGGGGCTCAGTGTCTCTCATAGGGCTGCAGGCACATGAGGGAATTTTTAAGGGGAAGACACATCTGTGAAGGGCAAGAGTGTAACAGGGGAGTGGGCTGTCTCACAAAGGAGAAAATGCACATAGAAGGTTGTGGCTAGGGGGTGGGAACCTCATATGGTGGGGGGTGAGTGTCTCATGAGAGACAGAGTGAAAGGCAGAATAGCACACATATGGAAGCACTTGTCTCACTTGGGAGCAGCTGTGAGCTAAACAATCCAGGTGTTGCCATCAGTGCATCATGATAATGATTTACTGAGTCCTTAAGAAAAACATGTGCCTGGCTACAAAATGGCCTCCAAACCCATCTTGGATAGAGAGCGTCTAATATACATTTTAAAGTCCATTTAATCCTGGGTGTTACAAGTTTGCAGAGATATTACAGAAACTTTAGGTGTTTCTGGATGGGGTCCTTTATTGTAGGCATCTAACTTATATGGACCCTTGATTTATCAGGCTAGACTCACTATTGGGGTTATGTTATTGCCAGCCTAGGGTATTTTTCTCATGTATGCATACTCCGCTATATTGCTTGGTCACAGTGTGTACTGTTTTCTATTAATTATTCACAATCTGTCTTTGGTCTCTTAAGGTCTAAGGCCAAACAGACCTTAAAAGGCAGGTTCCATGAGAATCTGCTTACACTTTATTGGGGAAACAACATGGAGAGCCTGCTAAAAGGTGTATGTCAGCATCGTAGCTTGGAAAAGAGGCACAGAGATAGAGTACTTCTACACTTCAGTGATCCCAGGCTTCCACAGTAGCCCCTTGGAGGCCATTAAGAGTCAGTGCATTTAGAATGCCTCATGAGGTGCGCCAGTTTGTGTAATGGGATGGTCCCAGAAGTCGGGGATACATGAGGATGGCTTGAAGTCACCTTTGCTCCTTCCCTCTCCCTGAACTGTGCCCAGTGCAGCTTAGCTCTTCTACAGATCCAATCTGTAATAAAACTGAACTAAGATTACTGAATTTAATTCCCTATGGAATTTATCAGATTGGATCCAACTTGGGTAATGCTTGTCAACCAACTACTGTTTCATCTGGAAGCTACCCATCCTTTAGGTATTTTCTCTTCAAACCGTACGGTTGTTATTCATTATGTGGAAGGGCTTAAAATAAGCATACTAATGTTATAAATACCAGCAATTCTGCAACATCAGAACACACAAGAAGGTTGATTACTCAAAATTAGCATCAGTTTCATAGTGGAAAAATAGCCTCCATGCCTAAGATTTGACCTTAGAATAACTTTGAACTGATATTTAGAGGAGCCATCTCTACTTGTTTGTATGGCATTCCATTGTTGATGGTTGGAAATACTTTCCAATCCATTCTGAATTCTTCCTCATACATTCGCCATCAGATTTGCACAGTGAAAATAAATGATTGCCTGATCATTAAATTAAAAAAAAAGTTAATTAAGTACAAGATTCGGCCATTGGCCACAGTTTATAGCTTATGTATACAGTAATGATACAACCAGCTTATAAAGACAGAAGAAATGACATAAGTGGTCACTTTATTACCACTTTGTACCATTTATTTTCACATGAAAAGACCAGGACCTCTGAAATAAGTACTTGGGGGAGATAACCCTACCTCCATTATATCCCTATGTTATTCCCTCTCTCCCAATTACACTCTGTAGCACCATAAAACTTCTCCATTTTGAAACGCTGCTCCAATTCTACACGCAACGGCCCCAAACGACAATAATTTTGCTTCTGGCTGTCACTTGATATTGCAAATACAGTGTGCTTACAGTGGAGCTCTGGAAGTTACAGATGGAGTGCATTCTTTGGAATCTTCTTTGTTTTATCATTGCAGAACAGCCCACAAAGTTTTGTATTATTGCACCTGAATAAATAGTGCTCTGTATTTCACCCATTGAGGTCAATGCATATGTCTTGCAAGGGGGGCATTCTTCAGCTCTTTTCCGATTGTTTCTACTGAATAACAAGAGGTTCAGCACCCATGCGATCTGACTGGATGTGCGTGTTTTTGATTCTTATCTTGAAAGGCCAGCTGCTGGCCACCAGTAGTTTTATACACAGCAATATTTTTCTAGCAAGCAGGAAGAGTGTCCATCTCGGCAGTTCACAATTACAACTATCAGCATAGTTTCAAAGGCATAGACTTGCCAAATTCTTTAAATATTTTAATTTCATTGTAATGCATAATAACAGGTGTACAGTGTAGTTGCCAGTTTCTGTGTGCTGGCTGGGGGAGTGAATTATTATTTGCCAAAAGAGAATGAGATTTAATTGATATTTTAGGATGGAAACTGATCATGGCAAAATGCACAAGCCTCAGCTTTTTAAGAAAATTTGTTGCTTATTATCATTTCCACATGACCACCTTGGGGGAGAAAAATACCTTACATATAAGTTATTCATAAACAGCTCAAAGTGATCAGAAATGTGGATTTTTTTCCCCCAGAATATGTGTTTCACGTTGTTCTTGCTGTCTTGTCTGCTGCTTGTTTGACTTGGTTCCCTTCTCGAGGGACTGTCATATTATGGGAGGGGGGAACCCTATCATTCAGTTCCACCATGACTGCAGAACAAATGCATTCTTTTCTTTAGAACTCGAAGCAAATACAAAAGTCTGATTTCCATGGTCTTGGCAGAGGAACCTTTTGGGGCTTACATGGTATGACTACTGCTTAGCTGAAGTCTGATTTAAGAGCCAGACATTTTTTCTACATTGCTTCCATGGAGGCCAGACATTTGTGCTAGTTAGTGTGTGTTGCCAAAGCCCAAACATGAAATCAAACCTCTCGCACACCCCCACGCTAAGTACGGTGTCTTCCAATAACTGTGTTCTAATGACTCAGATGCTCATGCTTAGGCAAAACTCTAATGTGAACCTGTTCTCATACCTGACAACTTCTTCAGCCAGTCCACCTAAAAGGGAAACAGAGAGAGAGTTGGCTGCATGTGCTTGGGGCATATTGAGCACAGATGTAAGGTAGCCTACCTGATGGGCAGTATCATAAGTCTCAGGTGGGGCTCATTTTCTATCAGATTAATACAGGGTCAAGCATTACTTTTGTGCTATGATCCACCTTACTGTTTCCCCTTATTTTCTCTTCCCCTTGCTTGTTCATTTAGCCTTTCTGACATTCACCTATCCTGTTTGGGTCCTGACACTAGGACTTGAGAGCCCTGTTAAGAGTTTTTGTTTTCTAAACTAAAATCAAATTTAATTTTCATTTCCATTGGTATTTACCTGGCAAATCCTGTGGTCCTCGGAGAAAAAAACTGGATAGAAGGGGCAATGGAACAGCAGCCATGTTTAGATCCTATCTCTGTGACTCCACCTTGACTTTCAGATAGATTTCCACCCATCAAGGGGCTCTAGCTACTTGCAATAGTCATCTCATTCACTAAGTAGATTTCAAGAATTTTATCAAGAATAACTGGGCCTAAATAATGAATTTACTGGGTGCCAGAGACCTGGGTCTCATTTACTATGTGTGTTCTGGTTACAGGGTGTGTTGTATTTATTTAGATGGAATGTATGGGCCCAAAGAGTTAAAGGAGTTAGCATAACCCAATCACTGTCCAACATTAAACAGTTTTAAACAAGGCTCAGGGTCTGGTGTACAGAGACCTCAGCCTGCTTAGTACCATGGCCAATGCATAATTAAAAATCCTTTCAACCTTTTATTAAAGATATAGAAAAGAAGGAAAAACAGTTAACACTGCTGTTATTGCTGTCAGTATTAACTCCAATCTTGTTTCCTAAAAAATCAGAATAAGATAAACACACAAAAGGGGAGAGAAAAGAATAGCAAGGATAGAAAATGCAGCTTCTGTCTCTGTTGTTGACTTTCACTTGCAAATCTCGTTGTTGGAAAAGCACAGGCCTAGCACACGGTCTTATCAACCACTTTGAAACTTTGCAAACTTGAACTAGTTTCAGGTTGTTTAGGGCATTGTCTTTAGCTGCCTCTTTCCGATCACAGGCTTACAGCAGTGTTGTAAAATATACAGTCTTGGCCAGCTAATCCAGACTCTTATTAAACAGAAGGCAAAAGGAGAATGATAGGAAAGAAAAGAAATAAGGTGGGGAAGGAAAAGATCGCATGGAAAAGGAAACGAGGAGGACACAAAGTCTCACACCCCCATGGTATTTGGGAATTAACTAGAGTCAGTAGAGGTGGTGATGGCATCTGGCTCCCTCTCTCTGTCTGGTCAGGAGATGGTGGGGATGGCAGCCATGGTGGTGAAGCTCACTCCTTCCCCTTCTCTTGCCTTTCAGTCATCCAGCATTGTGGTAACTAGCTTTTCCTCCTAAAGTCTCTTTTTGAGGACCCCAAAAGGAGAGTGAGGGGCAGAATAGCCCATCCTCTCCTTACTTTGTCTGCCAATTAGGTCTAGTTGTATATATATTAGCTGTAGAGAAAGGGTGATGATTGGTTGAGTTACCTCTGATATCACCATGGTCAAGGACTGGTATACATATATGGCTTACTGCAACTGAAAGCCTGTTCTGTCACATGGGTATAATTTGTAAAGTCAAAATGGCTGAGAACTTACAAATTGGATGGTAACAGACTGCAAATCCTAGTGATGACAGAACCTGATGATATTCTGAACATAAAGAGCCCTCAGACATGCTTGTAGCTGTTTCCATTGCTTCACACAGACTCATCAGACATTCTAGGTTTCAGAGATTTCACAGACAGATGTTCACAATCTTGGAATTGTATTTTATGTATAATTTATCATTTATATTGTTGGGGTGCCTATGAGCTGTAGTCATGTCCGAGATGCCATATAAATTCCAAACACAATGACAAACCCTGCTCCAAAGAACTTAAATTAAAGAATTTTCACTGTCCTCCTGTTGCAATTTTTTGCTTTCAAATTATTTGCTGTGGAGATTTGTTATAAGAATATTTTCATTTTCCATTGTATAACCTCACTACAGATATCCTGAGTTCCCTGCTAAATAGCTTCTTCCCATACATTCTCTGTGACAGTCTTAGATGTCTGTGTGCCCATGAAGGCCATGGATGAAATCCTGACCACATTGTAGTCAATAGTAAAATTCCCATTGATTTCAGTGGTACTAGGATTTTGCCCCATGCCTTCCTTTGCTCTATTAACCAAACAATCTTAAGGAGTCTGAGTCCCCACCCTATCCTCAACGGAACATAGCATAGGGTGGTGTCTCTTCCAAGCTCCCAGAGTTTGGTGGATTGGGTCAGGAGGTGCCAATGGAGCTATGTGTTGATTCATCCCCTACACGCGTACACAACTGGAAGGGGACACAGCTGCAGTGGGAGTAATTGTAGCCCCAAGACTGTATAAGGAGGAGAGGATTCCTTCCTGACTCTGGTTGCTCAAGCTACGTTCAGACTCCAGGATTTGTCTCATGTTAAGCATGTGCTTAAGTCCCACTGAAGTCAGTTGTGCTTAAGCATTCGTTTAACGTTAAACATGTGGTTAAGAACTTTGCTGAATAGATGTGGTTTACTGAATTAGGGCCAAAGTGAGCATTACCATCATTTCATATGTCATTATAACTTTCCACATAATCCTTGTCCCTTTCCATAATGTAGCCTAATAGTTTATTACTAGTTTGACTCCTGGAGGGAAGAATCTAGGCAAAGCTTTTTACAGTAAAAACTTCCATAAATCTTTTCCCTGGCTATTTACAAATAATGAAAATAAAATATACGAAATGGCTAAATGCAAGGGCATGGGTAACTCACCTTAGAAGACTCCTTGAACAGAAAGTTTTTTAAATCCTCTAGGCTTACAATTTGAAGTGGTTGCTGAATTTATGAAGGTGTGTAGTAGAGAGAATCCTTTTGGGGATTAAAATGTTAGACTAAGCCAAAATATAAAATATATATTTATTTAACATCTTTATTAATGACCTAGATGTAGGAATCCTGATCAAATTTGCAGATGGCAGAAAGCTGGAGGGGTTGCAAACACTTTGGAGGATAGAGCAAAAATTCAAAGGTATCTTGATAAATTGGAGAACGGGGCTGTAACCATGCCTCTGTGGGTCACAACGGAGAATACCAAATTCAGGACAAACTGCTGAGAAATAGGGCAGATACACCCCAAAACTGGAGGTTATTCTCCCACGAGATATACCAAACCAGCAACAAAAGTAAACTTCTGTTTCACCACACTGGCTAAAAAGTTTCCTTAGGCACTCCAGTCCTTGTGTTACCACCAAAATCACTAGACTTAAAGATGCGTGGTTCTTTAAAACAAGTTTAATATAACAAACATTTTTCTGATCCCAAAGGACCAGCCACACACCCAGGTCAATATAAAACTCAGATCTTATCCAAAAATCACCCTGTTGTCAATCCTTTAGTATCTAAAATCTAAAGGTTTATTTATAAAAAGAAAGAAAGGAAGGTGAGAGTTAAAATTGGTTAAAGGAATCAAATACATACAATAATTGCAAAGTTCTTGGTTCAGGTTTGTAGCAGTGATGGAATAAACTGCTGTCTTATGTCAAGTCTCTGGTTGCTTCCAAATCATTGGAAGGTCCTCAGTTCCTTGATTAGAATGCTCCCATTAGTATAAGTCCAGAGGCTTGAGCAGGAAAGAGGCAAAATAGAGGTGTTTCCAGGGCCTTTTATAGCTTCTGCCATGTGGAGGGAAACCAATTGTTTCAAACAAAGCCCTCAGAACAGCTAGTGGAAAATCAGAGGTGACAAGATAGTGTTTGGAGTCACCTGGGCAAGTCACATGTCCCTGCATAATTTCTCTTAGTCAAAAGAGAAAGCAGGAAATCCCATTATTTGTAGATAGGCATCTCCCCTGGTCCATTGTCGGTTAAGTATTCCTTGATGAGCCACTTAATTTGAATAGTCCCTCCAAGATGTGCTGGCTAACTACCTTGTGGGTGTTACCCCAGGAGCAAACATTTGAAATCCAGATATAGAGCCAATACTCATAACTTCGAATACAAAAATGATACATGCATTTGAATAGCATAATTATATTCAGCAAATCATAACCTTTCCATAGACACCTTACTTGATAACCTTTGTACAAGATTTGTTGCAAATATATAACAGTGGTTGCAACAATGATCTATATGGTCATATTTTACTCAGATAGAGCTAAAATTCAAAGGTGTCTTGATAAATTGGAGGACTGGGCTATAGACAAGAAAATGAAATTCAACAAAGACAAATGTAAGGTGATACACTTAGGGAAGAAAAACCAAGTGTACAGATACAAAATGGGGAATAACTGATTTGGCAGCAGCACTGCAGAGAAGGATCTGGGAGTTGTGGTGGATCACAATCTCAACATGAGTCAACAATGTGATGCTGTTGCAAAAAAAAGCAAATGCAGTTTTGGGTTCCATTAACAGAGGTATAGCATGCAAGTCATAGGAGGTGATAATACCACTCAACTCAGCACTGATTAGGCCTCAAGTGGAATACTGTGTCCAATTTTGGCCACCACTGTATAGAAAGGATGTAGAGAAGCTGGAAAGGATCCAGAGGCAAGCAACAAATATAACCAAAGGGATGGAATGCAAGCCATATGAACAAAGGCTGAAGGAACTGGGTGTATTTAGTTTGGAAAAGAGGAGATTGAGGCGGAACATGATAGCCGTCTTCAAATACTTGAAAGGCTGCCATAAAAAGATGGAAAAAAATTGTTCTCTCTCACCACAGAGGGCAAGATAAGAGGCAGTGGGTTCAAACTACGGCAGAGCACATTTAGATTAAATCTCAGAAAAAACTTCCTGGCTGTGAGAACAGTAGGACAAACTGGACAATCGAACAAACTGCCTAGGGAAGTCGTGCCCAGGGAATGCTAAGCCCAAGTTGCATGATGATATGAGAACTTAGACGGCCCTTAATGCTTTTTGTTACTGATGCTTTATCTCCTTGCTTGTTTCCCCATTCTTGATGATGTGATTTTCAGCATGTTTTTTAGACTTGCTGAATATCACAGGTTTAATAGGCACAGTAAGGTTACCAGAAGATTTTGTAGCCACCGAGCAAAGAGCAGAAGGCTCATTAACATTGCGGGGGTTTTGGCAGAGTTTCGAATTCTGGTGAAATGTTTGCTGCAGCTCTATGAAAGGCTACAGAATGATTTGTATTTCTGATATTGATGTACAGTGGTGGCTGCTTGCTACATTGATTTCCATTGTCTGGAGTGATGATCGCGTTAATATGGAACATCATAATGTATCCTAGAAAGCTGGATTCGAAATCATTCCTGGTGATATGGTACAAAGAGTTTCTGCAGTAACAGGTGAAGTTTTTATTATAATGCAAGATATACTAGACAATGTACATACTTTGAAATCAGTTCTGAACACCTCAACACAGGCTAAATTCTCATGGAAGTCAATGCAAATTTTGCTGGAGTAAAGAATTCAACTGGGCCCTGGGTCATTTCTTTTTCTGCAATTTTGTTTGAATGCTGCTTCATTCTGAAATGCAAATTGGTTTCCCCTGTTATCATGAGGCAATTGCAGAATTAATCTCTAGTGTAGGTAAAGTTTTATTCTTTCAGTTCTTAAGTATCAACTCTGGTAAGTTGAATTCTGTTTTGCTGGTAAACTGCAATTTCTCTTTTTTTAATTGCCAAAAATTCTGATTCTACATTAGTATCTAAATATATGTGTAGATTCAAAGGTCCTGATTTCTGAGCAACTCACAAAACAAGCATAATTACATATCTCATCACATATACAATTTCTGTGATGCAGATGTCCACTTGGATGTGTAGCTGGCCATTTGTAAGGACAATTCCCCAATCATGGTAATTGTATTCAGTTGTGCAAACACATTTGCAAATGCACAGTTAAGAAAATCAGGTTTAAAGTCTACAAACATACTTTAAACCCAAATACTGTGCACCTGGAGCTACTCTGATTATACCAGCTGAGGATGTGGCCCCAAATACCGTTTTGATATTTGCCAGGGTGTGAATTTCAGATTCCATTTTTCCCCCTGAAGACATCTCTATATAATGCTGTGGAGTGTTAGTTTCCCTGTTCAAGAATGGAGTTTATACAGTTTTCAGCAGTTCTTTACCCACAGGAGCAATCCAGGATTTTGTCCTGTGTTACATACATCTCGGTATTTATACACAGGAAAGGCCTTCCCATTTTGGTTGATTTCTTAAGCCACTTTCAGATTTCCTGAGCAGTCAATTTTATATGTAACATTTGAGAATGGGTGGGTAGTTACCTGACCTAGGACCAGGATTTTCCACTAAGTACTGCTGAAAACACCCTCGTTAAGGTAGTTATAGTAAGTGTTATTGTCTCCATACTATATACGTTCAACCATGTAGAGAAACGTGAATGACTTTTCCAAGGTCAAAGAGTGTGTCAGTATCAGAGCTAGGATTAGAGCTCAGGAATTCCTGCATAAACCTCTCATTGAACAGACATGGCACATAATGCATTCGGATAAGAATGAACAAACAATATTACCAGAACATCTGAAGAAACATTACTAGAAGATAGGGTTGATTCATTCTGGGGGTCAGCACAGACTGAGAAGGAGGTTAATCTCTTTAAACGCTGGCAACGAGCGCATGCAGGGACTTAGTATTCTGCTTTGATGTTTCTTTAACAAAACAAAGCCCTTTCATGTTTAATATTTAAGCAAAATCTTTAATGTTTACATAATACATTGTTTCATCTAATGTTCAGCTAGTATTTAAAAAGGATAAAACCAACAGGATTTCTAATTCCTTATGATGGAATCCCTAACTGAGGGGTCACAAGTGAGGTTAATTTCCTGCAAGATGGCTGCCTTCAGCTGTGAATTTGAAATACTCTGAAAGTTCAGTGAATTAGCTCCGAGTTTCTGAGGTATTCTCACTTTTCAGCTCTGCTGAGGAAGTAGAGGGTCAGGTCTTTGATCTATGTGAAGTCCAGGGATCCACAAGGAAATCTGGATTGCTGTCTATCATCCCTGGGCTTTCTCCTCCCATGTAATTTCACTTTACCTCCAAAGTGAGTGGAAACCATGGAAGGCTCATGCAGCCACTAGTAACATTAAATTCATTGGCTTTGGAAAGGAACTTGCTGTCTAAAGCATCTCCTTGTTTGATTTTGTGGTGTTCCACTGGAGCCTCACTGCCAGCTATGCTCTGCCCACCACTGCACAGTGACCTCAAATGTGGAAGGGGGAAGTAGTTTTATAGCACAGGGTGGGAATGTATTAACATATTGCCAGATTACCTGCAATTTTGGGTGGGGGGAGATGGATGACGGACATCCCATGACCATATCCTGCCATATTTTGCCTCCTCTCCAAGCATGAATTCTAGACCCCACTGAGATTTTGCCATAGGACCAGGGAAAGGGGATGAAGTTGCCTTCCGCTAATGTATAGCTAATAGCCACACCTATACACACAATTGAAAACTTGGTTCCCCCCACATGATCTAGATCTGAATTTGGTGTGGTGTGTCCATCTGATTATGTAGTGTGTGCACTTTCAATAAAACCAAAAGCATTCACTGGAAATGTTTGTCTGCAGAAATGTGGTTTTGAAGTTTTATGCAGGTTCCTATGGGAGCGTTCTTAAGTGCAGATGTATCTACATAAGTTGGTAGGTTACCTTAAGTCACTGAAAAATCTCCCGCTTGAGTTTTTCCTTTCAAATAACTATTTAAATTCTCTCTCTCAGAGAAACAGGAGCACTCAGAGTTACTGATGGTTGAAAGACACAGTTTACTACAATTGTTTGAAAATCTGCCGACTGTTAAGGTAAATTCTGAACTATGTTTACATGCCATCCATAGAGGACACACACAAACAACACAGTACAACATGCAGGTCTTGTTCTAGTCCAAAATTCAAGATAAAATCAGTCAAAGTTTTGTCGTAGGGTTGCACTCATCCCAGTTCCGTTTATATCGGGAAAATCCATTGTAGTTTGAACACCTGGTTGCTGTGCAAAATTTGAGTAAAACTAAGGAAAGGTAGGATGGGTTTATGGTTAAGGCACAGAACTGGGACTCAGGACACCTAGATTATTTTTCTGGCTCTGCACAGACTTTCTCTGTGACCTTGGGCAAGCCACTTATCCTCTCTATACCTCAGTTCCTCATCTGTAAAAGGGGATATTTCTCTTCTTCACAGGGGTACTCTGAGGCTTCACCCATTAATGTTTATGAGGTATTCAGACACTACTGTAATGAGTGCCATGGAAAAACCTATAACTAAGTCGGCATTGCTAGTTACACCGTAGCTGAGGTTTGCACTTAAATCAGGACCACACTTTGTTTCACCTTTCATCAATTGAATTTAGTCTCAAAATTTGGCACACAAACTCTTCACAGGAGCATTGAATTTTATATGTATGTTTCAGTGAAATCTTAGGCCTGGACTATACTACGGGGTTAGGTCGAATTTAGCCGTGTTAAGTCGATTTAAAAATGACTGCGTCCACACAACCAACCCCATTCCATCGATCTAAAGGGCTCTTAAAATCTACTTCTGTACTCCTCTCCGACGAGGGGAGTAGTGCTAAAATAGCCCTTGCTGGGTCGAATTTGGGGTAGTGCAGACGCAAATCGACGGTATTGGTCTCCAGGAGCTATCCCAGAGTGGTCCATTGTGACCGCTCTGGACAGCACTTTGAACTCCGATGCACTAGCCAGGGGAAAAAGCCCTGTGAACTTTCGAATTTCATTTCCTGTTTGGTCAGCGTGGTGAACTCATCAGCACAGGTGACCATGCAGTCCCCCCAGAATCGTAGAGCATAGAATGTTTCTACTATCCTACTCCTCCTATCATCTCCATCCCTGACGTTATTGCAGATTAGAAGGCGAAAAAACTGCACTCGCGATGACCTGTTTTCCGAGCTCGTGCAGTCCGCCCGCACTGATAGGGCACAGCTTAATGCATGGTGGCATTCAGTGGCAGAGGCCAGGAAAGAATTAAGTGAGTGTGAAGAGCGGAGGCAGGATGCGATGCTAAGGCTAATGGGGGAGCAAACAGACATGATGAAGAGTCTGTTGGGGGAGCAAACGGACATAATGAAGCATCTGTTGGAGCTGCAGGAAAGCCAACAAGAGCACAGACCCCCGCTGCATCCACTGTATAACTGCCTACCCTCCTCCCCATGTTCAATAGCCTCCTCACCCTGACGCCCAAGAACATGGGGGTGAGACTCAGGGCAACCAGCCACTCCACTCCAGAGGATGGCCCAAGCAACAGAAGGCTGTCATTCAAACAGTTTGATTTTTAGTGTGGCTACAATAAGCAATGTGGCCTTGTCCTTCCCTCCTCCCCGACCCCACCTGGGCTACTTTGTCCGTTATCTCTCTCTTTTTTTTAATTAATAAAGAAAGAATGCATGGTTTCAAAACAATAGTTATTTTATTTCGAAGGGGGGGGGGGGCGGGTGATTGGCTTACAGGGAATTAAAATCAACAAAGGGGGTGGGTTTGCATCAAGGAGAAACACACACAACTGTCACACTGAAGCCTGGCCAGTCATGAAACTGGTTTTCAAAGCCTCTCTGATGCGCAGTGCGCCTTGCTGTGCTCTTCTAATCGCCCTGGTGTCTGGCTGCTCAAAATCGGACGCCAGGCGATTTGCCTCAACCTCCCACCCCACCATAAACATCTCCCCCTTACTCTCACAGATATTATAGAGCACACAGCAAGCAGCAATAATAATGGGTATGTTGGTTGTGCTGAAGTCTGACCTAGTCAACAAACAGCGCCAACGAGCTTTTAAACGTCCAAAGGCACATTCTACCACCATTCTGCACTTGCTCAGCCTATAGTTGAACTGCTCCTTAATACTGTCCAGGCTTCATGAGCCATGGGAGCAAGGGGTAGGCTGGTGCAACCGCGTGGTGCTGCCGGCTGGGAGAGCAGACTGAGGCAGAAGCCTCCAGCTTGCATGATATTCCAGGCAGGACTGAATCTCCATGAGACGAAACTTAAAGAAGAGAGTGACCTGGAGTCTCTGGCTCCTATTCGGTGCTCTAAGAGGTGGATAGCCATGTCTGTCCAGGCGCCCCGATTGACCTCACCGAGGTCTGCCAGGAGTACCCAGGAGACGTACGACAGCTATCAGTCCTACTGCACCATCTGCCGCTAAGGCAAGGAGCTGCTGCTGTGTAGCAATGCAGTACCGCGTCTGCCGGGAGCACCCAGGAGACGCATGGTGATGGTGAGCTGAGCGGGCTCCATGCTTGCCGTGGTATGGTGTCTGCACGGGTAACCCAGGAAAAAAGGCGCGAAACGATTGTCTGCCATTGCTTTCACGGAGGGAGGGAGGGGGGCCTGGTGACATGTACCCAAAACTACCCGCAACAATGTTTTTGCCCCATCAGGCATTGGGAGCTTAATCCAGAATTCCACTGGGCAGTGGAGACTTCGGGAACTGTGGGATAGCTACCCACAGTGCACTGCTCTGTAAGTCGATGCTAGCCACAGTATCGAGGACGCACTCCACCAACTTAATGTGCTTAGTGTGGACATACGCAATCGACTGTATAAAATCGACTTCTATAAAATCGACCTAATTTTGTAGTGTAGACAAGGACACCTTTAATAAATTTGCTCTCTTTCTTTGAAAGTTTGTCCTGTGTACATATTTTTTCAGATTCCTCTAGTTAAATAGCAACAATCCCTACAAACTTCACATACAGCCACACACTGCTAACCTAATGGAGCTACACCACAATGAGCTGACATCACTCAGCTCCATCAGCCACTTCCCTTTTCTAATGATGCAGGGCACAGCTTCCTTTGTAGCGGAGCAGCAAGCTCTTGATCTCTGACAACTTGTACTATAAATCTTCTCCTCTTGTTTTTTTTTTACTCATCCCACTCAGTTTTAACTCCTTTTAGTAACAAGAGGTCAGAAAAGGGGCTGGGAGAAGAGCAGAGTTGAAGCCCAACTTAACAGAGGCCTGCAGTGTCCAGTTCGGCTACAAGAGCAGCAGCTGCCCCTTCCCTCCTACCCATTTTCAGTGGTTTGTCAGAGCAGTGGTTTTCAAACTGCGGGTCACAACCCAGTACCAGGTCGCGGAATGTAAGGCACTGGGTCGCGGCGGCTCTGGTCAGCACCACGGACCGGGCCGTTAAAAGTCCCGTCGGCTAGTCCCTACCTGTTCTGACACCACACTGCCCTGGAATCAGCCAGCAGCAGGTCCGGCTCCTAGGATGGGGGGCCACGGGGCTCCGTGCGCTGCCCCGGTCCCAAGCACTGGCTCTGCACTCCCATTGGCCGGTTCCCAGTGGTGCGCGGTGCCAGGACGGACAGGAAGCCTGCCTTAGCACCCCCACTGCACCGCTAACCGGGAGCCTCCTGAGGTAAGCCCGTGCCCCAGTCCCCTGCCCCATCCCTGAGCCCCCTTCAAACCCGGAGCCCCCTCCTACACCCCTAACCCCTTATCCCCGGCCCCACCCCAGAGCCTGCACCCCCAGTCCAGAGCCCTGACCCCCTCCCACAACCCTGCCCCAGCTCAGAGCCCCCTCCCACACACTGAACCCCTCATTCCTGGCCCCACCCTGCAGCCCTCACCCCTGCACCCCAACCCTCTGCCCCAGACCTGAGCCCTTCCCAAACCCCTCATCCCAACCCTGTTGGGTCACAGGCATCAACAGTTTTCTTCAACTGTGTCGCCAGAAAATTTTTTTTGAAAACCACTGTGTCAGAGGGCGGCCTCTTTTTACAGAGCTGTGGCAGTCTATTGGGCTATATGGCTAAGCAGTAGGATTTAGCACAGGGGTGGCAAATTTTTGGCCCGAGGGCCACACTGGGGTGTGAAACTGTATGGAGGGCTGGGTAGAGAAGGCTGTGCCTCCCCAAACAGCCTGACCACCTGCCATCCACCCCATCCCACTTCCCACCCCCCTGACTGCTCCCTTCAGAACTCCCCCCAACCCCGCTCCTTGTCCTCTCACTGTCCCCTCCCGGGACTCCCGCCCCTAACTGCCCCCCAGGACCCCACTCCTATCTAACCCCCCCCCCCACTCCCTGTCCCCTGCCCCCCACAGAACCTCTGCCCCATCCAACCGCCCCCTACTCCCTGTCCCCTGACTGCCCCCTGGAACCCCTGTCCCTTATCCAACGGGCCGGCCCTGGCCCCCTTATCATACTGCTGAGAGCAGCATGGCTGGCGGCCACACCGGTTGGCCAGAGCCAGACACGCCGCTGCTCTGCCCTGCGGGAGCGCACAGCCCCTGGCAGTGCAGCGGCATGGCTGCGGGGGAGGGGCCGGGGTCTCAGGGGCCAGACAGGACTGTCCCACGGGCCATAGTTTGCCCACCTCTGATTTAGCAGCTATGAGGGAGGAAGCTAGATGTTTGGGGGACTGGATAATCTGGACAGCAGAGCTGAACCGCAAAAGTACTGATTTACTCTGTGCTCCATGTTGCCTGCTGATCCCAATCCTTGCTGCAGAGCTCAGCTCCTTGGCCCTAGTGATCAACCCAGCTTCCCCTGCATTCCTATTTCTCCTAAACCATCTTCCACATAGCAAATGTTTGTGAATGTCTTTTCATTTCTGTAACCATTTATTTGTCTCTGGAAAAGTGACCAATAACAACAACACACAATCATTAAAATGAAGGCAATAATAAGAAAAATAAGTTTCTAGTCAGAATGGATGTTAGGGAATGGGAGTAGAGGGAAGAACCCATCAATTCAGGGAGCTAGTCAGTGTATATATATGGGCTGAAAGGGGAGAGAGTTTTAAGTCATTGCTTTTTGCATTTTTGGGCTCTGCAGTTTAGCGACCTTATTTTTAAATGAGCAGAGTTTATTGTGGGGAGGAAAATAAATAACAACTAAGATGTTTGTGCATAAAGTATTTATGTGAAATAAAGTAGCAGAAAGACCACAGGTATAACATCCGCATTTTTTGTAGTACTACGAATTTATTTGCTAAACTATAATGGAATTCTGTGTGATTACAGTACCCATCGCATTCAGTCTGCCACACAGACAGTTCCTGACTCAGGAGTAACTACAGCAAACTAATTAATGAATGATTGGCCAGTTATTTTAAACAGTGACTGATTTCACCTAAATGTTTACAGAGAATTAATTACTGTATCTCTGTTCTTGAGAGAGAGCCAATATACCAAACTTTTATTGGGTGTTTGATTTACTCTATTCACAAAGGTATCCTGGCCTTAGTTTTTCTAACAATGTTTTATTTTCTGACATGTCTGGCATCTGTTTTAACACAGTGGATATATGTGAACTGTTTGTGTGTGTGTGTGTGTGTGTGTGTGTGTGTAGATCATGAAAGTGTGTGCAAGTACAAATATGTGTGTGTGTGTGTGTGTATGTGTGTATAAAATTATAATGTAAATGTTCCAGGTTCAAATGGGGCAGGCGTAGAGTCTGACTGTTCTTCAGCAACTGTGTAATAACTGAGAGCCAGATTCTGCTATCCATACTCTTAAAGAGAAGTACTTACATGAGAAATCCCATTGATTTTTCATTAATACTGACTCATGCTACTAGTCCCATTGGCTTCATTGGGGACTGCTCATGAGAGTAAACGCTACGCAACAGGAGCAGGATGACTGAGGAAAGAGCATAGTAATTATGCAACCTTCAAGGGGAAGAGAATCTGCTGAAAATGAGGAATTAGAGATTTTTCATGGGCTTGTATATATTGCCCAGGCATCTACACTATCATTTGGAACCAGAAATTTCATAGCTCTTCTGCTGACAAATTCAGGCCCCAGTTCTGCAAAGGCATGTGCATGCTTATCTTTAAGCACCAAGTTGTCCAAGTTAAATCCATGAGACTATTTATGTACTTAAAGTTAAGCACATCCATATGTCTTTGCAAGCCTTAAGGTTAGATCTTGGCTTCTGCTTGTGTGGAGCGCTAAGGAGGACAGTAGTGCAGAATTTCTGTTAGCACTCAAGAGAGCAATAAGAGTAGGGTCCAGCTGGCTCACCCTAATCACAAAGGGCCTTGGCTTACCAGCAGGTCTTAGCCTCTCCCTTAATTGGCCTAGATGTTGCAGTTTGCAGAATGGATGATCTGGATGCACAGATAGTTCCTTTTCAAAGGAGAATCCAAGTGTGCTTAGTAGTGCCTTGCAGCTTCTTCCCCTCTTTCCCAGCAGGCATTTAATAGTAATAATAATTACCATAGCACCTAGGAAACCTAGTCATGGACCAGGACCCCATTGTCCTAGGACAAAAAGATGTTCCTGCCCCCAAAAGCTTACAATCTAAGACAAAAGAAAACAGATGGGGACAGACGACCGACAGGAGAGTACAAGGAAACAATGAGACGATATTAGCCAGCGCAATAGGCCTAAGTATTTTAAAACACTTACAGTAAATGTCAACTGTGTTAGTTGATTTAGAGCTGAGCAATGCACATGATGCAGTATGAGGGGCAAACATTCTTCCCTCCTTGAAATGTCCTAATATTCTTTTAATTTGAATTGATTTAGGCGAAAGCAGCTAATGATATCAAACCATTTCCAGCAAGCACACACACTTATTTTGGGAGCGGGCATGCTATTAATGCTGCATTACATGTAAACATTTGGGCTATTTGTAAACAAATAGAAGCAAGGAAGTGTTCATCAAGGCATTTTCTTGGTTCAGATCAGGACATCCCTGGGGTCAGAGTCCAGCTCTGATAACCAAGGATAGCACTTGCTTTGAGAGCTATCGTTTGCCATCAGAATTAATGAGTGAACCGAACAGCCAGTTAAAGTCTGCAATTGAGGGCTGTTTTCTTCATTTTTGTTAGGCAGGTTTTGTCTGAGACATCTGCCAATGTTGATTTGAATGCATGTCTCGAGGAAACCATTGCCAGAACACATGCATGTTCCAACAGCAGTGAGGGCAGTTAAACAACAAGCTGGGACAGCTGGGTTGGGATTTTAGTTTTGACTCAAAGACCATGCCAAAAAGTGACCAGGGTTCGCTTTACTGAAATCAAGTAAATATATAATGGGGAGCAGTAACTTCTCCATAGTGAAGGTTGCAACCACATTACATTACAAAGCCCTATTTCGACACCTCTGTAACTTGGCTTGAAAAGTGGGTTTGGCCTGAAGATTGCCACATTTACTGTGAAGGCAAAGTAGGAAACTGTGGTCAAATTGCTTTGGAGTTACAGATCATTCAAAATAATTACCCTGATTTGAAATGTTGATGTCTATCCAATGCTTCTTTGTCTCCCTTACTTCAGAAATGGCTTGTTTACTCTTCAAATTTTTTATGTCCTTAAAAACTCCTAAATCTGCTATATTCAGAGAAAAACATGTTGTAATTAATAAAAGTTGTTGTTTTTTCTTTTTATTGTGGATACCTGAGGCCTTTTCCCATGGATTACAGTGACTTTTTTTGACCAATCCTGAATCCTACTGATGTCAATGTGAGATTGGATCTTTTTTGACCATTGGCCTCTCTAGGTATGTCTACACTTCAATAAAGACCTGTGGTGCCGAGTCTCAGAACCTGAGTCAGTTGACTTGAGCTCTCAGAGGTTAGGCTGCAGGGCTAAAAATAGCAGTGTAGATTTCATGCCCAGGCTTGACCCTGAATTCCAAGACCTGGGTTTCAGATCTTGGGCTCCAGCCTGAGCGGGAACATCTACATTGCTGTTTTAGCCTGCAGCCGGAGCCCTTCGAGCCTGAGTCAATTGATTTGCCATGGGTTTTCCTCATAGTATAGGCCTATCCAGTGAGAAGAGGATGAAGCACTATATTTCTGTGTAAATTGCCTTCTGTTGGCTGATTGCAGGTTAGAAAGAATGTAGCTTCTTCTGTAGCTGAAAGCTAATAGACCTTTACCTTTACTTGAGTAACAGAGCCCTGAGTGTTTGGAGCTATGGGACTAGGATTTTAGGCGCAGCTGTGCAGATATGGTGTATAAGTTGTGATGTAACAAAATGTTATTTGTTCTTCAAAAGTCTTACTGGGAACCAATATGTATTCTGGAAAATTTGGGGCAATTGGGTAAGTACTTGAAGATTAAAAGACTTTAAAATAGTAAGTGTCTAACTTCTCTTTGTGAACCTCTGTTAGCCCAACAAAATCACAGTAAACTTCAGAATTTGGAACATATTTAGTTCTTGACATTGGATCAGACCAAAGGCATATTACAAGGGAAGTGAACAGTAAATTACTTTTTAATTTGTCCTTTGAAAAGTACACGCAATTCTCTATCTTTGAAACTGGTGGAGACAAATAAAAATAATAAAAATTCCAATGCGGAATATATTCTCTGACCGACTTTCTTACTGACAAATTCTTCCAAATAGGAAAACATAGTTACTGAAGGGACATACTGCTTGTAAACAGTGTGTTCTTGTCAATTACTGCTTCCAGGGACCCTTACAAACGTAATGGGGTGCTGTGTTTCTTGAAAACAGAACATTTTCACTAACAGATTCTTTCCATATCACTTTCCAAGTTATGGAATAGTTGTTGGTTTCTTATTTCTATTACCATGGCCAGGTCTGCTAAATCATTTAATTGAATAAACTGGTGACCTCTCCATGCAGTTGATTTTAAAATTTTAAAAACCATACCCTTATTTACCTCCACAAAAGAAAAACTAATCCATTGAGCTAGGTTTGTCTCAGTAATAATTCTTGCACATGTGCAGAGTCTTGCATACATGGATTTCAAAGTGCTTTACAAACATCATTTAATTTACCCTCAGAGTGTTGCTGTGAATTAGATATGTCCGAATTATCTCTGCTTGATGGGCAAGCAGATGCACAGAGTGCTTCAGTGATTTCACAGTCTCACAGCAAATCAGTGGTGAGTAATATAAACCAGGTATATTGCCTATTAGAGAACACTGCCTTATGATAGGACCAGAGGGGAAAGGAACAAAAATATAGGTCAGAAAGGCCCTCAAATTTTTTTATTCTCCCTCATTTACACATAAGATCAAAAGGTGTGTCAGATATTGTGCATTCTTTTGGCAGTAACTGACCAAATGTGGATATGGATAGAAATATTTTCCCCAAACAATAGGAAACAGTATGGTCTAGTATATAGGGCACTGGACTGGGAGTCAAGAGACCAAGATGTTATTACTGGCTCACCAGCAGACCTGCCGTGTGATTTTGGGCAAGTTAACCCGCCCCTCTGTGCCTTCTTCCTCCCGTCCCATCCTGCGACCTACTTGTCTATCTAGACTGTAAGCTCTTGGAGGCAAGTAGCTCTTAGTGCATGCTAGTACAGTTCCCAGTGCAATATGACCTGAATTTTGGTTGGGGATTCTAGGCATTTGGAGTAAGAATAATAGTAGTAGTCATGGGCGGTGGGTAGCACAGGCAGGGGAAGTCTGTGCCTCCCCAAACAGCCTGGCATGGCCCCGCTCACGCTCTGCCCCCAGGCTCCCTCCTGCCTGCTTCAGTTCCCTTCCCACTCTTCTGTGGCTGAGAGGCTGGGGCAGGCAGTCTGGGGCTGGTGCACACAAGGCCTGGGGGCGCTGGGACTGAGGCCACGCCGCACCACCCGTCTGTCCACCAGGTGCTAGGGTCGTGCCACCCACCTGCCCAGAGCTGCGGGCACTCCAGCCATGCTTCCGGCCCTCCCAGTGCTCCAGGGGAGCATGGGGGGGCCAGCAGCCATGGGGGGGCGATGTTCCAGGCTCCGGCAGGGAAGGGGGGCAGAAGAGGAGGAGCGGGGAGGGGATGGGTTCTAGCCTCCCCTAACGGTTCATTCACCCCACCACCCGTGGTAGTAGTAATAATATAGAGATGAGGGAAAGCCCTCATAGAACAAGAACTGAGAGAAAGAGAGCTGATTGACTAGGGAATCAATCACCCAGTGAGACAGAGCAGGCACTTCCTACCCAGAAACCTTTGTAGACAAAGGGAAGACCTCTGGAAACCCTCTGGCTCTCTCACAGCTGAGAGTCACAGTTGCAGTGCTGCAGAGGAAGGATCATTTGAAGTAACTTGGTCAGTTATAAGACACATGGAGTACTTTGGATAGGTAAATGGACTCATGGTATGTTACAGAAAGGTATCCTTTGTTGTTTTTATTGGCTGGTTTTTTCCTGATTTAAAATAAAATTGTGGTACAATTGTTTGTGAACTGCGTTCTGCCGATCTTTTTGGACAATCTGCTGCTGCACTCTGCCACAGATATTAACATTTGGAATTCCAGCATGTTCCCAGTGTTTTAAAAGTCAGGTTTCCCAACAGTTTCAACACAATGGTATCAAGGATAACAGTTATTGCCTATCTGATAACTGATGTCCATTACAAACAGCTGTGGCATACTTTGAGTTTTTAATGGTAACCACTATACAAATAAAGTTCCATGACTAAGGTGTCATTTAAGAGCTCACTGTCCCTACACCGAGGAATATCTAATCATCTGGGGAAAACAGAAATATTTTGCAATCGGAACTAAGTGACAGTGTAAGCTAACATAGTCCTTTGTCACTAAGGAATGAGGAACTCCACTGAAATGGTATCCTGTGAGCTGTGAACCCATTTAATCAACACTGAGTTAAGCCAGGAAACACTGTGGGATTTGCTGGTTTGGTTTTCTTTTGTCCACACACACACACAAAAAAAGAGTATGGTTAATGGAGTGAATAATTATTAGCAGAAATCTTTTACTTGTAGCAGAGTTGGTGGGCTTTAAAGCCCCCGCACTTAGATTACACTCCTATCCATTTCCCCCTTTATTTTGGCGAGGCAGTGTTTTGGTGGGAAGTACATACTGATTCATGCTGAGCTCCCAGCACATTGAGTTTGTTCTGCAGATTTTTCAGGCACATGAAATATAATGATGCTAAACAATGAACGTGCCAATGTGATGCTACAAATCAACTTGTTTAAACAGGACCAAAAATGAAATGTGCCAAATACCTGCCATTTGGGAAAGGAACTATTTACCTTCTTTGCGTATAGTCCGATTCTATTCCCCAAAGATTTACTGTCACACAGCCAGAATGTAGATGGAATGAGAGTTAGCCCAAGAGGAGCTGCCAGCACATAGCGCACTAAACAGGTGGGAGAAGAAGGAAAACAGACAGACAGATATGGTCGAGTGACTGAGTGGTACTTAACCCACAAGATGCTAATAACAAATAAAGCTTATCCACGTAAACTCTGCTGAATCATTCTGGATTTTTCTAGCTCTATCTGCCTACTTGTCTCCATGTCAGCAAAGTTCTCTCCCTGTCACTCCGTTCTTCAAAATCAGCCCTACCCCACTTTCCTGGCCATGTTTTGCATTTCCCAGCCTCGGTTATGGTTGGTTTAAAGAGATTCCTGCCAGGTGGCAGCCAGACTAATTTTCCCCATCTCCCCACCCACTTGTTTTCAGCAGAAGGCCTGCTGTTCAGCCCAGAGCTGCTCTGCTTTCAGGTCAGTTAGTCCCTGCCCTTCTTCTATAGGCACATGTTGCTTCCACCTACTGCTCCCAGGTTGTTGGAGGACAGGAAAGAAAGATTCTCATTAAGAGTCTTCTTCCAACAGAAAGAATCCCTCCTCCCTGACATTCATCCCTTCATACCTTGGCCCAAATACTGGAAATCAGCCAATCCCTAGATTGCATCCACCTGAGAATTGGCTTGTTTCCGGACAGTTAACAGCACAGCTTTAAGAAATAAAGCTTCAAGTGGAGACTGTGTTACACAGTGTGTAGAACTTGTGGAACTAATTGGATGTTCTGACAGAACTGCATAGGAAACCTCTAGGAATGAAGGTTTGATGTCCTTGCTGGTGGAAATCCTGCTGGGATACCACTAAAAGGGCACAGACCAGCCAACCAAAGCAGTCCCAAGGATGATTGTGCTATCCGGATCAATTGGTGCAGATACGTTGGAAAACACATTTAGTGTGGCTTAAGAGACTGTTGGAGTTCTCGCTACTAAGTGTTGTTTAGTTTTAGAGAAGGACAAATAATGGGGTTTTATATAATGAGTGACTTTTCATAGTTTTCTCTATATAAAACAGACGGTCTGACAGGTTTATTCAGTCCACAGTTATGGGTGTTAGTAATAACCTGTCTTCCAAGCTCTTCCTCCTCCAACTTCCTCTAATGAATAATTATAAATAGAAAGGGCAAGATCTTATTAAGAGCTTAGCTTGCTGGGTACTGAGCTCTTCAGAAAATCTGGCCATAAGTATCACCGTGGTGGCTACTGTGTGCTGGGCACATTGGAAAATCTGACATTTATTTCACTATTTAAGTGGGAGCTGAGCTCTTTTGAAAATCTGGCCTCAATTGTGGGTGCTGAGCACTTGAAAATGTGGCCCTCAGACCTTTTTAAAATCTGGGCAGCATGTGCCCTGGGCAGCATGCTTATTTTGTTACATCTCTAAAGAGAGATCAGGGAGATGACTCCTTACCTGGAGAAATAATACTGAATGATAATATTAGGTTTTTAGCAGCAATGTTAACACATTTAAATTATCCCTTACAGGAAACCTGAATTGCTTACTACAGTTGGTTTCTGCTAGGATTAGCCAGCTGTGACATTGGGTTAATTTTATGAAAGTCTGTATACTATGTTTTCCTGTGATTCCAACACTGTGTGTACAGAAAAATTAAAATAAATTTATATATGATTTGCCAGGAACTTAAAACAGTTAGGTATACTGGCTGACTGGATAAACTTATCAAAAAGCCATGTGTTTAAGTATACGTATGACCTTGCTAGATGTTTTTTTCCTTGCCCAATGTATTGCCAAATATATGGGGTGAGGGAGACACAGGCAGATTGGGCCATATTTTCAAAATGGTGGCCTGCCAATTTGCACCTGAAGTTGAAGTGCAGGTGGGAATCTGAGTAACTGAATCTCAATCTAACTGCAGGTTCAAATTGGGGAGATGGACAACAACTCTGCTTTGCATCTGGAATCCATTTTGTAGGTGAAAAATTGCCCCTGCAAAAAGTCCCGATCTATCCCAGTATGTAGCTGGCTTCAGTATTTACCAAGACATAGGACAAGCATAAAATTTAGGGCTGTCAAGTGATTAAAAAAATTAATCATGATTAATCGCATGACTAAACAATAATAGCATACCATTTATTTAAATATGTTTGGATATTTTCTACATTTTCAAATATATTGATTTAAATTACAACACAGAATACAAAGTGTACAGTGCTCACTTTATATTTATTTTTGATTACAAGTATTTGTACTGTAAAAAAAACAAAAGAAATAGTATTTTTCAGTTCACCTAATACGAGTACTGTAGTGCAATCTCTTTATCATGAAAGTTGAACTTACAAATGTAGAATTATGTACAAAAAACTGCATTCAAAAAAATGTGAAATTGTAGAGCCTGCAAGTCCACTCAGTCCTACTTCTTGTTCAGCCAGTAGCTCAGACAAACAAGTTTGTTTACATTTGCAGGAGACAATGCTGCCCGCTTCTTGTTTACAGTGTCACCTGAAAGTGAGAAAAGGCATTTGCATGGCACTGTTGTAGCCGGTGTCGCAAGATATTCACGTGCCAGATGCACTAAAGATTTGCATGTCCCTTCATGCTTCAACTACCATTCCAGGGGACATGCATCCATGCTGATGATGGGTTCTGTTCAATAACAATCCAAAGCAGTGCGGACCGACAACATGTTCATTTTCATTATCTGAGTCAGATGCCACCAGCAGAAGGTTGATTTTCTTTTTTGGTGGTTCGGGTTCTGTAGTTTCCGCATTGGAGTTTTGCTCTTTTAAGCTTCTGAAAGCATGCTCCACACCTTGTCCCTCTCAGATTCTTAGACCTTGGGTTGAGTGCTGTAGCTATCTTTAGAAATCTCACACTGGTGCCTTCTTTGCGTTTTGTGAAATGAACAACATGCTGGGTCATCATCCGAGACTGCTATAACATGAAATATATGGCAGAATGTGGGTAAAACAGCAAGGGACATAAATTCTCCCCCAGGAGTTCGGTCACAAATTTAAATAATACATTATTTTTTTAACGAGAGTCATCAGCATGGAAGCATGTCCTCTGGAATGGTGGCCGAAGCATGAAGGGGCATACGAATGTTTAGCATATCTGGCACGTAAATACCTTGCAATGCCAGCTACAAAAGTGCCCTGCAAATGCCTGTTCTCACTTTCTGGTGACATTGTAAATAGGAAAAGGGCAGCATTATCTCTTGTAAATGTAAACAAACTTGTTTGTCTTAGCGACTGGCTGAACAAGAAGTAGGACTGAGTGGACTTGTAGGATCTGAAGTTTTACATTGTTTTGTTTTTGAGTGCAGTTATGTAACAAAAAAAATCTACATTTGTAAGTTGCACTTTTATGACAAAGAGGTTGCACTACAGTACTTGAATGAGATGAACTGAAAAATACTATTTCTTTTGTTTATCATTTTTAGTGCAAATATTTGTAATAAAAAATAGTGTACACTTTGATTTCAATTACAACACAGACTACAATATATATGAAAATGCAGAAAAACATCCAAAATATTTAATACATTTCAGTTGGTATTCTATTGTTTAACAGTGCAATTAAAACTGCAATTAATCGTGATTAATTTTTTTAAGTTAATCGCATGAGTTAACTACAATTAATTGAGAGCCCTAATAAAAGTATCTTTGAGAGAAGGTTGGGGCCCTTTTGAAAGTTACACTCTTTCCGGGATCTTACCATCTTTCTTTACAGATCCCTATGGGAGCCATTGTGGAAAAAGAACAGTTTTGTATGGTAATACATTTCTTTCTGGGCACTTTCCCCTGCCCTCACACAGGTTACCAACATAAAAAGTCTTTCTGAAAGATGTTTTACTTTTGATGTAATTTACAGCATGCAGCATAACTTCTGTCTGTTTTTCCTCCAGTTTCATTCTGTTCAATTGTTGACTTGAACTATTAAAAATCTCAAATTTTCAAAGACCCAAGAAAAATAAGCACAGTACTTGAAAAGCCCAAGAATCATGCTGCTCACCTGGTGCAGTGATGTAGTTGAATGATATTTGCACATCATTTTTTTAATGGAGACTTGAACAACTTGTAAATATATATTTTAAAATGCTTTTTGATAACACACATTTCACTTTCCTGCCACTTCCTGTCACAAATGCTGCTTTGGCTTGCTAGCTAACATTTGTTCCTGCTCTTCAGGCATATTGAAATGGAGAGAGACATGAAAGCTGAGCAGAAATAGGACTTACAAACCCATCACAGGGATATACAGCCATCAGAGATTCAGCGCACACCCACTCAGCTTCTTATCACCTCACCAATCACATTGCCAGCTCCTTATCACCGCAACATGTTTTATTATAACAACTCTCCTCCTCTGCTATTTCACCACCACAAACAACTCTAGATTGCATATAATCTTGGGAAGTCAGTTAGACTCACATTGTCAAAAGTCTCCACTTATTTGCGGTGCCTCAATTTTTGGGTGCCAAACTTAGGGCATGAATTTGAGAGGTGTTAAGCACCAGTAGTTTCCGCTGACTTCAAGTAGAGATGAAGGTGCTCAGCATCTCTGAAAAACATACCGGATGTGACTGAACTTGAGCACGCAAAAATTAAGACACCCAAATTAGTGGACACCTTTGAAAATGTAATCCTTAACTTATCAGTGGCTCCGTTTTCCTCATTGTAAAATGGGTAATAATTAGAGCTAGGTGACAGTTTTTCAGCCAAAAATGCAGATTTGGCAATACCAAAACATTTTTCAGTTTGTGTCAGTTTCACCAAATTGGTTATCATCAGGGGAAAAAAATCTAAAGAAGATGAAACATTTCATTTCGACATCTTTGTCACAAAATTTTGAGTTTCCGACTCAAGATGACCTTTTCTTTTTCAATTTCCTTCAATTTAATTTAACGTTATTAAACTTACAACCTAAAAAAGGCTGAAAATCTAAATTAAATGTTTCGTTTCAGTTCAAGTGAAATGTTCATTCAACCTGAATTATTATTATTATTATTATTACTTTTTGATGTACTGAAAATTTAGAAAAAATTCATTTTCAGGTTAATCCAAAACAGTTTGATTTATTGGATTTGCCAGAGAACCAAAAAATCAGTTATTCACACAGCTCTACTTATAATACCTAAGAGTGGTGTGAGGACTAATATATTGCTGTTTGGAAAGTGATTTAAGACACTCAGAATAAAGGTGTTATAGAGGTGCAATTTGTATATGATTATCCTGTTCAGTTTATAATTTCCCATTTTACTTAAATAGATTATTTTCTAAAGATATAGGCCTAACCTACTCTGTATGATGTCATTTGTGATTGATATAGCCACTAATGAGCAGAGTTATATAACTCAGTGTTTTGGTTGGCTAAAGATCAAACATTCCTGAAATTGCGAAAGCTGCAAGCCTCTTCCCACGCCTTTAACTGTCAGGAAAAAGGTACCTGTTTGTTACCAAAACATTTTAATGTATTACTAACTCTAGATATTTTGGACAGTATTTTCCAGCGTCAGTGATCCCTATTGGAGGCTGTTATTTATCTCCGTTTAATGTTGTTATTAAGACGTTGGCATACTTTTTTTCCGTACAACTATGTAACTCAGTGTTGATGAGTTTTCTTTCGAATGATCATGTTGCATCAACTGGCAGTGATCACCCTTTGTAGACTGTGAGTGTTAAGACTTCTATATTTTATAAGTGACTGTAGCAGGGTGCTGGTGCAAAAGCACCTAATTAGCCCCTGCCCAGTCAGCTCCAATCAGGGGAAACAAATTGGGGCTGATGGAAAAGGCCTGATGCTGGCCTGAGGATGGGCAGCACCTGCTGGCCTGACAAGCCAAGGGCTATAAAGGCTGGGAGGGAGCCAGAAACCGTGGGGGGCAGCCAGAGAGAAGTCAGTCAGGGAGGTAACTGGAGGCCTCCTAGCTGAAGGCTGACTGCCTGTAAAGCTTGTAAATAGATAAACACTGGTGGTGGGATAATTGCAGGTAAATAAAGACACGGGTGTTGCACAACCCTGAAGCCTCTCTGAGCCTTATTGGGCCCCAGGAAGAGGGACGGGTTGTGGACCCTGTTACAGTGACAATAAGATTTTATCTAATAAATGATCTGATCTCACTGTATTTTATCTAATAAATGATCTGATCTCACTGTATTATGATCTAAATATCACCCACAAGTATTTATAAGCCACCTATCAGGTACATAATAGTTTCTTAATGTCTATGTCAGTTTTATAGTGACACTTAGCAAAAACACTAAATAAAAAAGATCTTGGAAGTTGTCATATTCAAATTCTTTACAATCAAAGGCCTCTGTAATTGCTAAAGTGGTTATTATATGGTTATAGTGCATGCCTAATACAATCTAAGTCTTAGTGCAGGTGTTTGCCTATCTAGAGCTCCTTGTAGGACGGGGCTATGGGGTGAAATACACTACTCTGCTTTGTGAGGAAGAAATCTAACTTTATTTTGGCAAAGGTTATGTGGTTTGGTGAAATCCTCTCGTGACCCAAGGCAAGGGTGCAGAACTGCACCTGGGAAGAGTCTAATCCAGCCAGTGAGGTAAAATAAAAGCCACAGTCGCTCAACACGACTTGATGTGTGGGTGGTTTGGACAGAAGATCTGTATAATAATAGAACTGGCAGCCCCTCCTTGGTCTGATCCCTATTTAATGCTATACAAAGCACACAGGATCTTTATAGGGGAGAAGGCAGCACACTGCATTTATTGAGAATACAACAGTTAGCATATGCTTTTCTGTCACACACACATACACATCATGCACACAGTCCTGCCAGTTGATGTTTTTTATAGTTACCAGTCTGTTGTAGCTCGAGTCAATCTAGTGGCCAGTTAGATTGAACACGAGTGAGGAGCTGGGCTCTGTCGGTCGTGATCCGATGCTCCGAGGTTTTGGCAGGACTGAACCCAGAATTTCATGGCAGAACACCCCAGCTTTATACTTGTAAATTCCCATTTGAGTCCATGCATTTTGCAATGTCATCCTGTAATCATTAGTCCGTTAGTGGCGGTAATCTTGGGGTTTTCCACTGTTATCGTTTGATGGTTATTTTTGGGCTTTCCATCGTTATCTCCTGTTTGTTGTCTTGCCTTCGGGGGTGGTTGCACACCTCTGACAATGGCAGCTTGTTTGTAGCTAGCACAGAGACTATACAGCTCATAGGAGGTGTGAAGACCCCACTGCCTGGTTACTTTACCCAAACCATATTCTCCAGAGAGGCCAAATGTGCAAAGTGCCCTATATCGGGTGAATGTCAAAAATACAACATACTAATTCTGAGTGGTTGAATAGCTGGACATGAACAATTCCTAGACCATTAGGAGTTGAAAGTTGTGCCCTTTCTCCTGAATCTGCAGCCAGATATCAGATTTCATTTTCAAAACTTCAAGGCTGAGCCAATAATTTGGGCCTTTTAATATAGTGGACCAGACACTTAGCTGTTGTAGTGAGTGGAGCTGCACCAATTCATAAATGCCCAATATATAATTTCCTCCCTTGGTACCATATATATACCATCGGAACACTTACTATACATGCATATGAACAGTCTGGATCTTTGCACCCAGTAAGTCCCAGTTAAAGTGGGAATTTTTGTTGTTTGTTTGTTTAATGTTTAATTTAATATTCTCCTAATTTGTCTCTTTGGTGATTAGTACCACCCACGCTAAATCTATCTAGTCTAGTAAGACTGTATTCACAGCTACTGTTGGCACCATAGTCTGTAACTCCATCAGCTGACATCCTTATCCTCAGCCACTGTATACAGCAGAAGCCATTTATCCGTCAACCAATAGTGTTCCATTAGAAAACTTATCTCCTGTTCCAGGTCTAGGGAAGAGCTGTGGACATCTCAGATAGCACAGTGCAGTAACTCTAGGCATGTGCTGCCCAGCTCTTGCCACCAGTGCCTGTGCTCCATGCCTCATTCTGCTGGTACTACAAATAGCTTCTCTCTGCGGCACTGCTTGCTTTTCCCATGGTGACTGGCCACGCTGTAAGAAAAAGCTCTGTAAACCACTGCAATAAGAAGAGAAGCAGAGACAGCAGTGTAGCCAGGGGCATCGGTGACAGAAGCCCAGCTTCCAAAGGAGGTCCTGGGCAGTCTGAACAGAGGGGCTAGGAAATGGTGACTGGGAAATAGTGCTGCACACAGATCTGTGGGTGTCCTGCAGCTGCATTGAGTGGGACATCAACAGACTAGTCAACAGAGGCGTGTGTGGTTGGGGGGGAATCTTGCCCACCCCGGCCTTTCCCAGTGGTGTCGCCTGGGAGAAGAGAGGGAATTCTGGGACCTGGCAGACTAAAGAGGAGGAGTGCAGCAAAGTAGTATTTCTGAGGCCTGCAGGAGGCAAGAGGGGAGCATATTAAATTAAGAAGGGGGAGGGAAAGGTCAAGAAACAGAGGAAAGAAGGCATTGGTAAAAGAGAGAAAGAAGTAGATGATTTCCTAACATATATATTGTTGTTTAGAAGCCGGAGCAGGGAGGAAAGGAATGAGGAGGGAAAGGGCTGGACATAGCGTGTTAGTCCTGGAAAACGTTTCCCTGAGAAAATGGAATAAAAGAAGTGTAAAATAAAGGGAAGAAAGCAACTATCCATAAAAAATAAAAACACAGCCAGCTCGATATTCCATTTCCTTGAATTCCGTGTACAGTAGATACTTTGCCTCAGTCTTTAATAAGACTAAAAAGGATCCTAGGGATAATGGTAGCATGACAAATGGGAATGAGGATATGGAGGTAGACATTACCATATTTGAGGTAGAAGCGAAACTCAAACAGCTTAATGGGACTAAATCGGGGGGCCCAGATATTCTTCATCCAAGAATATTAAAGGAATTGGCACATGAAATTGCAAGCCCATTAGCAAGAATTTTTAATGAATCTGTAAACTCAGGGGTTGTACCGTATGATTGGAGAATTGCTAACATAGTTCCTATTTTTAAGAAAGGGAAAAAAAGTGATCCAGGTAATTATGGGCCTGTTAGTTTGACATCTGTAGTATGCAAGGTCTTGGAAAAAATTTTGAAGGAGAGGGTAGTTAAGGACATTGAAGTCAATGGTAAATGGGACAAAATACAACATGGTTTTACAAAAGGTAGATCATGCCAAACGAACCTGATCTCCTTCTTTGAGAAAGTAACAGATTTTTTAGACAAAGGAAACGCAGTGGATCTAATTTACCTAGATTTCAGTAGGGCATTTGATACCGTGCCACATGGGGAATTATTAGTTAAATTGGATAAGATGGGGATCAATAGAAAAATTGAAAGGTGGATAAGGAATTGGTTAAAGGGGAGACTACAACGGGTCCTACTGAAAGGTGAACTGTCAGGCTGGAGGGAGGTTACCAGTGGAGTTCCTCAAGGATCGGTTTTGGGAGCAATCTTATTTAATCTTTTTATTACTGACCTTGGCACAAAAAGTGGGAATGTGCTAATAAAGTTTGTGGATGATACAAAGCTGGGAGGTATTGCCAATTTAGAGAAGGACAGGGATATCCTCCAGGAGGATCTGGATGACCTTGTAAACTGGAGTAATAGTAATAGGATGAAATTTAACAGTGAGAAGTGTAAGGTCATGCATTTAGGGTTTAATAACAAGAATTTTAGTTATAAGCTAGGGACGCATCAATTAGAAGTAACGGAGGAGGAAAAGGACCTTGGAGTACGGGTTGATCATAAGATGACTATGAGCCACCAATGTGATATGGCCATGAAAAAAGCTAATGCGGTCTTGGGATGCATCAGGAGAGGTATTTCCAGTAGGGATAAGGAGGTTTTAGTACCGTTATACAAGGCACTGGTGAGACCTCACCTAGAATAGTGTGTGCAGTTCTGGTCTCCCATGTTTAAGAAGGATGAATTCAAACTGGAACAGGTACAGAGAAGGGCTACTAGGATGATCTGAGGAATGGAAAACTTGTCTTATGAAAGGAGACTCAAGGAGCTTGGCTTGTTTAGCCTAACTAAAAGAAGGTTGAGGGGAGATATGATTGCTCTCTATAAATATATCAGAGGGATAAATACCGGAGAGGGAGAGGAATTATTTAAGTTCAGTATCAATGTGGACACAAGAACAAATGGATAGAAACTGGCCACCAGGAAATTTAGACTAGAAATTAGACAAAGGTTTCTAACCATCAGAGAAGTGAAGTTTTGGAATAGCCTTCCAAGGGAAGTAGTGGGGGCAAAAGATCTATCTGGCTTTAAGATTAAACTCGATAAGTTTATGGAGGAGATGGTATGATGGGATAACATGGTTTTGGTAATTAAATATTCATGGTAAATAAGCCCAATGGCCTGTGATGGGATATTAGATGGGGTGGGATCTGAGTTTTTCTGTAGTATCTGGCTGATGAATCTTGCCCATATGCTCAGGGTTTAGCTGATCGCCATATGTGGGGTCGGGAAGGAATTTTCCTCCAGGGCAGATTGGAAGAGGCCCTGGAGGTTTTTCGCCTTCCTCTGTAGCATGGGGCACGGGTCACTTGCTCGAGGATTCTCTGCTCCTTGAAGTCTTTAAACTACGATTTGAGGATTTCAGTAGCACAGATATAGGTGTGAGGTTTTTTGCAGGAGTGGTGGGTGAAATTCTGTGGCCTGCGTTGTGCAGGAGGTCAGACTAGATGATCATAATGGTCCCTTCTGACCTAAATATCTATGAATCTATGAAATTGGGTGTAAAGCACTACTAAATCACTATGGTAAGGATTCCTTTGAACTGATATAAATGACTGTACAAGGTGCAGGGCAATGGAGGAACTGGCCTTCCAAGCAGAATAGACAGGAACAAAAGGAAGGGAAGAAAAAAAAAGATCAAATGCAGGGGGAATAGAACCACAAAGAAAGAATTCTATAGTAGGAAAGAGATTGAACAGGTGGAGTAGAATAAAAATAAACAGCCATTTAATGATGTCTAAAACTGTCTAGAGACAATATTGAAGGAATCTGTAGAGGCAAGAAAAATTAGAGAAGCAAAATAAAAAATACTGAGTTACGGGTTGTTGTTCATGACATGCAAATTGTAAAAGTGATGTTACACAGTCTGGACAATGGTCTTAACCAAAACCGTGTCTGTGTCTCGTCCAAATTTCATTGCATTTTTTTCTAACTTGCCTTTTTACTGAGCATGAAATTTGATTACCTTTATTAATATTAACAACTGTTTTTAGTGGTGATAAAATTATCCATCCTCTTTTCAAATCACACCAGAGTGCTACCAATAAGAGGATATCATTGTATGATATGTCACTTGAATTTTGTAAGTTATTTTCTCTCTTTAATATAACCAACCTATTTGCATCTTCAAGTGCTGCTGTACACAGGGAAGACATTTTTATTGAGTCAATCATAACTAGTACAACTATACATTTAAAGATGCAGCTGTTTTGTGCTTGTTGCCTTTTTTAAATATCATGATTACAAACCCTATTTTCTCTAACTGGGCATGATTCACTGAGATTTTGTTCTGCCAAACGGTAGCATTAAAATAATTACATCAAAAGATGTCTTAAGAGTGAATATCTTAAGAAGATGACAAGTGAATGCATGTAGCATACGCTATACAGGTGCTGATTCTGCCAGTACAGATACGGTAGTTCAGGAGGGGACCTGCCTAAACAGCTTCCTATCTCAATTAGAATAAAAAAGAATCATTTTGTTTTGCTAGTTCCTTAAGACTATAGAGTAGATGTTGAAATATAGTTACAGTTCCACAAACACTTAGTGAGTGGGAAAATGTCAAAATAACACCACTTGGCCTGTACCAGCCCCAAAACATTCCTCAGTGCCTTTACGGTTAGGTATAAAAGGTTTCTGATGAGCTTCTATTTGAAAGAGACTGAAACAGATATTAATGAATATCAAAGATACTCAAAATGGCTTTAAATGAGTGACATCTGTTCAAAAACGGTACCTGTTAATAATTCTCACTGAAAGCTTCTGATAAAGGAGAAATTTGGTCTATATTTGTAGAATGGTTCATTTTGAAAATTAGATGCAGTGTAGGAACCTAAGGAAACTATAAGTCTATTATCACAGAATCATAGAATATTAGGGTTGGAAGAGACCTCAGGAGGTCATCTAGTCCAACCCCCTGCTCCAAGCAGGACCAACACCCACTAAATCATCCCAGCCAGGGCTTTGTCAAGCCGGGCCTTAAAAACCTCTAAGTATGGAGATTCCACCACCTCCCTAGGGAACCCAGTCCAGTGCTTCACCATCCTCCTAGTGAAATAGTGTTTCCTGATATCCAACCTAGACCTCCCCACTGCAACTTGAGACCATTGCTTCTTGTTCTGTCGTCTGCCACCACTGAGAACAGCCAAGCTCCATCCTCTTTGGAACCCCCCCCTTCAGGTAGTTGAAGGCTGCTATCAAATCTCCCCTCACTCTACTCTTTTGTAAACTAAATAACCCCAGTTCCCGCAGCCTCTCCTCGTAAGTCATGTGCCCCAGCCCCCTAATCATTTTAGTTTCCCTCCGCTGGACTCTCTCCAATTTGTCCACATCCCTTCAGTAGTGGGGGAACCAAAACTGGACACAGTACTCCAGGTGTGTCCTCACCAGTGCTGAATAGAGGGGAATAATCACTTCCCTCGCTCTGCTGGCAATGCTCCTACTAATACAGCCCAATATGCTGTTGGCCTTCTTGGCAACAAGGGCACATTGCAGACTCATATCCAGCTTCTCGTCCACTGTAATCCCCAGGTCCTTTTCTGCAGAACTGCTGCTTAGCCAGTCGGTCCCCAGCCTGTAGCGGTGCACGGGATTCTTCCTTCGTAAGTGCAGGACTCAGCACTTGTCCATGTTGAACCTCATCAGATTTCTTTTGGCCCAATCCTCCAATTTGTCTAGGTCATTCTGGACCCTATCCCTACCCTCCAGTGTATCTACCTCTCCCCGCAGCTTAGTGTCATCTGCGAACTTGCTGAGGGTACAATCAATCCCATCATCCAGATCATTAGTAAAGATGCTGAACAAAACCGGCCCCAGTACCGACCCCTGGGGCACTCCTCTTGATACCGGCTGCCAACTAGACATCGAGCCATTGATCACTACCCGTTGAGCCCGACAATCTAGCTAGTTTTCTATCCAACTTATAGCCCATTCATCCAATCCATACTTTTTTAACTTGCTGGCAAAGTCAGTGACTTTTGCAAAGATCTTTGCATTTTCTTTTTGCAATTTAATCCGAGGATCAACTCAGATATATAGAGAAGTTTGAGTTCCTGAAAAATTCTAAAAAAAGGTACCTTAATAGACTTTTTGAGATCAGGGGCAGGGACTTAGTCTTTAATATAAAGTTCTGCTCTGAAAAGAAGCTATTTTAAAATGTAACTTTCTCAACAGATCTCCTCCTTGAGTGTATTCTGGGTCATATCTGCTTATTATAATGACAAAAAACAAGTTTTAAACACTTCTCCTCCTGAAAGATCCCACAGCTTTGGGAAAGTAGTGACCTGGAGTATATTCACTCTCCCACATCTCCAACAGAATTAACTAAATTCCATTGGAAAGGTCAAATTCAGCCCTCCACTGAAAGCAGTGGGGAATGCATAGTTATAACTGAGAATTTGGCCTGCCTAAATTTTTATTACTGGTAATGAAGGAAAAAATCCAGCTTGACTTTCAGATCCCAGATTGAGTTTGCAGGGGTAGCAATCAGAAAAAGCATCCTTTTACATGCAAATAGAGCAAATTTGATCTGGAAATAACTGAGATATAATAAACATGAAATCCCTTAATACCATATTTGAGTTACTTTTGAGAGCAGAAACATACTTTAAAGGAGAAAGATCAAACATTTGATGGACAAATATGTCTCTTCCTTTCCAACCTTTGCCCATGTGAGTTGCTAGTGTTGGAAAAGAGATTTTGGGAGAAGAGGCCGATCCCTCGAGCAAAAAATTTAGTACAGTGGAGTCGCATCTTATGCGGGGGTTAGGTTCTAAAGTCAGCGCGTAAGGCGAAAATCCCGTATAGTCAAAATTACCCTTGAAAATCCTTTAAATCGCCCATAAAGAACAGTATATTGTACATGGTTTTGTGTATACAACTCTGTACAGTAATATGTATAATGTATACAGTAATGTACAGTATATAATAAAAAGTACATATGCAAAATATAATTTTACAGTACCGTATTTTTAATTACAGGGAGTAATTACAGGGGGGTAGTTACAGGGGGTTGTCAGGGCTTGATGTCGATCCAGGAGACGGAGGTGACAGAGAGCTTTGGTGACGGAGACTGAGTGGTAGACGAAGTGGCTGGCTCTGGTTCAGCTCGAGAAGTTGATTGCGTAGGCTCATCTGCTGCTGGTTGTTTTTCCGAAAAACATGGTGATCGGCAACTGTCGCTGTTGTCTCTTGAGCTGTTCAAACATTTCTTGATACGGTCTCAAATCGTCCATAATACTATGTGTGATTTTGAGGCTTCGTTCCATAGTGGGATCGTATTCAGAAATTAAATCATTCAAGTGTTTCACTGCTTGGAACACTTCATCAAATTTATGAAGATTCCAACTTGCTGGCTCTTCCTGTTCGTCATCATCATCTTCATCTTCTGTAGACAATTTTACCAGTTCCTCTAACTCTTCATTAGTCAGTGTGTTTCTGTGGCTCTCAATTAATTCTTCAGTTTCTTCCTCAAGGATGTCGACAAAGCCATCACCACCCACTTGCCTGGCCACCTGAACAACGTGTTTTGTTTCTTTGTCAATGGTCGGGAAACCCTTAAAATCATTCACACATTCTTTCCATAGGTTTCGCCAACATGCATTGACTGTTTCAGCCTTGATTTCATCCATTGCCTGTTTAATATAAGTGATACAATCGGCAATGTTGAAGGACTTCCAACACTCCATCACATTAAGACTGGGCTCAGCATCCATAGCGCTACGTATCCGTGGGAACGTAAGCCTCGTGTACGTGGCCTTGAAACAGCAAATCACGCCTTGGTCGAGAGGTTGGAGGTGGTATTGGGGGGGAGAAAGATGACTTCAACATCGTTATGCGCAAACTGGAGTGCTGCAGGGTGGCGAGGAGCATTGTCTTCGATCAGCAACACTTTAAAGTCAAGTCCTTTCTCTTCGAGGTACTGCTTGACCTTCTGAATGAAACACTTGTGGAACCAATCCAGAAATAATGCTGCCGTCACCCAAGCCTTTTTATTTGATTGCCAGAACACAGGCCGGAGATTTTTGTTCTTGCCTTTTAGGGCATGGGGATTTGCAGCCCTGTAGAGCAAGCCCGGCTTTATTAAATGCACAGCCGCATTGCCACAAAACAACACAGTCACATGGTCTTTAGCTGCTTTGAAGCCAGGGGCTTGTCTTTCTGATTTCGAAGTGTAAGTGCGGTTGGGCATTTTTTTCCAAAAGAGCCCAGTCTCATCAGCATTAAAAATGTGTTTCGGAAGATAGCCCTTTTCTTCTATGATTTTCTTTAATTGTTTGGGATAGGCTTTTGCTGCCTCTTCATTGGCAGATGCAGCTTCACCAGTCGTCTGCACTTTTTGAGGTTGAAGCGGTTCCTAAAACCGTTAAGCCAACCTTGGCTGGCTTTGAATTCCTTCTCATCAGAAGGCTGTCCCTCTTCGACGGGAGGTTTGAACAGCGCATAGAGATGCTCACACTATGAGAGGCATGCAGGAACTGAGACCAACTGAGGGAACAGCAGATTCACGTCTCCCATCTCACGCTCACTTCGGGGATCAATATGAAAATTGAAAGGTAGACAAGGAACTGGTTAAAGGGGAGACTACAACGGGTCACACTAGTGGAGTTCCTCAGGGATCGGTTTGGGACCAATCTTATTTAATCTTTTTGTGACCTTGGCACAAAAAGCAGGAATGTGCTAATAAAGTTTGCGGATGACACAAAGCTGGGAGGTATTGCCAATACAGAGAAGGACCGGGATATCATACAGGAAGATCTGGATGACCTTGTAAACTGGAGTAATAGTAATAGGATGAAATTTAATAGTGAAAAGTGCAAGGTCATGCATTTAGGGATTAATAACAAGAATTTTTGTTATAAACTGGGGACGCATCACTTGGAAGTAACAGAGGAGAAGAAGGACCTCAGAATCTTGGTTGATCACAGGATGACTATGAGCTGCCAATGTGATATGACTGTGAAAAAAGCTAATGTGGTCTTGGGATGCATCAGGCAAGGTATTTCCAGTAGAGATAAGGAGGTGTTAGTACCATTATACAAGGCACTAGTGAGACCTCATCTGGAATATTGTGTGCAGTTCTGGTCTCCCATGTTTAAGAAAGATGAATTCAAACTGGAACAGGTACAGAGAAGGGTTACTAGGATGATCCAAGGAATGGAAAACCTGTCTTATGAAAGGAGACTCAAAGAGCTTGGCTTGTTTAGCCTAACCAGAAGACGGCTGAGAGAAGATATGATTGCTCTCTATAAATATATCAGAGGGATAAATACCACAGAGGGAGAAGAATTATTTAAGCTCAGTACCAATGTGGACACAAAGTGAGCTGTAGCTCACGAAAGCTTATGCTCAAATAAATTGGTTAGTCTCTAAGGTGCCACAAGTACTCCTTTTCTTTTTGCGAATACAGACTAACATGGCTGTTACTCTGAAACCTGGATATAAACTGGCCATCAGGAAGTTTTAGACTTGAAATTAGATGAAGGTTTCTAACCATCAAAGGAGTGAAGTTCTGGAACAGCCTTCTAAGGGAAGCAGTGAGGGCAAAAGACATATCTGGCTTCAAGACTAAGCTTGATAAGTTTATGAAAGGGATGATATGATGGGATAGCCTAATTTTGGCAATTAATTGATCTTCATCTATTAGCGGTAGATATGCCCAATGGGCTGTGATGTGATGTTAGATGGGGTGGGATCTGAGTTACTACAGAGAATTCTTTCCTGGGTGTCTGGCTGGTGAGTCTTGCCCACATGCTCAGGGTTTAGCTGATTGCCATATTTGGGGTCAGGAAGGAATTTTCCTCCAGGGTAGTTTGGCAGAGGCCCTGGGGGGTTTTTGCCTTCCTCTGCAGCGTGGGGCATGCGTCACTTGCTGGAGGATTCTCTGCACCTTGAAGTCTTTAAACCATGATTTGAGGACTTCAATGGCTCAGACATAGGTTATAGGTTTGTTACAGGAGTGGGTGGGTGAAAGTCTATGGCTGTGTTGTGCAGGAGGTCAGACTAGATGATCATAATGGTCCTTTCTGACCTTAAAGTCTATGATTCTATGATACCAAGTCTTCAAGCCATCTGCTTCAAAAAATAAAGGAACACAAAATTCCTGAGGATGAATTCTAGTTAGTTTTTGTGTTCAGGATTCCTTCTATTGTTTTTCTTTTGCTCATGATAGAGTAAAAGTAAAAAAGCAAACAAAACAAAAAATCCTGTTACAAATTAATTTATAATGTAATTGTGAATACAAAATATTGAACTAATTACTGAACAGATAATCTCCAAGTCTGTGAAAAAAATTTACAAAATATTTGCTGATTCCCACATTCACCCTTTTTTTGAGCCTATTTGAAGCGTGGTTTTGGTGCGAAAATGTGAAAGCAACCCTTAAAAATTATACTTTCATGTTTCATTTGTTTTCTCTGACTTACATAGGCTATTTGTTCAGTTTACAAGTTAAGACAAGGCTTTCTAACTGCTCTCACAGCAAATACAACTTGTCACCTGTAGAATCCTGTACCAGAACACAGTTCCAAATTATGCATAAAACAGAACAGAATCCAGCTTGCTCTTTAACAGATGTACTGACTGCAATATACGCAGTAGTCAAAGCTTGTTTTTGTCAGTAGTAAATATGACTTGAGGGCATAAGGGAAGCAGATGATATTTAGTTAATAAAATACAGCAGGGTGTATGGTTGTGAGATAACTACATGGCTTGGGCATGTAGCAAGGCACAAGGTCAAAGGCCAGGAGGTTTAAACACCCGGAAAGATTAGTTATCCCACAACAGTCTCTCAGGGACTGACTAGTGTGTATATGTATTGCTGCCCTCTGCTGGCTAGATTGTTGGACCTACTTATGGGAACGGGGGTCATCTCATTCTCTCGTGACTGACCCATAGGACCTAATAAGGCAAAAGGGCCTTGTATTATAGCAATGATTATTTTCTTTGGCTCAAGTTATTGAGACCTCTGTTCTTGGAGGGTAAGATCCTGAATTCTATCTTCGGTTAATTTTATTTTGTGGTATGTACAAGTATATCCAGTGCTGACCCAAACACCAAATTCAAAGTGTGCCCAGTTTTCTGACAGTCAGCAACCCGCTGGGGCAATCCCATAGTTGTCATAGTAGCCATTAAAATCATGACATTGTGTGGCTGTTGTAAACAGACTGGCTGACAGCTGCAAAGGCATGGAAACCCACACCCCCCAAAATGTTTTATACCCCTTTGAAATGTTGTAATTGGTTTTCTCATGGAAAAAATAGCAAAGCTAAGTTAATTTCTTCTGAGCCATGTGATTTTTAGCCCTTAATTTCACAGTTTGAAATGTAGCTGGCCAGTCAGACTGCTCTCAATGTTCCAGTTTTCTGAATATCATTAAAAGGTGCCTTTTATTTTAAACCAAGTCACTTTTCTGGCAGTAACTGCTCAGCGCTATGGGTGTAATTCACCACTGCATCATTCCAGTTTTATGCTGGTATAATTTCATTGAAATCAGCAGAGTTATACTGGTATAAAACTGGACTAATGCCATGGTGAATCGACCCCTTTATAGTGTTTTATTTGGTGGGAGGGGGAAGAATAAGAATTATTGAAAACACTGGAATTCTCTTTGTCCTCTAAATGGGCCCTGCCTCAATACTGACTGCAGTTACTACCTCTATTAACAAGAAGATAATCACACTTGGTGTATCCTGTGAGAGGGATTTATTCTCAGGTCCCTATGTTTAATTGGGGGAGCAGGGTTTTTTTTGCATTAGTCCAAAATGTGTGTACATGAGAAAACATCCTGTCATACCACCTATATTTTTGGATGAACATATAATCAGCTTAAGCACCCAGTGCAGACCACCAGATGTGAGCGGCTAGTACCAACTGCACTTCAGCAGCTAAATTACTCAAACCCATAATATTTTTGCTTCTGAAATTATCCGCTGTGTGAATTATACAAAAGGAAATGATCGGAGTTGACAGCTAACTCTTTTAAATGGCATGTAATCAAAACCATAATTAAAAATATGCCTCAGAGTTCTCCATTCCCCAGTGCTGACTCTCAGCAAGTGTTGAAGGACTATTAGCAAGAGCATATCTTTCCTAAGACTCAGAATTACCCAGGTAGTGCCTGGTCTTAAAAAATTTCAGTTTCTCCTTCCCAAAATGATTGTAATCCCTGGACACGGCACCAAATTGTGCAGATGTTTTCAAGATGACCTGATCAACTTAAATTAGGAAATGGGTGTTTCAAACTTTGCTGTATAAATATGACATCCCTGAGACTTGGCTGCGTGTACTGTATGAATTGGGTGGATAATCAGTACCAGGAAGCACAAAACTTTTCATTGCCTGTTAATGAACAACCTTGTTTCAACTCTATTTCATGGACAAAATTACAGCCTGGCTTCTGTCAATCACCTTGATCTCAGTGGAAACCTACACAGAACTCCTGTCTGTGTGCTGCTGCTAATGGCTGAGAAGTTGGTTACAAAACGTTTTGTTTTGATGCTTTTTTGCTTTCACTTTATGATAATGGGAAATCTCTCCACAGCAGACTGAGTGACATAGTTTTTTCTCATATTTCTGATGTAGAGAAAACAACCTTTTTTAATTTCCTGAAGGGTGTCATAAATATTAGTTTTCTCCTGTAGCATGGCCTTGTTTCTTGAGTATCCTGCAAAAGTGTAGGTCTGTATGTGCACCCTTTTGTGTGTATAGCTGTGAGAGGAGACCGCTCAAGTAGGGCCCTCAGCACTTGCCTCACCTCTCCCTTTGTTCCCTCAAAATAAGTTAGTCTCATCTCAGTGCCTTCTAAGATGCAACCGTGGGCCATGTCCACAATCCCTTTCTCTTCCTTCAGTTCTTACCTCAAGACACACTGCTCTCTTGAAGCCGCTACAAACCTAGCCTTCTCCTTAAAGTGACAGGATCTAATTTTTGTGTGTGTGGTGAAACTCTCAAGAGTGCACATTGCTAATTATAGCAGCAGCATGATGTTGTTGAAATCCTTGCCCCATCCCCACCCCTACCCCCTGCAGTGTTTGATGGGAGCTTTTGTCAAGTTACACCTTTAACTGAGATTGCAGGGTCTTCAGAGCAGGGACCCTCCACTCCCATAGACCTCATGTCTTACTAGTTTCCTTCCTGTTCCAGATGCTCCTCACACACTGGACTTTTTTCTCTCTCCTTTTCTCTCCAGAGTGGTAATTGATCCTTCTCCTGTGTTGCTTTTCGTTGTCTGAAATGCCTTCTCTGTGCCTAGGCTGTGGTTCAACAAGGTACCGTAAGCATGTGCTTAGCATTAAGCATGTGAGTAGGCCTAATGACGTAACTGTGTTTACAATTATGCATGTTCTTAAGTACTGAGAAGGAGCCTTAATAAGTTCTAGAAAAATAAGAACCGTCTACAAGCCCACAATAACCCATCTGTGTTCAAGTTCAGTACTATTGCCACAAAACGATGAAGGAACATTCAGCAACAGTAGAAGGAGAGGCAGATTAAGGAGAACAGTGAGAAGAAAATCCAACTCTGGTTTAACTTTGCTGTGAAGTTTTTCTTTCTGAGTCAAGCAGTTGGTATTCGGCATGTTCTACAGATCTGAGCTGCCACACGGTCTCTTTTGTGCTTTTCCACTTCTTCATTAACTAAAATATTTTTAAGGCTGACTCCATTACTTATCAGTGGTGGAGACAGGGAAAGCAATCAGCTAAAATGGTTTAAACTTGGCATATTAAAGAAGATCAATAGAATCATAGAACTGGAAGGGACCTCGAGAGGTCATCTAGTCCAGTTCCCTGCACTCATAGCAGGATGAAGTATTAAAAGATAGATATGTTTAATTTATACCACACCACCCTATAAGTGCCAAAGCTCAGTTAAGTCAGTGGAAAGACTCCAACTGATTTATCCGGGTTTTGGATTAGGTCCTACGGGAATACAATTTTGGTTGCTGAAAAATACTGTCTTTTATTATACCTACTCGATGAGTGAACCACAAAGTGTTCACAGGTTGCCTTTAGTTTAAACATGCCAAAGTTTTAGATGCGCTGATTTACTCTGACACCTCTGAAGATTCATTCAATCGCTTCAGCTATAGAAATCTTCAAGAGGAGGCTGTGAGGCCTTTTTCCCTCTGAGTAGGTATAAGTAAACAAGGCACTTATTTTCTGGAGAGCATTCTTTGTTTTATATCCTGTTTGAATGTCATCAAAAGGATATAGGATGGGGAAACAGAGGTGAAGTGAAGTGACTTGCCCAAGGTCACTCATTGCTGTTAATGAGAACATGCTCATAGTTTTCACGTAAACTTTCTCATTACCAAACTCGTATTATAACTTTTGTCCTGACTATTTATATACCTATGAATATCTTGGATAAAAATGACATTATATGGATTGAAGTTCTCTTTAACTTAAATGTTTTTCCAAAAGCATTGGGCCTGATTCTTACCACATTTACACCTGTGTAAATTAAGAGTACTTCCCCTAAAGTAAATGGATATTTATTATACAGCAACGTACTGCTATAAGCATCAGTGAAAAATGAATCCAGGAACTGAATTAAACCATGAAGGGTCTTCTCATTAGTAACAAATAGTATTTTGCCCCAATACTTAGTCAATGGGTAGGATTTCCAAAAATCACTCAAAACTGGCCTAACTCTGCCTCCAGTGAAGTCAGTCATAAAACTCCCATTGACTTGAATGAGACCAAAGTTAGATGAACTCTTGAGTGCTTATGAAAATCCTATACTTTTGGCTCCTCAAAGAAGTGATAACTATGCCCACTTGTGTTTGTACATATGCGCCATATATTACTGACCTTTTCACCTGCATGAGAGGTAGTGAATACTTTTGCCTAGAAGTGATCAATAAAAGACTGTTAGTAGGGATTCATTAATAAAATAGTGCCACCTTAATAATAATATTTTGTAGTGCTGACAATAATAATGTGATGAGCAATGTACACTACACGTACACACGTACAAAATTCTCTGCCCTGAAGGATCTGTTATGGGGTTAATTGTAAGATATTCCAAACAACCAAACCACCAACTCAAAACACATTTTCCAACTGCCCCCCCCCCTTTTCTTTTATTACTCAGTCAAAGTTTGAGACCCCAACCAAACTACCCACCACCTTCTCCCCAGCTGTGTTTGCTTCTTTAAGAGAATTTATGCAATCATGCATTTCCTGAAAGAACTGAAACACTTTGCTCCTGGAAGACCAATAAGAGCTGGTTGTTAAAACTAATGTTCCATAGCACAGTGCCGCTAAAACAAATGCTAATGAGGTGCAGGTCAATAAATAAACATAAACAATGTCAAGTCATCCTGTGTGTATTTGCATCCTGAATATGTTCCATGGTGATTTCCCTTGAAGACTACACTGATACTAAAAGGCATATATACAGAGTTTACAACAGTGCCTTGCAAAATAACCTTCCAGTTAGAGGGAATCAAGCTTTCTGGTTTCTTTCAGGGTGCTACAGCCATTATCAAACTTTAATGGCTGCAGGTGCAAGTTATTTTATAGCAAGTTTTTGTTTGGCTTAAAGCTGTTATCACTAGGTGTTACAGATGCCAGGTCCATCTGCTCTACTTCACCATGCTTTTTTTTAAACAGCTGCTGTAATAAGACTAATTAGCAAGGCAGTTTTTTTTTTGCCATAAGTAAATAGGTTGTTACCCTGTATTTTTAGGTTCAAGTGCCTACTACTGCAGAAAGATTCAGTTGACCAAAAGTTTTACCAGCTGTTAATGATAGGTGCCTTGTTTTCTCAGGCTTGTATTACCATATAATTTTTTTTAGCACTGTCAGACATGTTCTTGTATGCAATATCCTTTGTGATGATCCATGTGCCAGTGAAATGGATAACATCTCATTGATTTTTCCTCATTGTTAATGTAAACGTCTCCAAGATTTGTAAGCATCTTGTTGTACTCATTATAAAGAGACTCCACATCATGTTCCCTTCTTGCAATCTTGACATACTAGTTAAAAATGATTTTATCATCCACGAATGCCCCTGCATTAGAACATTACTGTTGTGTGTTTGTGTGTGTGGTGTGATGTGTGGTGCACAGACACTTGGAGCAGGAAGTAGGGAAAGAGACTATTCTAACTGGAGAAGAGCCAAAGGAGGCGGAAGATTTGAAGGAAATTATTCAGTTTTATGGTTTCCCCTTCTAAATCTTACTGTTTACTTGGAGAACAGCCGTAGGTGCTCAGAAAGCTTGATTTAAGCTCTGCACACCTTGAACTATTCAGTTATATATACTTTCCCTTTCCAGGTGCACAGTATGTCCTGCCATTTGTTCCCCCAGAACTGCAAACTGTCCAGTTACTCGTCAGAATGCCAAGTATACAAGAATTGCCAAGGTTTTTGCTTGCATTTAAATAGAGGTTCCAAAGCAGAGTGATGAACAGCACAGCTGCTTCTATTAACACAGAGAAAAGCACAGTTTAGGAACAGACTTCGCTTCCCAGGCCTTTTGCGTGCAAAGACTTGTCAAGTCACAGGTGTATGTTCTTACCTCTCACGGACTGACAATGCTTACAAATAGAGCCATTCCCTTTTTAACCATTGGTTTTAGTGTAAAAATTCAACAGGACTGGTTTCCAGCAATAGTGATTACAGAGCAGATAAACCATGACACACCCCACACCTGACCCAGGTGGGTGCATACATGTAATGAAAGAGCTGGCATTGGCACAATTCTTCAAGGAACCCCAATTCATGAACAAAAAGCCTAAGGGGAAATCTCACGCTGGCGTAAATTGTCATAACTCCATTCAACTCAACTTTTGAAAATGGGTCTTAGGCTCGTTAGGCCTGGTCTACACTTGAAAGTTGTACTGGTAGAACTGTGTGAGTTATGAGCGTGATTTTTTTATTAATGTACATATACCAGAACACACACTAGTGTCGGCACAGTTATACTGGGATAAAGGTGCCTTTATAGCTTATTCCAGTTCCCATACACAAATAGCTATACTGCCATAAAACACCTTTATGTTAATTTAACTGCATCCATAATAGGGGGGTGGTGCTACTTTAACTGTGCCAGTATAGTTAAAGTGGTACAACTTTCTGGTCTAGACAAGGCCTAAGTCACTTGGGCACTTTTGCAAATCCATCCTACAGCTCAACGGTGCCTAGAAGGCACAGCTCTGTATTGCCAAGCTATGCTTCTCCTCTCCCGCAGCAGGCGTTCTGGGAGGTGGTGTGGTTCAGGTAGGCACTAGCCCTTTTAGAGGGTCAGTGCGCACTCCACATTGGGAATATGCATCTCCTCCTTGTGACCTGTTCCCCAGCCTCTTTGGCACCTGTACAGGCCAGGGTACAATCAAGCCCTACGGTACCAGGTTCATGTTTTAGCAGGACATGGTAGTAGTGTACTGAAACAAAGACCTTTATTTGTATAGCTTTGTTGCAGTAGGGTACAGTGAGCCCCTCCTTACTGAAAAAGTTGGGGATACCAAGATCTGGGGAAAGGAAAGATGGTGCAGTGGTGGTGATTTGGAAGACCGAGGTTCAATTCCCTGCTTCTAAATCACTTTGTTTCTCTGAGCCTCACTTCTCCATGTGTAAAATGGGGACAATAGCACTTCCTGCCTTCACAGGGGTGTTGTGAGGAAAGATACATTAAAGACTGTGAAGTGCTCAGATACCACATGGAAAAGAGATCCTGATACCTTTTTGGTTCTATGTAGTCAATATATGGGGCGGAAGTGAGATGGTTATATTTTTCCATTCTTTTCTCTCTGAATGGTCTTCATAAAGTCATAGCCTTTCTCTCTGCCTCAATCTCCCAACCTGTGAAAAATGGATAATAATACTCACTTTCCTCACACAGGACTTTTATGTCCACTGACTCCAGTGGGGGCAGCACTGAGCCCGTAGAGTGTTTTTTTTTTTTTTTTTTATGTACAAGGGAAGGCAGAGTTTTAGGTAGTCATATAAGGGTATGCACCTTTATTTGCAACCCTGCTCTGTTGGGGCTCCCTCCATAGCAACCAAAGTAGGCTGGGCATAGAGTTGGGTGAAACTTTTGAAACTTGGTTGAAACTTTTTTCACTGAAAAATGTAGATTAAAGTCAACCAAAATATTTCACAAATTTATGTAGATTGTGGTGAATTGTTTCAGTCAAAAAGAAAAAAAAGGAAATGAATCATTTCGATTTTTCAGACTAGATTCACAAAGGGATTTGATAACCGTTAGCCTAGTGGTTAGGTCATTCAGTTGTGATGTAGGAAACCCAGGCCTTCCACATGCCAGGTCAGTGCTCTAACAAACAGGCTATAGGGCATTCTGGAATGGGTCTTTCTCGGTCTCTCCTGTTGAAGTTGTTCCACTGTGTATAAATAATTAGTCATTGGAGCAGGGACTGGAACCCCACTGTCCTCCCTTCTAGGAGAGTGCCCTAACCGTGGGGCAATAGTCAGTCCTACACTCTCTGGCCCAATATCTATTCAAGTAATTTATATCAAGTGGAACAGCTTCACCAGGAAAGACTGAGAGACACATGCCAGAATACCACAAACCCAAATGACAGCCCTAGGCTCAGGGCTACACTGTCGGGCATCCCCACTTCCTCCTAAATTTTTGTGAATCTAGCCTGTCATTTCCTTTGCTATTGTTAAATGCCCCAAATGTTTCCCTTATGAAAGTTTTCCAGCTTTTTTGGTTCACTGAAAAATCTGAAAAAACTCAGTTGCTGTTCAATCCAAAACTGTTTTTTTTTTCAATTTTTCTGAACTGCCAGTGAACCAAAAAACTAGTTATTGGCACAGTTTTAGTTGGGCATTAGCAAGCTGGGGGGTGAGGGGCACCAGGGGTACTATGAATCTTCCCGTTGTTGCTCTGCCAGGAGCTCAGTAGAAGGTGATGTAGTCCACTGCTTACTTCAGACAATGGGATTTGGTAGCCTCCGTAGAGTGGTTCCACCTCTGCTCCATGCCCTGTGGGAGGAAATTTTTTCTCTGTCTCCTGGCTCCCAATACATCCAACCAGAGCGTGGCCTGTCTACTCAGGTTGCACACTGGGTTCAGGATTTGGCCCTGAGATTCATTACTTCAGCCTTCCAGTTAGCAACCTGATGCAAACATACCTGCTGGAAAGGAGTAATTCCTTCTTTATCAAGCTTTTAACTAACTTGTTTAAGTTACATGTTATCAGTGTGCCAAATTCTGTTACAGTAAACAAAAATGTGATATATTGTAGCACCTTGTCAGCCTACTGATAAAAGAAAAGGACTTTGTATCCCATAAAGTTTATGGTTTGATAGGAATATTTGCACAGATAGCAAACTTCAAATTTGTTTAAAAGTGTTTCTGAGAGAGTTCATCCAATTTACTTTTCCAGTCCATTCTTGTCCTATTGAATAAAGGTTGCCAACATTTTGCTTCACTGAGAGATTTCCATCCCTTAAGATTGCATCTGCATGAAGAACTGCATATGGAGGTGCCTTAAAAACCAAGGCCCCAGTCTTGAGGCTGTATGGGCACAGGGGTCTGAAGTTGGTGGGAGAATATAGTTCACCATCTTCCCCAAGAGGCCATTTTTCAGAGGTTAGTAGGGGAGCAGGATTACACAGTGTTGGATAGGGGAAAGAAATGGGATGGAGCAGCAGTGGGGATGGAGAGTGAGTTTCAGTTGCGTGGATGGAGTTAGGCTCAGGTACTGAGGAGAAGTTTATTGATCTTAATTACCTCAAGCTAGAATACCGAGGGTAGGAATACTTGGTGATCTAACAGCTAAAATATCTGAGACAACAGATGGGTTATTCATTCCCATCATGCATCAGAGATGTATGCATTTACAGAGATCTACATAGAGGGCAGGTCATGGGTTGAAGCTCATCTTTGCATTGCCCTGTTCCTGGTGTTGCTCTGTGAAGGGCTGCAGATCCTGCACTGAGTGAAACAAGCAGCATTAGGAAGGAGTGTTCCAACCCTTTCCTCTAGATATGCCCCCTTTTCCTCTGTTATTTGATCAACAGGGAGTGGGAGCAGCCTAGGACACCCTAATTTGCTTCTGTACCTACACAGAGTCACCCTTACAGGGGGACTATCCTCCCTGAGCTCTTGAACCAGTTTCAGGACTTTCCACCAATTGTGGAGCCGAAGAACAGAATTTAACCTCAAAACTGTTCTCTTGGGTGGGTAATTAAATTCTCTGCAATCTTACTACAAGATGAATACTGTATATTGAATGCAGCCAGGCCTAATTCAGTGAACCTTAAAGGGGCTAATAAAAGTGAGCTGACAAAATACATGCTACCAAAACATCAATCCTTTTTTTACATTGGATAATTTATGAGAATAGGGGATGATCTTCGGGATCTTTTTTATGGCTGTCTAATCACTAGGTAGAAGTCTTTTGATGATATAACAAAGAAGGATTTTATGTAAATGACAGAGCTACTCAATCAAGTGGTGAAATATTTACTTAGCTGTGAGCAATGGACTTCCTTGTAAAGTCTCAAGACTTGACCTATTCATACAAGATTGGTTTTTTTTTTAACTGCAGCAGATGATAACTTATAATAGGACAGTAAGAAAGTGAAGTTCCTGGTGTCACACAAAGAAGAGCATTTAACCTTACTTTTACTATCAGATTGAGTGACAGAGGCACTTCCACTTCGATGATTACTTTAAATTCAGTTCTGAGACAGTTCAGTATGTCTTGAAGTCAGAGCTGAAATCCCCCTGTGACATGTTGTGGCATGATTTCACAGTGATTTGCTGGGAGACTGAGGGGAGACTGAGGAACTACTGTTAAGGGTTACACACCTTTCTAATTTCACCTCAAAGTTTAGCATGATTGATATCAAGCCTTGCAGCACAGGGGTTTGAGGCTGTAATTTGAGTAGATGTAAGTTGCATTAAAGTGCAGTAAGAGACTGGAGTGTAGGTGGCTGGCCTAGTGGTAACAGCTGGGCTGAGGTCTGCCCACCCAGGATGGTCGTCGCCAGGCAGGAACTGGAAGAATCGCACGAGCCAGATTCCATAAGCAAGAGTCAGGGTCAGAGTCAGGCTGGGGTTGGAGACTGAAGATCAGAGATAGTACCAGGTTAGAGTCAAGAGGCAGGAATCAAGGTCAGAGTCAGGCTGGAGCTGGACACCAGAGATCAAGCTAAGTCTGGCATTGCAGCAGGCCAAAGTCTGTGTGGTTGCCCGGACGACTTCCTGGGGCAACCCCTGGGGCTAAATAGGGTGCTTGGCCAGTCAGAGGGGTGGGCCACAGGGTGCCGTCACTCTGCGTCTCTTGGGCTGTACTTCCTGCGACTCCTACTCTCTATAGTGCTCCCTGGCTGTGACTCTGGGCTTCCCAGTGGCACTGTGGGAGTCTCAGCTGTCCCAGGCTCTTCAGAGCCCAGTTCTAGTTCCCAGGTCCTTCCAAATGCACTTTCACCATAATGCAATAGAAGCCGTGATCATACTGTTGAAGAGAATGGGACTCCATGCATGCACCAGGGCTGGCCTGCACAGATTCAACTGCAGGATTGGAGCCCAACACTGCTGTTTGAGTTCCAGATTAGAGGAAGACTCCACTAACCAGCTTTTAAATGAAACTATACTTACAAAACATTTTCTGTCAGTCTCTTGTTTAACAATTCCCTCTGTGAAACACCCTTTCCCCTTCGTACACACAACTGAAATTGTTATTTCCTCCCACAGCAGCCACTGCTTCCAATGGAAAGCTCTGATGCTGTGATTAACAGACAGATGTCTTAATGGTTGGTAGGATGGATTTAATTACTCCAGGGTATGAGATTGGCCTATGAGTTTTCTGCTGGGCAGTTCTGCATTAAAATATAATGATGGGCTCAAAGCATAATTGTAAATATCCAGCATCAATCTATCAAGCAATAGACACATAGAATATTTACGAAATGAAGACGGAAACATATAGTAATTGAAGATGTAGAAGTTATTTGATCAACTGTAGCAAAATGGCAGATTTTTTTTACTAGATAGTGTTCCTCTTTCCTCAGAGATTAGTTACACTCTGGGTCCAAATCTGTGGTGGAACTGAAATTATGAAAAGTAATGTCTCCTTTTATTCCTTTGTATGTAAAAATTAAATGGATATGAAAGAACTTCTATGAAATCTTCTGTTCAGTGGAAGATATTTTAGTGTCTTGTTTTTATTTTCAATTTTTTTTTAAGAAAAGAATTGCTGATATACAACATTTTATACATATTATAATTGTGATAAGAGCACAGCAATAACAGAACAGCAATTTTCCCCTTCATGGAAAATACAAAGTTGCAAGAAATCAGTAGAGATGGTTGTTTTTTCATCAGAAAATGTGGTTGTTTTTTCATCAGAAAATGTTGACTAGTTGAAACCAAAACTGTTTGCAGGAAAGGGTTGGTGTCAAAAAATCTCCCATTTTGAAAAAAAGTCTGAGATTGTCAGTGTCCCATTTTGAAAACAAAAAATGTTTGACCTTTTTGTCACATTTCAGGACAGGGAAAAAAATTCAAAATCTCAAATTCTCACAGGATGGGAAAAACATTTCCCACCCAGCTCTAGTAATCAAGTGAATCTATCAATGTAGTCTTGCAATTTTCAGAGTCACCTAGAGGATTTTGATACTCATCTTTTGGGGGAAGGCGGGGAATTGGGCATCCAAATCCTTGAATTGGATATGAAAATCTCAGCCATAGGCCTCACCAAATCCTAAGTCTCAGTCATATAAATGGGGAATTGAAACAATGCAAATAGTCTTTTAAGTTTTTTTATTTAAATTATTACCCAGATCTTTCAAAGGCTCTGGCAATTAGACTTCTAGATGGTCTTGCACTCTTCTAGTGGCCAGTGAGTACTCTTCAAGGGCCTCATCTACAGCTCATAGAAGTCAATGGGGATCTTTCCATTTTAGTGCTTTTGAATCAGCCCCTTAGATTCCATAACAAAATGACATAGCAGTTGTTTTCTAGTCAAAGGAATGCTGATAGCCCAATGAAAACTGCCTTTTTTCGGTGAGATCACACAGGACCAAAATGGACAGAATCATTATGTACTGCACGCTTAAACTATCCTTCCCCCTTAAACTGCACCAGCAACAAAGCAATGACCATTGAATTAACCCTAGGAATTAACTCTACTACTGGCCCATGAGCTGTTGAGCACCCTCAACTCCCAGAGTTATGCTCATTCCTTGTCTTGCTGGTGGTGCTCTGATTTTTATAGGAGAGAGCCCTAAAATCTGTGCAGAACTATAATTTGGGGTACTTTACTCTTCAAGAAACAGAAGCATTTTAACATCATTTAAACTATAGGATCATTCTTCCTCTGAAATGTCTTTACCTACCAACATGCTCTATGGGTGGTTGCAAGCATAGATGGACTCAAAAGATGGGATAGAATAAGCCTTGTAAATTGTAGACAAAATGCCATTATATGATACCGATCATGGCTTATGATTTTGCTCTCCCTTGGTATATGTTACTGGATTAGATGCTAGTCTGATCCAGTATGGCAATTAGTGCAGTAGCAATAGGCCACAGAACAAACATAGAGCAAACAACAGTCCCTTCCCAAAAGAGCTTATGGTCTAGATTATACCCACGTTTATATACAGTTATATAAAGCCAATTCTCTTACCAATCACAACCTTCAATATAGATCTTGGATATAATCCATTCATATAATTTATATTAGAGTAAAAAAATGAAGAAAGAAACCTACAATAATAGTTTTTAAAATAATCTAAAACAATTATATTTCCAGGTTGGCCTTTTTGAAAAAAACCACCAAATTTCTAAATAAATACATATATATGGTAGCTATTCATGTTCAAAATGCCTAAGGCAAAAAATTTACTTTTACAACCATTAACAGGCTGACGTGGTGGTGAAACCAAATGCTACAGACGTGTCTGAACACTACTATTTGTCTTCAATGGAAACAAACCTGAATGATCATAATACATATGCTGTAATAATTAATTTACTTAGAAGGTTGCTTCTAAATGGATTTTTTTTTTGTACGTAAAACATATCACTCTGCTATGTGAAAGAAGACAGGATGACCTCAGGGAGCTGTAGCTCTAAAAACTTCCCTTCATGAGATGAGAGTTCAGGGTTGTGTTTAAATTGATTCCAAATCCTAACTGGCAACACATCATAAAGATTAACTTTTGTATAATTTTTTTTTATTTGGCATTTCAAAGTTATCCCATGTGGTACCTAACTTATGTAATTGTCATTTGGCAACGTCCTGGGACACCCAGATGATCAAGCAAATGGAACTGATTTCTAGAATTACAGCTCCAATGTTTGGCAGCCCATTCACAACAAGATTTGTACAAACTTGTGATTGTAAAAAGCTTAAGTTAATTGAAGACCCACCCAGCTCAATTATGATCCAAGGATGTCAGCCAGGTTCAATAAATGAAATTAGGTACTGATCCTTTGCTCCTTACCTAGGCAGAGCTTCCAACTAAGTCAATGGGAGTTGACGTGAATAACCAGTCCAGGATCAATCCCATAACAGAACAGTCATGTTTCTTTGGAATAGATTACATTTATGAAAATTATTAGTATGAAAGTTTGAACAGTTTCAGGACACTGTAGACAGTATCACATACAGGAATGTTAAAAGACCCATAGATAGAAACAAACAGTGGATAAAGGTGAATAGGTTTAGCTCAGCAGAAATGCTTATCCAAAGCCTATTTGAAATTCTAGGAATTACAGACCATTAACCCTCATGAAAGAAATAAACAAAACTCTAACCAAGTGTAGAATAGTATAGCATAACATTTGTAGAAGTTGTACCAGCTGGATCAAACCAGGATGGCTTCCGTTAGGGTAAATCATGCCTCATGAACCTTTTAGTAAATAGAATTGTAGATAAAGTTCACCTGAAAGACATAATTTATTTGAATTTTCAAAATGATTTTCATAAGGTTCTTTATAACACTCTCAAGGAAATTATCCATGAAATCTGAGGCAAAGGCTTCTTTATTAAAAATGGGTTTAAGTATACAGCTGCTTACAGAGCAGAGAGAGAGTGACAGAGTCATCACTGGGACTGGTTATTCACTGTGCCCAACATTTTCAAACTTGAATGCCTACATTCATGTTTAGGCACCTAAATATAAAAGAGACTTGGTTGTTCAGAGGTGCTGAGCTTCAGAGGACTGACTGATTTAGCTGAGAGTTCCGGGCACTCAGCACTCTCGTCAGTGCATTTTTGGGAAGGAGCCTACAGACTCTGAGCCTAACTTCAAGCACCCAAGTTTGAAAATGTCAGCCTAAGTTTAAATAATTCCACATGCTAAAATTTCCCATGTGGTCATTTTAATTCAAGGATCATTTGGCAAATGTTCATAGAGGTTTGGCAAAAGGTGCCGTTTATTGCAGCAAAAGAGATCTTTTTTCTTGTGGGCCTCCTGTATTCCTTACTAAATGGCCTCATAAAGGGATGGGGGCGTGCATCTCACAGGTGCATATAAACAAGCACTAGTTTTATGGTTAATTGATGGTTTGTATTGAAGTATTGTAAATTTGGGCATCAGGCCTCTGGCTGTATAAGTTATATTCCTTAATGGAGATAGATTTGTTGGGAGGTGGTTGGTTTCTCCCAGTGCCACAGAGACTAGAAGCAGAGAATAATGACCTTTCCTGTAAATTATCCATCACCTCACGTTCAACACAGGAAGAGGTTAGGTACAGAGAGGCCTGAGCTTTTATGAGGTCTCGTGGTTTCCTTGTGCAGTAGCCGTCATAGGCTGCAGGCCTTGGTTAGGCCTGGAATTAGGCAGGATCCAACAGGGCATTGTGCTTAAGTGGTGGTGAAGTCTGGAGCATATAAAATATTTTGGATTTGAGCATCAAAAGGAGATGCTGTTGTGTTTGCCTTTTCATTACTGCCAGGACAAATTGCTTTGAGGAAGTATCCTGTCTAAGGTGCTGCAGTGTAATAAAGTTGCAGACAGTTGGCCAAAATCCAGATATCCATCTCCATCCTCACTAGTCCCTGCCATTTGCAATTTCCTGTTACTGGGTTGTGCTTTACTCACAAATGTCTGCACACTGCTATAATTTAACCAGTTCAGGATTCTAGATGATTTCTGAAAAAGAACATTTATTTGTTCTTAGCTTGGCCTTTGTTTCATGTGGCCATGTTTAATTACCTCTACAAAACCCAACTAGAGAATAATAATTATTGGCATCATCAGTCTCCTGGCATTAGCGACAACAGTGGTTTAGTTATTGAGTTTCATAAACCTTGGATTAATTGGATTCCACTTGTGCTTTGTGTTCTTGCAATTCAACCACAATTATTAGGATTCAATAAGGGAGCACCTGTCCTCTAAGACTAAAAAACCCAGTAAATATTAATTATATCCTTTCTCTTTTTTTTTGTTATTCTGTGGGTTTGGAACTATTAAGCCTAATACAACTCACTTGTTTCTTTGCTTGTGATTTGTTTGGTCATGTTAAATAGTTGAGGCTCATCTGTGAATGACATTGGCAAGAATCTGTGGTTTTATCACTTGTTGGAGCCAACTGGAAAAAAGCACATTTCCTTACTAGTAGCATACTAGGGGTAGGCAGGTTAAAAACTAAGGAAGTCTAAGGAATAGCTCTATGAGCTGTTAAGTACAATTCTTAAACTTTCAATAGATGCAACTTCCTTTCAGTTACCGTCAACACAGAGCCGTGCACTGGAAATGCAAGAAACTTATTAAGCAAATAAAAAGCAGCATTGATCACTGTGGAGAGATATTTGTTTCTGACACAAAAACATAAAGCAGATTATCAGCATAGCCCATGTAAAAACTAAATATATTCGATAGAAAAAAAAAAGGACAGAGTGATTCTCCAGGTTGGCTTACTGTGTTCTAGCTATAGTGGTTAGTACTTATATAGATAGCACTTTGTAAGTTCAAAGTGTGGTACAAGTTTTAATTAATCCTCACAACAACATGGCAAGGTAATTCAGATTGTCCTAATCTGTATTTCTTGGACTTTTCACAATAACTGCCTTGAAGATTCTAGAATCTCTGGAATTTTAGGAAGGTGAGCTGTGTGCTACTAAATGTGTTGAACATCAGTGGCCTCCTTCCTGATGCATCCGTGAGTACCCTACACTCCCTTACTCCTTTGTTAGTGAGGGTCTCATCTGTGTCACTTTTATCGCACTTCCTCCTAGTTTCGCTTCCCATTACAAGAAAAAAAAATGGAGTGACATATTTCTATTTCTATTATTTTTTAAGGAAAAAAATAGTGGTTTCTTATTTATTCCAGTAACATTTCAACATGCCGGAGCCCTATTGTTGACTTACTACCAAAGAGAAGAAGACATTTCAAGAGTTAGTCCTGTAAATGGGTTGTATTGTAGCTCTGCATGACAAATGTGTGTCATGTTCGAGCCTAAGTGATGCCTACACTTTACTCCAAAAGCCCATGGGGCCTGGACTTGATGACCCAGGAGATCCCATTCAGTCCTATGCAGTAGCAGTTTGTGACTTTTTTGGCAGGTGGGGCTCAAATCACAAAATAGGGGTTTTTTCCCCTACCCAATGTATAATTGTATAGCTACTGAAAGCTTACCTTATTTATAGTGAAGAAGCAGCAGGTGGGACTTGGAGATACCACAGCTACCTTGGCCAGCGTTGGGGGTGGAGCTGGAGGCAGACCTGAGGCTCAGCAGTGGCTTCTTGCACACATGCACACGGCCTGCCCCCATGCAGGAGGGACCAGGGAGGCGCACCAGGGAGGGGCAAGGCTCTTTCATCCCAACCCCCTTCAAACCTCCTGCAGCCCAGGCTTAACTGCTACAATCCTGCTGTGGCCTCATCAAGCAGTGGTCACTCTTACGAAGGGACTCCTGGGCATGGCAAATTCCCATGGTAACAAGGCATTTGGGAGAGGTATTATTGGCTATACCAAGATTTGAGCCTCATGCAGCACTACATTCTCGACCTTTCTGGCATTGTGTTTCGCTACTGGAGAGAGTGAGTACTGACATTTAAATCAAATTTTGCCCTTAAATCTATGTATGTCAATTAAATAAAAAAGAATATGTAAAATGTATTTTGTAGCTTCTGGGAATTCTTGATTAGATTGTGCCTCACTTGCCTAGGCTGACAAGCTGCTCCTACTTCTGTGTAGGCAGTATACAGGCAGAGAGCTTGGTCTTTTCTGCCTTGTGATCTTTTCCTTTAGTTAAGTATTTCTGTCCCCCCAGAAGAATCTCTAGGCTTCCGGGAGCCCCTGTTTATAATCAACCTATAGTTGTATAGTCTTTGAGGATAAGTGAATAAAGCAAGTGTGTCGTTTCTAAATGAAGCTGTAATTCAGAAATGTCTCTACCTGATGCCATCATAAAACTCTTACAAAATTAAAAGTCCCATATCTTGTCTCCCCCAAGTAATCACAAAAATATACAGAAACATCTGTGTCTAGAAGACCACATCTAACAACTATCCAGAGCCATCCCTTGGGTATGATGAATTGGGGTAACCGCCCCATGCTTTGGGGGGCCCCGCGCTCAGATAAAATTGTGAAGAGGCGGGTGGGGAGGTGAGGTGGGAGGCAGGCGGGTGAGCGGGGTGAGGAGGCAAACGGGGAGGCGAGCGGCAGGCGGAGAGTTGGGCCGGGGGGTGCAAGGAGGAGCCCTCCTACCAGAACCTCCCCCTCCCCCCAGCACCTCCTGCCCGTCAGTGGTCCCCACCAATCAGCACCTCCCCTCCCTCTCAGCACTTACCGCCTGCTGCGGATCAGATGTTTCATGGTGTCAGGAAGCGCTGGGGGGAAGAGGAGAGGAGCGAGGGCGCAGCACGCTCAGGGGTGGGGGGCGGAACTGGGTGGGGAAGAGGCAGGGCGGGGGCAAGAAGAGATGGGGGGGAGTGGGGGTGGGAAGAAGCGGGGCAGGGGTGGGGCTTTGGAGAACGGATGGGGTGGAGTGGGGGTGGGGCCTGGGCAGAGCTGGCGGGGAGCATCCCCAGGCAGATTAGAAACTTGGCGCCTATGTCCCAGGCCCCGTACCCTCCCTAGGGACAGCCCTGCAAATATCATATGGAAGGAACTATTTTCCATGATATAGGTAAGGTCAGAATTAGGGTTACAATGGAAATTGGTTTAGTATGGATTGCTACCTCTAACTCCATATTAAACACAAAGTTAAAAGCGTTGGTTTTACCTTATTTTTCAAAAAGCACTTCCATTTATTTTTCAGTATTTTACTTGAGTTGACTTTGAAGAGTTGTATATATCCACTGTTAACTTGTTTTATACTAAAGGATTCTTTTGCTGTGTGACATCACAGTAAAAATGCAGTAAAGTTCCAAAGGAATGAGATTAGAAAAGTCTTAATCTAGATTAAATATTTGGAAAAATTGCATTTTTGAAATTATTAGTTTCAACCCTTCATGCTTTGGAGTGATAAATGAGTATCTTAAAGCGCCAATTGATCTGGGTGGGAAGTGGAAAGCCACCATAATTCAATTAATCACAGAATATTGGATGCCTCTTTGTCAATGCTAAAGCAAGTCAAACACGCACATGCTCAGCTGTTACTCTTTCACAATGAGTAGTACAGTTGCCATTAAGAGTCTGTTGCCAGCAAAAACATCCATTGGGTTCATTTTACCACCAAATATTTTTACACTTCTGCACTAATAAATATAAACTACCCCGGCTGGAACAGACATGTACAATCCTACTGATCCTTATAGTGCAACAGTCAGAGTTTTAACCAGTTTTGCTCTACTTCAGCATTCTCAAATGCAGGCTCTGGCTGCACTTTGGATCTTTGACACTGACTTTAATCCCACAAAACTGAGAATCAACAGGAAAAATAAAAAAACCCGGTCAGATAACCTTGCATTGTTAACACACTTCACTTATAAGAAATATGAAGGTATTGGCTTATATGCTGCTCTTGTCGTACACAGTTTGAAAGATTGAAGAAGGTACATTCTCTGTAATGCAAGAGAAGCTTGCTCAATCCTAACATTCTGAAACATTTTGGCTTCTGGGGGAAAAATGCCAAATGCGTAATCAAGACATTTTTCTTTCGGTCTTGGCTATATTTTATACTTTGGTAGTTAAAAATATATAATAAAAGAATGGTTTCAGAGTAACAGCCGTGTTAGTCTGTATTCGCAAAAAGAAAAGGAGTACGTGTGGCACCTTAGAGACTAACCAATTTATTTGAGCATAAGCTTTCGTGAGCTACAGCTCACTTCTTCGGATGCATACTGTGGAAACTGCAGAAGACGTTATATACACAGAGACCATGAAACATGGGGGAGGAGGTATTGTTTCATGGTCTCTGTGTATATAATGTGTTCTGCAGTTTCCACAGGAATGCATCCGATGAAGTGAGCTGTCGCTCACGAAAGCTTATGCTCAAATAAATTGGTTAGTCTCTAAGGTGCCACAAGTACTCCTTTTCTTTTTAATAAAAGAATGTAATCAATGGAGGAGAATATATGTGAAGAACGCCTACTACTCTATGTGGGATGGCTACTATAGATAATATCCAGGGCCATCTTATATCTGCAGTGGTTTCTCATATAATCATGTTTGTGCACAGGCTTCTGTTACCATTGAGATAGCGTAGCTGATGACAGGGGGAACTAAATAGAGATTACATGATCAATCAGTTTCTCTTTTGATTGTCTCTTTTGCGATTGATTCTCTAGTCACTTGACATAAGCAGGTGCATTGCTTGAATGAACAGTGCACCATCAGGCCCTTTCTTTGAATGGGGCTGACTTATGTACTGCATCTGAGCTCTTTTTAGGAACCTGCCAAAGTATTTCAGTCCTGAAAATTATACATGTTTTCAGTGTTGCATAAGGCTTATGTTGCTGAACTCTCCAATATTTATGTTTGACGTCAATGGGAACGTTGCCAGAATGAGGAAGGTAGGATTGGAACCACAGTTCTGCTTTTTCCTCTAAGCATCAGTGAGAATTTGCACACACTTATATTGAATGTTGTAGGTCTTATACAATATTAAAACTGGGGCTGTTCTGCTATCATTGTAGTAGTATTTGCATTACAGCAATTTTGTAACCGATACACCCTAGAGGTATGTAAAATACCAAGTAAAATGTCAGAGCTTAGTTTCCGGTGAAATATTTCACGTCAGTGAACGTTTTAAAGTGAAGTGATAGCACAAATGTCATTGTAGCTTCTTAGGTTGGATTTTTGAGCTCAGGAAGTTCAGCAGAAGTCATTTTAACTTACTGTATTGCGGTAGCATGCAGGAGCCCAAATCACGGACCAGGACTCTATTGTGTCAGGCACTGTACAAACATAGACCTGTGTGGCTGGGAAGAAGAGGAAATATCCCATAAATATTCTAGAATGGAAGTAGACTAGTCATATGCAAGATAAATTAGACTGGAGTAATAGACCCTTGTCCTCCTGTCTATTAAGAAGACAATGAAATATAAAAGGAAGGAAATGCCTCAGGGATGGTTATGGGGAGAGGAGTTGTCTGCAAAAGGAGGCTCATGAGGCCAATATAGGCCTCAATAGATTTAGATATAATAAATATCTAATATATAATATCCGAATAAACATACAAGCAATGAATGAAAATTACTGTATTATAAACCTTGTGGCACATTGGGAAAATGCAGTCCTGCTCCTGTGTTCGTTGCTCTTCTATTGTGGTCTTTAGAAGTTCAAATAACACTCGTGCTATAAAGAGAATACAGTATTTATTCACAGGAACTTGCTGTCGAGCATGGTACTTTTCAACATAAAAATACAGTAATTACTTCATTTCCTCTTCATTTCATGGCTTATAAAAGCACTGATCTCCTCCATGTCTAGTATTTCATCACAACTGAGGACTAGCTGGATAGAAAGATTAGGAACATAAATGGAGGTGTAATATAATATAGAACTTTTAAATGTTAAAATCTCATACAAAACTCCTGAAGAAATTTTAACACCGTGGTACTCTGATTATAATGCCTGGAACCAGTTAAATCTCTGTCAACACTGTTCTGTATAAACTATAGTCTTCTAGTGAAAAAGGCCAAAAGATTAGAAAGTAACAAATGACAATAACATCACCTAGCATCTCTGCTGAATTTCAGTAGTGACCCTAATCTTACAATATGGCAAAAATAAGGCAGAATGGCTTTGTAAAAAATTTAACAACTCTCATTGTAGCAGGGGGAAAACCTCAAAAGTTCAAAGCTGTAGTTTGGCTAAACCTTGAGACACCCAAATGATTATCTGAGGAGTGATCAAATGTAGCCAGACATCTGTGATTCAGAAATCATGCTGGAAATATTAGGCCAGCAGGGTCTATGTTATCCTATCTCATGCAAGTAGTCCCATTTAAGCCATTGTGACTGCTTGTTTGAGTATGATCAGGATTTAGCCACAGGTTGGATCTTGGAAACCGTCTTGGTTTCTGCTGACTGAGAAACACCATGAGAAGAGCTTTCTTGAGGTACTTAGGTATTTCCACTTCTGCCAAAACCAGGCAGTACTAAGAAAGATTAACAAATTGCATTGAACCTTAATAAAGATTTGGCTCCATTCTTATTTTATCCAGACTGGTTCACTGACCCTCTGATTTAAATTATGAGTAACAGATACTGGGCCAAATTATGAGAGTGAAAAGGTAATCATGAGGTGCCTAATCAAAGGGATCTGGGTTCAGTGCCCAGATCCGTGACACACTTCCTGTGTGACGTTTTTCAAGTCACTTAGAGGCATTTTCTCAGGTGGTGGAAATCAGCATAGCTCCAAAGAAGTCAATGGACCTCTGGCAGTATACGCTTACTAAGGCTCTAACCTTTAATCCCTCTGTGGCTAAAATGGGGATATTTATTTTGTCTGCCCCGTCTATTAGACTCTAAACTCTCCTAAGCAAAAACTTTCTCCTCCTATATGTCTGCACAGCATGTGGCATAATGGGGACCTGCGCTTAGTGGTATGGTAACACAGACAATAAATAATAATCATTCTCCTCTCAGGTACACTGGAGTAAAGTTGGCATTTAACTCTGTGGACTTGAAGGGAGTTAGTGCAGCAATTCCATGTTGATGCAATGACGTCAGAATTTAGTCCTCTGTATTTTTTGTTTTCTTTAAAAAAATTACATAACTTGCACTTTATATCTTTTTTGGAACCCTTCTTATAGGGTTGCAATTTTAAAAAATCCTTCCCTTTTCATAGAAATCTGAGTACTATGGCTAAATACTATTCCAGTGTTTTAATTAGCATGATTAAGTTTCTCCACACAGATGTTCTAGAAATTTGCATCATTGACATCAACCGCACTGTATGTTATTTTCTTTAAAAAGCTCAATTTAAATTTTTTCTAAAGAATTATATAAACAAGAACACGTGTGTAACTAAACAGTATGTTCTCCCAGAACCTTTTGGAATTCAGTACTTCACTTCTGGGTGGTCACCATAGCACGGGCTGTTTTTATACATTGGGATATGTAGTAGGCCCCTCAGATATAAAGTAAAATACAATGGAATTCTGTTTACAATTAAGGTATTTAAGTTATCATACCACAATTGTCCATCACTTCCTGTGGTCACTACTAGGATAATCAATTTCCTGTTACAATGATAACTTAGGGTTCTTCTTAAAACAAAAATTAAATTCACTCTGAGGAGAAGAGGGAGCTTTCCACTTGTGAGGTGCATTGGATGTGAATTTGAGCACAGATGGTAAATACAGATTAAAAAGTCCCTTATTTACCACTGCAAGGGAATTCTGCACGTCTTAAGTTGGATTGTGCACTTCACATCTCATTTCTGTCTAAGATTTTGCTTCCATTGGAGCGGAAGGTAAGATGGGGTTGATTTCGTAGTAAGCTATGGAAGAATGATCAGTACGTCATGTGTATACTGAGACCGCTGAAACTGCTAATTTTGTTGTTATAAAAGCGGCTGCTTCCACATCCTTCCTTGCTGGTTTCACCTACATGTGCATATGTGGAGGCAAATGGGCCAGGTGCCACAATGTGAATTTCCACATGTTGAAGTAAAGAAACTCTGTTTCAGTCCCATAAAGATCAGAATACTGACTCCAAAAGTCACTGCTTTCTGCTAGTTATTTTAAAGCTACTAGAGATTTTAAGAGGGAATCCACCACTGCCATGCCCCCCAAAAACAGACGTTGGTTTGGCATGGAGTCAGGTGAATGGTTCTAATAAAAATCCAAACCTGCCTAAATATTGGGGCTTTGAGCCTGCCAAACCACATTCCACAATGGCATTTTATGTTTGGGTTCAAAATAGCAGCAATGTTAATCAGTCCCACCAGATCCTGTTTTACTAGCCTCCCTAAGAGCCCTATACTGACCCACCTCTCTTCTCTCAACTTGGTTCATGGATTCTGACCCTCAGACTGGGATGTATTCATAACAAATGTATTTCTAAATAGATGCTTCTTTACCACTGGGCACATTTGGTCCTGGTGATCTAGTGGGGCCCAGGGAATTACTTGCACAGTCTTGAAATGCTGTGTGCATCTTCTAGCCCAGGAATATCTTGGTCTGCTCAGTTTTGTGTATGTTTGGTGGTTGTTAATATGTCTGATAAATTGTGACCCCCCTCAATTTACTGCATGTCTTTGAATTCACTTTTTCTCATCTCCTGAGAAGCTAAGGCCTTAAACTAAATGCTGATGACACCCACCACAGCATCTCCATCCTTTCTAGCTGGAGTGGTGCCTTAGAACCCATGACCGTGTATGAGACTGAGGTTTGGAGAGTGCTAGATGACTGATGCTCAACCCAGACAGGATTGAGGCAATGTGGATAGGCTGGGGGATCAGAGAGAAGAATCAGGAAGGACTAAATCTGTACCCTTGATTTGAGGGGGCATGTTGCCATTTTTTATGCAGGTGCACAACCTAGGATCTTGTTAGACACAAGGTTATTTATGGAAGGTGCCTGTGGAAGCATTTCATTCCATCTGCTGTTGGCCAGAAGATTATGACCTTTTCCTTTAGTTGTGAACCTTTGCTACAGTTGTTCGTGCTTTTGTCTCCTCAAGAGTAGACTACTGTAATGTGCTCTTCATGGGCATTCAGAAGCATAAATTAATGCAGATAATCATTGGATAATCACTTGTTAAGCAAAGTTTCACACCAGCACCACAAAACACACCATTGTACTTTGTAATGTGCAATGACTGCTCACTAGCTTCCAGGTGTAATAAAGTTGGAGATGGGGGATCTGGTCACCTGAGAGACACTCAAATACAATCAACCTATTGAGGGTCAATCTTACCTACCTCTGATGTATGGGAGGGATCTGTCTCTTTTTAGCATTTGGTAATGCTTCTATTACTTGTCATGCCAATCAGGTGTCATTGAACTGAAATGTTTGCAGAGTCCTTATCAAAAAATCATAGAAGCATAGAATATCAGGGTTGGAAGGGACATCAGGAGGTCATCTAGTCCAACCCCCTGCTCAAAGCAGGACCAATCCCCAACTGAATAATCCCAGCCAGGGCTTTGTCAAACCTGACTTTAAAAACTTCTAAGGAAGGAGATTCCATCACACCCTAGGTAACGCATTCCAGTGTTTCACCACCCACCTAGTGAAAAAGTTTTTCCTAATATCCAACCTAAACCTCCCCCACTGTAACTTGAGGCCATTACTCCTCATTCTGTCATCTGCTACCACTGAGAACAGTCTAGATCCATCCTCTGTGGAACCACCTCTCAGGTAGTTGAAAGCAGCTATCAAATCCCCCTCATTCTTCTCTTCCGCAGACTAAACAATCCCAGTTCCCTCAGCGTCTCCTCATAAGTCACGTGTTCCAGACCCCTAATCATTATGAGGGTCCTTGACGCTGGAGTGGGCTGTCCCTCTGTAGAATGGTAAATTGCTTTTGTTAAAAGAGAGGGCCATGTTGATGGATTAAGATTAAAAAAAAAAACAGACCTGGCTGTATGAAAAAACAGTTGCTTCTTCTGAAAAGTATGTTTTGGGGGGGTTGTTGTGTTGTTGTTAGCTTTTGTAAGATGGAGTGATGTAAACGATGAGTTTCACACCTTGTTAGGGGTGGATTTTAGGACAGAAAAATATTCTTATTGGGCAAAAATTGCCTTAGGGCAAAGAGGTTCCTCTACAATAATTAGGCCTCACTTAATTCCTGCATGTAAAGATGGAGAAATGTCCTGGTTGAGATTTAAAAGGCATAATGGGACTTTGTTTGGGCTCTCTGCACTGAATTTCACCCTTTATGAGCTGGTTTTTGGGGATTTTTTTTAAGTGACTTTATTTTAAAACATGTTTGCCTTTGAATAAGTGAGGTATTTCTGTGGAAAACAAGTTTGCCTTTATGAAAAACTTGCATGTTGGGGGTAGGTATATTTTTGGCATTTACAAATGCATAGATTTTAAAGCCAGATGGGTCCATTGTGATCATCTGCTCTTATCTTCTGCGTAACACAGGCCACAGAATTTCACCCAGTGATTCCTGCATCCAGCCCAATAACTTGTGTGACCTTTTGTTTCTTTTTTTAATGAAACAATGAGTGAGTCTGGGGTGAGTTTAATAGAAAATATGAGTTTAAAAAGGATTTAAAAAAAATAATAATAGAGCCAAATCTTCACCTAAGGTAAGCCGGTGTCGTTCCATTGACATCAGTGGAGGTGCGCTGATTTACACCAGTTGGAGAGCTGGTCTATACCAGTTATAGGTTTAAAAAGACAAATCATCTGTTTAGAAAACCCAGAATTGTTTTGTTCTTTCACATTAATGACTAGTTACTCATGGTGGATAGCGGTCAGTTAGTTTTTTTGGAAGGGCGAGATATGGAAAATATGCCACATCTGAGCCACCTATATGCTGCCACTCCCATACCATAAAAAGATGATACATTTTGGTATATCAGTAGCAATTCATTCCTGAAAAATGTTAACTGACATGTCAAAACTAACTGCTTTCTCTCTTGTACAGATAGAAAACTGAGTGTCAGTCAGTCCCTGGTATTTTTTTATTTTCTAGCTACTGAGTTTTGTGTTTCCCAGTTACGGCTTTGTGATTTTTGGAGAGGATCTACTTGTTGCAATGTTTCTGATCCGTTTGGGTGTTATGACTCTGTCTTTCATAGCATCCCCAGAATATTAAAATATTTAAAAATTATTTGAAATCCAATAATTATGAACAGAGAAGGTTTGAGCTGGATCATTTGGGTTCTTGACAATGAAGAAACCGCCAGCCAAGAACATTTTGCTCCAGCCGTCTTTTGCCCTTTCCATTCCCATCAAGCCAGATAAGAAGTACTCCATGCATAAAGATTATTCAGCTGTCCACCACTTCCATCCTCCTTAGTATCTTGCAGCCAACTTTACATTCCTTTCAGCAGTACCAAGGAGGTCATAGATTTCACCCATGGTATATCCTTTCCCTACACTCCCAATATTGGAGAATTTTGAAGCTATATCTAAAGCTCAGACAGTTAAACCATTCTCCAGAAAATACAATCTTCATAACGATTGCTCAGATGGAAAGGACACAAGTATGCTGTGGACTTCCTTTTTTGTCCTCCAGGAAATCACTGCTCTTTCTCTCCTTCTGCATTTAAGAACGACGGGTACTCACTAGCCTTGCCTACAGTATGGGTTTAAGTTTAACCTCTGTCTTACATACTTTTACATATTTTTAAGGGTCACCATCAAGATTATAAATTTTCGGGTATAATCTCTCCCATCTCAGAACTACAGATTTTCCACTAAAATGTATCCCCCTTGTGCAACAGTCCAAACCCAGAGAGGAATTATTTTAAAATTGGTATATTTCGGCATAGTTCCAGTTAAGTTAATAGGACTAGTCCCATGCTAAAAGTTCACCATGCAAGTAAGTGGTTTTTTGGATCAGAGCCTTAAACTGCTCCTTGTGTAACCACACCCCACAATTTCTGCTCCATGGGCTGCTGTAGATAAGGAACAGGACCATATCCAGTTTCCTCTTTCCCTGCCCCTTTTAATGACTTTGGCATTGCACTCTGGAACTGGGATTATGGTTGGCCCCTGAGCAGGGCCATAAAATGAGGGTAAATTTGGGACAAGCTTGAATCTTGCCCTTATTTTTAAAAAAAGGCTTGTCTGTCCGGCTCATTTGTAAACAAATCCATGAGATAGAGTGAGAAAGGGCCCATGTGTGCTTTCATATTATTTTAATACACCAAAGTATTCCAGTAAGTGACCCGAGTTGCAATTTAGAAACACACTGAGTCAACAAAATACATACTACAATTTGTGCCGTTTGAGGGTATTGGCACCCTATGAAAGAATTTGTGTCTTGTAGAGTAGATGATGGTTCTGGCTGAGGATGATTTTTTTTTTTTAGTGCTGTAGACAAGGCCATTGCTGCCAGTTCCGAGGCACTGTTGCCAACCGTAACACCATGGCAATATATTTGAAATTGAAATTAACAAGAAGTGCTCTAAGGTATCCTGAGGCTTTAGCATTTCCAAAATCATACTTTAGGAATAATCATGTATTCAGGCTGTGCATTTTCAATGGGATGTAACTGAAGTTTTGTTCAGTGCCTAGATAGGCATTTTAAAATATTGAATAATAAACTACTGTAACACATAGTTGTGTCGATCAAGCCACATGTATTTAATCCCAGATTTCTCCGTTTGGCTCTGAGTAAGGAAGCATAGTGGCTGTGTGTATGAGTGGGTGATGCTGTCATCTAAAGGCTGGCCCACAAAGAGGATAAGGGACCCACTACTACTGCCAAAGAGGGGAAAGATCCTTTAGCTCAAGTCACCCAGGGCTATATTTTTATAATAGAAAGACAGAAGTTCTAGTCCCAGCTTCCACAATGTCTGTGTGGTTTTCATACATTGCAACATCCTACCATTGATGCTGCAGTTGGGGGCGAGGGACAAATTGAAACAAAACCACAAGGATTTCATACACAAACATCCAGGGAAGGGGAAAGGGACATCTTTCCCTCCACAGATCTTTTTTTAGAAATGGCAATAAATTCTGCTTCTAAGGTGTTACAGAAGATGGGCTGTGCTGCTGGCTGGGTCAAGGAAGTGGGGGTTTCTTGAGGATAATATTCTCTGACTACTGGGGGCTGCTGTTTTGTTCACTTTAAAGGCAGAAAAGGCTGCTTCTCTTTTTGTCCCATTCACTGAGCCCTCTGCCAGCTCCTAGCTCTCTACTCGGCCCTCTCATTGACCGAAACACAGAGCAAAGAGGGCTTTAGCAAGTATTTAGTAAAAGAGAAGGTGGAAGCACAGATGCAGAGAGAATTGAGGGAAGGGAGGAAAGAGAATTATTTAATGAAAGAGAATGAATGAGTAATATGTAAAAGAACAAAGAATGTGGGGAAAGGAGATGCTACTTTTAAAAGAAGGACAAGAAAAAGCATAGGTAAAGGAGAGGGAAAAATGAGAGAAGACAAAAGGCAGAAGTGAGAGAACACTATGGAGATGAAAGGAGATAGTGAATAAGAAGCAGAAGAAAAAGAAAAGGGCTAAAGAAGTAAAATTAATGCAAAAGCAAGAAAAGACCTAACTTTTTGGTTAGGTATTTTGATTTAATTTACTTATCTGGTATTTCCATGGCCCCAAATATTATGAAAAGGTTTTGTGGGGAGAAGCTACCCCATGCCTGCCTGAACAGCCTTTGTATCCTTTCAATCTCAACATGAGAGCTATACAATAAAAACTGTCTGGTACATTGGATAATACTCTGCCAGTGATCTCGGATGTAAACAGCCCCACCCACACAGAATACAGCCTCAGTATTATCCAGCTCTCTAAATTTATGTGCTTGCGCCTATGTCAGGGATGTGTGCAATCTGTATTTATTCTGGTACCAAATAACTAAGTGATCCCTAAAATAAACCACCCCCCACTGAAATCATAACCTTCGTGGCAGGATTGTTTGTGACCTGTTCTTATAGCAGCATGCAGGGGGATCACAGCACAGCAGGGAGACCGTTTTCCATAGGATCGCTACTCCCCATGCCCTCACAAGTGTATTGGATGGGGTTGGATAGAGCCTTGGTTTGCCCCCACCCTCCTATGCACCAAGTGTAGCAGCTGAGCTGGCACAGAGTGAGAGGTAATCTGCTACTGGTGTAGATCAATAGCAAATTACTTCCCCTCTGGAGCAAGTGTGGCAACCCGGGAGGGAATTATGACTCCAACAATCATAGTTGTCTCTTTGGTATCCCCCAGGGCAGGTCAAGCTACATGCCACTCCTTATTCAGGGCAGATTGTAATGTTTTAGGTATTCTGATTAATGTATTACTCATGGGTAAATATTACTGTATAATAAACTTGTTACAGACTTTGCATTTTCATTATGATTTATATTTAGTGACGGTCTGTCATGCTTTTTCATCAAGTGGCCTAGTTGATTGTTAAAAGAGGCAATTGCCAATTGTACATAACATTTTATTCCTAATTTTTGAATAAAAGGTATCCTTCATACCACATGTGTACTTAATTTAGTGGACCAAATTCACCCCGGTGTAACTTGACTGGAGTTACTGGAATGATACTAGGGGTGAATTTGGCCCAATATACAGTATTTGAACATCATCATGACCCATCTTGCAGGTCCAGCACTTACTTCCTGGAAGAATCTTTGTAAGAGCATGAGTATAAAGATCTGATTTTACACTCGCTAGTTTCAAATTCTCCCGTCATTTAAACCCTAAACATCTTGGAAAACAACAGCTAATTTGAGTATGACCAAACTTTTACTAAACACGTCTACCACTTCAGATTACTGTTCTCTATTACTGTCCTCTGGTTGAACGTTATGCTGAATCACTTCTAATGCATGAAGCTGAAGGGCCTACCAATTATATATACATAGGAATTGAGACAATACATACAACTGAAACTTTTTACAGTGAAACATCCACATTTTAAATCTTATAGGTCTCAGTTTTGAAATTCTTAATCAGGTAAATCTTCCACACTTGTAAATTGTTGAAGCTAAGTCAATATGTTTATTGATTGAATGTTAAATATATGAGGCCAAATTCACTCTAGAGAAAATTTGGCTCATGAAGTAGATCCTGGTAATAATTGCAAAGCAGTCAAACAATGTTGGACATCAGGCTTGCAGTATATGAGTCTGGGTAGATATTTGTGCCCCCGTGGACTTCTGTTGACTTTGCTCTGTGTGATCCTGTGTGATGTTGTGAATTGCAGGATCAGGGTCCAATATTGTTTGATATCTATGATAATCATGATCTGCTTCATGTGCCAAATTCATCACTGGGATGAATCATGGGGCTTTTAGTTTAAACATTTACTTATTGTAATCTAGCTGCCCTAGAAATAGTCAAAATATATTACTTGGCTAGACTTTCACAAGGATTTTAAATGATTATTTTTACTGGTAGCTTTATACATGATGTATATCTCTTGTACTGATTGAGATGCTTGCAGTGTCAAAGAGGTGTTCTTGTAGCTTTAGCTTTATGTCCACTACTAGTTATGTGCAAAACTTGGTGGTTTCTCTTCACAGAAGTTCATGAAAAAATGTTTTCCTTTTCAATCAATGCGGGATTGCATCCATCCCTCACATTTCACACTGCATTTTGGTGTCATTCAAATACCAAATTGGGGGATACACAGAACACCTAAGTTTTACCTAATATCACCCTTTAAACATGAAAAAATACAAATTTCCATGATTTTGAAGCCAACCCAGAAGTTGGGGCACAGTTACTCAAAGATGAACCCATTAACTTTCATTGAGGCTTAGGCTCTTAACTGTCTTAGGCTCTTAACTGTCTTAACTGCCACTTTTGAAAATGCAACTTAGTCTCTTAAGACAGGTGCTTTTGAAAATTTTACCCCTCTACATACATCTTGCACACAGTAGAGAATGGATATTTACTGAGTTAAACAAGGAAGATCTTTGCTCCAGAGCCAATCATTGATGAGCAAAATTAAATACGGTTGAATTTTTAGGTCATGGGTGATGACTGTATTTTGTGTTTTAACATTTTTACAGGGTTGTCATAATAAGCACCAGTAGCTTTAAGGTAATGCTTATGAAGGCCCATGATAACTTTGTGTCTTTCTTGTTCAAAGAAACCAAGAAATTCATGTTACACTAACATGCTAGATCTGTAGGGGTGATAAGCACCAACGTTTGCATTCGGGACCTAAGAACAATGGCTAGCTTCTGTCGTTCATGTCGCAGGAATCTGATATTATAAACACCAGAATGGATCTCTATCAAATACTTCCCTGTTTTGCTTCTTTGGTGCAAGACCACCTGGCCGAGTTTGGCTATGGACTTGAATAGGACTAACTGAAAGAGCTGAAGAAAAGCATATTAAACCCTAGTGTTGGTCCAGTAAAGCAGCAGGTAATTATAGTGGAAGTTTTAGTTAATCTGCTGTGTTGGCTTCCCACTGAGACTCAGTTTATCTACAGTCTGTTATCATACCTTTCAGTAACACAGTAAAGGTGTAAATCTAGCCTAATTATTTTTTGACAATCTACTAGATATTTCTATTGGGTTAACATTCCATGGACAGCCAACTCCATACTGATATGAGCGAGCAAATAGTTCTACTGTTCTCTCGCTCCCCACCCTTCCACTCCCCCCAAAAGTTTAGAATTGAAAAGGAAAATATATGAGTAATGAAAGAAATGTAGCATAATTAGTAGGGTACAAGAACAACAATGTTTTGTTTGTTATGGTGCCCCAATTAAATTCTCTCTCTTTTTTCCTTTTCCTTTCCTACTTTTTATAAAGATGGAGACAATGGCAGTGTTTTACTCGATCAGCTGAAGCCATTAAAAGGAAAGCTGGGAAATTATCGTACTGTAAGAAAAAAACTCACCTACATTCAGAAAAATCAATATTAATGTGTAATATATCTAATTAGCTTTAGAAAAAATAACTAAACAAAGTTCCTCTCCAAAGACCGAGGTGTCCTAGCGCACATTCACAATTCAGTTTAAATCTCAGCAGCATTTAAATGATCAATTCAGCATAAGTATATATCCTGATGGTGGGGAACATATTGTTCCAATGAGAAAATATTGTGCAAAAGTGGTTGGTCCTTTCTGTTGTTTTTCAAATTTCTGAAAAACAATGCAGTGTGCGGGCACTGCTTTCTTGTAAGAGGAGAATGGGGGAAATCCTCAACTGATGTAAATTGGTATAATTACATTGACTTCAGCAGAGCCATGCCAATGGACACCATCTGAGGATCTGGAACTATGTGACTATGCTCTGAGTAGCTAGTGAAAGAGAATTACAAGTGTGTCTGCACACCAGCATAGGTGTATATTTTGTTATAAAAATAATAATTAATACCTTACACCTTTTATCCATCTCAAAGTTCTTTACAATCGTAAACTAATCCTTATAAGATTTATAAATTTGTTTGATAGTCCTGGAGACAACAGGGAGGGGTTCCTGGCTTCAGTTAGTCCGTCCCCCGTTGACTATAACTCAGATGGTGGAAGTGAAGCGGTGTCTTAGTTGGTGAACTGGTTTGTTGATTCTTGTCCTTCTTTTTCTTACCTTCTTCTGTTATGTTTTCTTCAGCTTCTTTTTCTATGGGACGTGTGTAAGCAACTACACTATCGAAAAGATCAGTGGTGATTCATAGTATGTTTGTGTGTTGTGAATATGTTTGGCTACAGCTTGATATGTAGGAGATAAATGTGCTTTTGAGTTTGGAACACACACAGAAGGCAAGGAGAATAATAATATATTTATTAAAATTCCTGTAACTGTAGGTGTGTCATGTTTTCTTGATGTACAATCCATGCCTCCAGAGCTGCTTATAATGTCACAGCCTTGAGCTTCAAGAAACTGTCTAACTGATGATGCAGTACTTCATAGGAGTTTAAGGCTTATATAAGGAGCCTACCATTATTCAACCGTTGTCATGCATCTGTTATGAAAAATGTGAATTGATTTGTATTATATCAGATAAGCCTGGGCCTGTTTTAGATCCGTTTGGAATGTTGGGTTTATTTACAGGCATTTCTACAACACTCATCTCCATGGTACCATTTGTGAAGCTGTCAGACATATATATTTAGGCAGTGATTTTCAGAGTTATCTAAGGGATTAAGTGCTGACTCTCTTTGAATTAGTTGAGTGTCTAACTCCTTTAGGCTCCTTTGAAAATCCCAGCCTCAGTGATAAAGTCTTTTTGTTTTATTTATTGTGTGTGTTCATACACTAGGCTAAGAGTAAAGACAATGAGCCTGATTCTCTCCTGCCTTTTGTAGTAATTCATTACGTCATTTACAGAGCCATTAACTAAATATATCAGGACTCTTCAGATACTTTTGCTGTCTTATAACTTAAAATATCAAATTGATAAACAAAAATATCCAGCCAATTGCTTTTAAAAGGGCAACTGAAATAAATAACTGAACGAAATAACGAGTTAAGTCCCCCACTGCATCAGAAGCTGACGCTTTGCCTTTTAGGATTCTTGAACATTTATTGCTTCCACATGCTCTGCTGCTAGTACCACTGTACAGTCAGGTGAGATGTGGCAGTGAGTGTGTGATGAATCTGCATGCCAAGGCTAAGATCGTCTCTTCCTCTACCTTCACGAGCTCTGAAAAACAGAACTGCATTTGACTGAACAGTGAAGATATAAGGATCCTTGGCAAAGGGATTCCACCACCCCAGTCCTCCCTCCCCCGCAAAAAGCATGGACTTTACTTTATCCGGTACTTCGTTGCATTTCTGCCTGGTGAAACAGTAAGAATAGCACAGAGGAGTTCAAGCATGACTAGAGAAGGGCTTCTATGCATCACATTTTGCTGAAAGGAAAAATAAGTAGAAAGATAAGTTGAAGAAATGTGGGAGAAAAGTCTCTTTATGTCGAGTACAATGGAGAGATTGTTAAAGGACAGTTCATCAAAATGAAAATACAACCCCAGTAAATTGGCCAAGATCAGGGGGCCCTACAGTAGTGAGTACTGATGTATAAAGTAAGTGCAGGCTGTGCAAGTTAAATCTGTATATGGTTTACTGTTGTGGTTTAATATGATTGAATATTACCATATTCAATTTACCCTATTTTGGAAGAGAACGATGGTTGATATTTTCAAAGTCACTAGGCAATTTAGACACGTATCTTCCACTTATTATTTAATTTATTTGAAAATTGTAATCACTATGCATAATTTGATGAGTGTGCTTCCTTTCATTTACTTTCTCAAGTCCTTTTTGGACATTCATTTTTCAATTCCTCTTTATGTGCCTGGCTTATTTCCTGATATGTGCATCAGATTCTCCAGGGAGACAAAATGTATCTGTGTCTCAAGTGTGAGTGACTGGACTTTGTGAGAGAGCTTCCACAGGGCTGATGGTGGAAATAGAATTCACCCTCGTAAGCACCTGAGGGCAGGCTGCAGTGCAGCCCTCCCTAACAGCTATTTTAGCTTACGAGTTAGACTGGGAGCAAGTCTCTCATGGGATTGTTCAGTGTGTGCCCTCTACACCATCCATTAGGATGATGCAAATTGCGCTCCTCATTGCATTGACTCTGCTCCACAGGAAGGTTTGGAGCAGTGGGGCTGGGGACCGGGCCATTCTTCAGTCTCCGCCTCATCAAGGGAGTAGGGGGCAAGCAGTCCTAGACCGTGTCTACGCCACAAAATTAAGTTGACCTAACTTAGTTCGCTACCACAGTAATTACATCACTCATGTGCATCTACACTTTGCTCCTTGTGTTGTGTCATTCTGGAGCATTGTGGGAACTCCTGAAAGCCAGTCACGCTTGACATAAGCAACGCAGTGTTTACACAGACACTGCATCAACCTAACTACATTGACCTTGACTCTATGCCACTCATGGAGGTGGAGTTACTAAGTCAGTGTAGCGGAGCAGTTACATCGTCAGGAGTGAAATTTAGGTGTAGACACTTCCATAGTAGGTCAACATAAGCTGCCTTGCATCAACCTAACTGTAGTGTAGACCAGGCCCCCACCACAGGGATTAGTATTGTGATTGATCCTTACATGGGCTATGAAATGGGAGGATGGATTCTTGCAGCTCTGCACCAGACCCTGTAGAGGACTGTGTGCAAATTTCAATATCAAACCCGCACTGCATGAAAGTGAAAGGAGGAAGCTGCCTGGGAAGATAGGCAGTTACATATGAGAAAGCTCAGCAGTGCTGCTTGCTTTATTTCAAACAGAACGCGTCCTTTTCAAATTGAAATATAATTATGGACTCGATGTGCTCTGAACATTTCATTTAACCAAACTGAAAATTATGTTTTCCGCGAACGACTTTAAAGCTGAATAAAAACAAAAGAACACCCCAAAAACATAATTATAGCAACAGCGTTTGTGGCGGAGGTCTGCTGGTATAACGTATGATCTATTTTGACAGCTGCTTTTTACTGGAACATTGTCAGGACCATCACAAAACAATATTTTGGAATGCTTAAAATGAGTGCATGTTAAATTTGTAGCTGTATTACAGCCATCCAAGACAAAAGGGCTTCTTTAATGCTGAAGCCATTGCTTGGTTAAACTGCATATTACATCACCGATTTGTCAGTGGTTAATAGAACATTCTTAGTCCTCTTTTGGATTCTAAGCTATTTTCAAGGGCTTTACTGAATTTGTGAAAGATGAAGTTGCACTATTATGGGGAGCATACAAAAATCCTTTGACAATACTAAGGGAGTGAGAGGGAAGGCATTTCAGATGGTTCTAATTTTAAGGATTCGGCATGCCAGGTTCATTGTTTTTCTTATGGTCAAGAGGCTGATAGACAGGGCAATTAGAACAATGAATAAAATTCAGCTTTAACTCCATCCTCCCTCATACTATATTACCACCAGCCTTACTATCACCTGCAAATTCCTTTTTCAGTAACAACTTTGGGGATAAGGAGAACTATTGCAATTATGCTGTGTGCATGAGAGAGTAAAGAAACTACATACACCAACATGCATAATTGAACAAAAGAAAAAGTGAGTCAGAATGGGAAAATGACTGACAAGGGAGTAAGGGGAACTTACTGGATCTGATTTTAGAATGTGAACATGATTGCATGGGTAATTTGCACGTGCAGTCACTGCAGTCAGTTAGGCACACAAGTTGGGTGTTTTCACAGCTCTGCCTCCCTGGTAACAGGCTATTTGTTGAAATATAAGTTTTGTGAATGAAAATCCCTTCATCCTTCCATTTCTCCCAAGCTCTTCACACTTTCCCACCTCTGTACACACCTGTGACTTGCTGACTCCCTCTGTCCGATGACTTCCCCACACAAATCCCACACACTATTTCACATGCAGATTAATTTGTCTTCTTCCCATCTCACACAAATGTTTCTCTCCCTTTCCTCCCTCCTCATCCCCTCTATTCCTAGTAGCACTGCTTCTCACTCACTAAGGACTGGAAGGTCAGACAGGGCATATAGACCGGATGCTTAATAAAGCGGGGTGTCTTGAAGAGGTGATGGGTGCATCTTCTCAGATGGTAGCAGGCCTGGAAGTCAAGGAGCACCACTGGGATGGTCTGAGCCTATCCAGAGAGTGGGGCATAGTGGAGTGGGACCTCAGGCCTATCAATTCTTATGTGTTTTGTTTTGGCATCCTGCAGGAGCAGAGGGCTGAAACAAACAAGTTACATCTGGGGTGGTGTCAGCTGATATGAAACTCACTCCCTGGTTGAGTCACAGTATCATCTCTTCAGTGAATCACCCGAGGCACATTTCACTGATGGCTGTTTATGGGGAGAGGGCTGCCAGTGCAGGTGCCCGTTTAGCATGCATCTATATTCAGAAGCGGAGCAGGCCCGTGGCCTAAAGAACAAATGTCTGGCTGCCGATTATCTTAGTGCAGGTCTGTGCAATAATCTTCATCATCTGTATGCTTTTGTGTCTGGGTGCCTATAAACAGTGAGTACGATTTTAAAGATTCTAACTGAGGCATCTTGTCAGGATCCTATGTACAGCTTTAGACATATCCAAAGGTACCGGTGAATTTTCTGCATATTACAAGAGCCTCATAAGGAAACCTTAAGCTGAATTTTATAAGTATTATTAGGAAGGCAAATACCTGTCTTTGTATCGTTAGGAAAGCACAGGTATGTGCTGACTCAAGACAGCAACAGATAAGCAGTAGACAGATGGGCACATTTGGAAAAAAGAAACAGGACGTTTCCTTTGATAGACGTGAATTGTGAAGTACATTGTGAAGCATTTTTAGCACACTCTATTTTCAATTGCATGGGATTTCATTTGAATTTCAACAAACATATGAAAAAACAGTCCAAGTTTTTTCATGTGTTTGTAATTAATAATGATTATTGCAAGTACTGTTATCTGGTAAGAGCTGATGGTGGGTACAAATTTTAAAAGCACTTAAATGATTTAGGAATCTAAGTCCCACTTTCAAAAGTGACTGAGGCAGTTAGTCCCATTGACCCTCCATGAGTCTTAGGCTCCTAAGTGCCCAAGTCTCTTTTGAAAATGGGACGTAGGCTCCTGATTCACTTAGGTGCTTTTGAAAATGTTACCCAAAATGCTTGGAACAGTTACAGTATATAGAAGAAGATGGGGCTGTCTTTGCATATCTTTTTACTTTTTGAATTACTTGACATTTGTGACAGTATTTTAAGGGGGCAGGTATGGTATTTGTAGGATTAATAGGAGAAATTAGTTATGTGGAGGGACTTTTAACCAACTATACAATTTTAACAAAATTTTAAATAGATAGAACCATCTGTAAAACATGTAAGTGAAAATCTTCATGGAAGAATGGATCAGTTCGGGTTACATTTTGAGCATTACCCTATATCCAGATATTTAATGTATAAATACTGGCATGCACAGTTACTTGTTTAGGTCACCAATTTGGTTTCAGCTTACTGTGAAATAAATCTCTGAGATAACATTTTCCACCATAATGATTTTGACATTGATTTTACAGTTTTGTTTTGGTCCATTACAAACTGTACTTCAATCATTCATCAGATAGTTAGACCTATGCGCTGAGTTTAGGCCCTGTGCACTTAAAATAGATTCCCACTTGCGATCTTCATGTGGAAATGATGGAACTGTTTCCGTTATGACCCCAAGAACAATGATACAGTTCAGCTAAGGGAAGTCACGCAAAGAAAAGGGAAAATACCAAACTTCCAACTTCCTTAGAGTTTGACTCCAACTCCATTAGTTGACTTGTACATTACTCATTGCTAAAAAATCTTAAAACCCCAAAAGGATTTAACATGTGATTTGGATTACACACCCGTACGAGGGAGTAACAAGTAGTAAGAACCATCCTTCTGCCCCTATTCAGACTACCCAGATCTTTCATCCTGACACACAGGAGTAGGTTGGGGCACTTGCCTGTGAACTCCCTCCCTGGAGTGTGTGGGTGGGGAGTAGATAGAGAAGGGCTAGGAAGAATGGGTGCATCCCCATCTGGTTGGCCAGTGCAGCTGAGCCAACAAGAGAGATGTTGTAATTCATTGCTGGTGTTGATGGTATGAAGATATAGAGTTAAGCTTGTGTATCACACTTTAAAGCTACATAAAATACACCTATATCCTTGTATTGTATTTAAGTGTGAAACTCAAGAATTTCACATGGAAGATTCCAGTACTAGTCAACTCTGTTCCTGCATCCCTGCTCATCTTCCACCTACGAACTGGAGACCCTCACCTGTTGTCAAGCTAAACTGAAGCCTGCCCTTTAGATTATAGTCTATCATGCTTCTGTGATCATTAGGTATATGATGATGTAACCTGCACACACCCTTTTAGCCTGCTATACATAAGGTCCTCAAAGGTTTCTGTTATGTATGTAAATGGTGTTGACTCGGATTAAGAGCAAATCCTTATGTCTTTTTGATCTGGGCCTTATGTTGTTAAAGACCATGACATTTGTTAGCACAGAGTGAGCAGCTGATAGTCAGTTGCCTGCTGCTCATGCAACATGGACACACACTGAGTGAGCAGCATAGCAAGGCTTGACTTGTTACTTGATAAGTGACTTGTAGAATGAGGGAAGGGGGGCAGGTAGGAGCTGGTTGTTGGGCACTGCCTGAGGTGCAAGGAGACTACCAAGTATAAGGCCAGCACACATATTAGTTTCCCTGTCCCTTCAGTAGGTAAAAGAGCAAGAATAAATCTATCACGTTTTCACAGGCCTATCATTCAAAAACAACACAGTCCGTGTTCTTCACTCTTTCCAAAACCTGCTCTTCTGGTCTGAAGCTGAGCATGAGAATTTTCAAAAATAGGACTTAGAATGGGAGAACTGGTCACAACTTTAATTATGCAGCTGCCACCCATGGAGCTATAATCATAAGGGATTGTGTATTTGTATATAACACTAGGTTAGAATAGGCCTTAATCCTGGATCTTCTCTCTGCCATTTTCGGTACTGAACAAAATAACCTTCTTCTGTCTAAAGCGACCTGATTTCTCCCACACTTACGGGGTAGTGGGTGATGATAATTTGAGTTATACAGGAAGCAGAGCATCATTTCTTCAGCTGGGTTTACAAGACACTTTGTTAAATGTAAAAAGAACGAGGAGTACTTGTGGCACCTTAGAGACTAACAAATTTATTTGAGCATAAGCTTTCATGAGCTACAGCTCACTTCATCGGATGTTACCCAGAAAAGTATAATAGTCCTGTTTGACTCAAGCTGCCAATTCTACTATTATTTTCTCTAATGGTCTATGTCTGTGTTTCTCCATTTTGTTATAAAATGTATTTCAATGGAAAGTCTAAGTGTAATATTTCTTTGTAGGTTATGTTGCTTTAAATTTTGTCTCTCTAACGATGAATTTGATGCTGATGGTCAACCTTATCTTTTCAATTTCTCTTGAAAATTGCTCTTGAAAAATTCATGCATGTTTAATATGGGTAGTTAGAAGGAAATCCCCAGGCTTGTATTTGAACTGCATGTAACGTTTACTGTGGGCCTATACTTAAGAACGCTCAGGTGCACAAGTAAATTCTTGATCAAGAGCCACACTTAACTCAATTTCAAAGTAAAATAATAAGGGAAATAAAGACATCTCTCTGTAGATGTTTATTCTTTCATGAATTTGAGAAAAATAACTTTATTATATTCAGTGCCACGGTTGGCTATTGTGCTACCTATTTCAAAAATAACATATTTAATCTAATGGGAATATGCACATTATACTATGGCTGCACTGGGTTGTGACTCCATATTAGGTTTACATTCTATGGGGCATACATTCCTGTTTCTCTCTAAAATGATTTGGCCTATTGGTGTGAAACGTCATGCAATGTTAGCTTGTATGCCCTTTGAATTTTCTATGTTTCTCTGTAGCCTATATCATCAACATTTTAAGGAGAGATTTTGTTCAGTCTCCCCTTACAATTTTAATAGAAAGTCTTTGAATCTGAGCTGTGCCTGATTTAGCACCATTTAAATTAGTTGCAATCTACAGAATTGCCTAAGTTAAAAGCAACAAACTATATGAAGTTTTCACCTTTTATAAATATGTAATGATGTGACTGGTTGGATCATTACGTTGGATCTGGGGTGGTGATTCTAACTAGACTCAGGGAGTACAGTTTTGAACTCTGAATTTGGAACCAGGTTAGGTTGCAAGTGATGGGATATAAACATTTATTACTGTTAATAAAGTTGTAGATTTGTAATATCAAGAAGCATGAAGCTTCTAAACTAGATGCTAGGCAACTATTTTTGGAAGCACTGTGTATGTAAAATATGCAAATATTCCTAGCGTGTGTGTAACTGAAAACCTGTCTTCAAGCATGCCATGGTACCATAGAAGAACATCTTAATGTTTAATTCCAATTTAGAGAGACAAGGTGGGTGAGGTAATAGCTTTTATAGGATCAACTTCTGTTGGTGAGAGAGACAAGCTTTCGAACCACATGGGAGCTCTTCTTCAGGTTTGGGAAAAGTACTCGGAGTGTCACAGCTAAATGTAAGATGGAACAGATTTTTTAGCATAAACAGTTAGCATATAGTCTAAGGGACCATTCAAGATAGAGTGGCCCATTAACACCTCTGCAGTCATAAAACAAAAAGTGGGGTTAGTGGGTTACAGATTGTTATAATAAACCGTAAATCCCTTGAGGACGAAGACTGAGAGGTCAGACACAGAGTGATCGCTTCATGAAAAGTGTTCACCCACAAGTGACAGGGTATTTTTGTCTTTTATCATTTTCCTGTGTGAGTTTATTCGAGAATGTGGTGATTGTCTGGTTTCACCAGGCATTTAGTGCACTGGATGAGATACACCACATGTTGTGATAGGCATGTGTAGGATCCATGGATCTTGAAAGGTGTGTTGTGGTGGGTGTTGATCATTGTAGTAGTGGAGATATGTCTGCAGGTTATGCGTCTCTTATTCTAGCAGAGTCTGGCGCCACTTTGAGTTGGTGTAGCCTGGTCTGTGGGAAGCTTGGTTCTGATGATGCGCTTGGAGAGGTTGGAAGATTGTTTGAAGGCTAGAGGTGGGGGTTCAGGAAAGATTTCTTTCAGGATGGGGTCCCCATCAAGTATGGGTTGTAGCTGCTTGATGATACCATGTATGAGTTCCAGTGTGAGGTGGTAGGTGACAACTAGGGCTGTTCAGTCAGAGGGGGTTTTATTTCTGTATTGAAATGTGTTTTCTCAGGATATTTGGATGGTCCATTCCATGATGCTGTCTACTTCTCTGGTGGAGTGTCCTTGTTTGATGAAGGTGGTTTTGGGTGTGTTAAGATATATATCCTGGACTTTCTCCTTGGAGCATGTTCTGTGGTATCTGAGTGCCTGGCTGTAGATAACAGATTTCTTGGGGTGTTTGGGGTTGTTACTGGATCTGTGGAGGTAGGTGAGGTGAGCTGTGGATTTCTTGCACATGGCTGTCTGCAGGTTTTCATTGTTTAAACTGATCATGCTGTCCAGGAAGTTGATGCTAGTGTGGGAGTGTTCCAGAGAGAGTTTAATGGACAGGTGGTGGTTGTTGAAGTTGTAGTAGAAATCTAGGGGGAAGTTTAAGCCTTCTGTCTAGATGACGAACATATAATCAATGTAACTCAGGTATATCATTGGTTTCGTGGTGCATTTATCCAAAACTTCTTCAAGGCAATCCATGAAGAGGTTGGCATATTGGGGAGCCATCCTAATTCCATGGTTTGGACAAACTTTGTTTTTTAAAGTCAAATTGTCATGGGTGAGGATGAAATGGATTAGTTTGGGGATGTGTCTGAGTACCTCACCAGCCTTGTCTCTCTAATATCCTGGGACCAACATGGCTACAACTACACTGCATACAACAGGTCCACATTAGCCATTTACAGTTGCTGTTCTGATCTATACCACAGAGATTGGCCCCGTTTATTTGGATGAGGTAAACTGCCTAGTACACCAACTAATGAGCTATGGTTCTTGTTATAAAGGTGCTTACTAGGATTGTGCAAAAGGGTCATGTAGAACTCCATCTGGGTTAAACTGAACTAACTTCACTGGAATCTCTATTGGCCAGATTTTCAAGTGATCACCACCCAAAATATGGACCAAAAATTTCAAAAGATTTTAGCTCCCAGGTTGGCACCTAAATAAGGGTCAAGTGTTCAAAACTGCTTGGCATCCAGCCTCTCCCATTGTGATACTTATGGCCAGACTCAATGTGATGAACTGTTTTGGAAGGTCTATAGATTTGTTTTGCTGCCTAAAAAGGAGCTGAACTCTTTACACTTGCTAGTTCTGATTGCAAGTGATGAGCTCTTTGGAAAATCTGGCCCTATGAGCTCAGAACCTCTGATAATCTGGCCACTTATTTAGGTACCCAAATCTTACAATTTTAGCCATTATACTTCCAGGGGTTTCTGACTGTCCACATTACTGCATCTGTTATACAAATGTAGCCTGCAGTGCAAGGTAGTATGCAGAGAGCAGTAATGTGGCATGCCCTGTCCCTGCACAGACATGCTTTTTTAGGTCCAAGAGCACTGCCATAGATACTAGCCAGCCTACCTCATTGCACAATCATTGAAAATACTGGCTGTCTCCTGTGTGGGTGTGCTGGGTGTGGAAGGCTTCTGGAGACCTCTCCAATTGTAGCATATCTCTGCAGGGCCAGCATCATAGGGCCTGAAATAGTTTTTGTTCTTCTTAGCTATTCCAATGAGTCTTTATTTATGACTCAGTAATGGACAATTTGAAGTATGAAGATTTGCCATTGTTTTTTAAAGAACAGTTGGCACTGAGATAAACTTCAGAACAGTGCAATTTATATCCTAGATGTCCAGGATCCACCTTTGTTCCTTCTGTGTTCCTTTATGTCCCTTCATTTGTTCTGTATGGATGTTTACATAAAAACAGGGTCTTTTCTTTTTAGCAGTTCAGATATTTCTGCTGCTGATTCTTCACATGAAGTCATAAAGCCTCTATATTCCTCACCTGAAATCCTAAATCCACAGCAATCAAAGAAGGGGTTATGATTTCAGATGTGGGATAAAAGCAAAAGCATATTAATCCTTAAGGGACAAATGATCTTCATGGAGTAAGGGAAGGACATATAAAAAATGAAGTACATGTCTGGAGAACTGTTTCTAAATACTAGTGAATATTTGGAAACATTTCTGGTGAAATCAGCTACCTTTTAAACTGGGGAATATCCCATCTTTTGTCTGTTTGTCTTTCAAAATGTACTGTTTGTGCTTTAAACTACATTTGATTCTAAAATTATTGACTGAAGAGTTTTTGCTGTATAAACCAGAAGGGGGTAGTTTGGTATTCCTACCTGACAGAGAAAATGAAGCAGAGTAACCAGTTAGATTCTACTGGAAATGCCGATCGATTGATAGATTTTGTCAAGTTGGATTATTGTCCTTCATATACTTTATGTTGTATAAGGGACAAACCACCCAAAATAACTTATGATGGTCACTAGTAAATACACTGGTTTTTTTTACTTGATAAAGGGAAAACAGGAAGGAATTTAGGCTCGGAGTTTCAAAGGGGCCTATCTGAGGAAAGAACCTAAATCCCACTGATTTACAATAAGAGTTACATGTCTAACTCCCTTAGGCCAAATTAAAGGCATCCAACAAAAAGGCAAAACTTTAAACCCCTTTAGGAGACTTTGACAAATGCCATTCTACTGAAACAATTAGGGGGCCATGGTGCTTCAGATCAATATTTTGATCTCAGAGCCCGTGCTCCATCCTGAGCAGGAACATCTACACTGCTATTTTTAGTAGCATAGTGCAAGCCCGAGTCTGTAGTCCCAGGCTCTGAGATTCACTACTGTGGGTTGATTTGTTTGGGGAGGGTTTGCAGTGTAGACGTACTCACAATGGCCACATTGTGGGAATTAACTGAATGAAGCTGGTGCTGGATGATGGGAAGAAGGGTAGAGGGTAGTTAAGAGAGACCAGATCTGTGAATTAATCTGGAACAAATCACTGAAAGGCAGGGACTATTTATAACTCTGAGTTTGTACAATGGCTAGGACAGTGGGACCTTGTTCTCAGTTAGTCCTTAGGCGCCATCAAAATAAATATAATTGATAATAACAGAACCATGGACTTTTTTTATCTGGATCCTAAAAGGAGTTAGGGAGCCAGTGGCAAGGTTTGTGGAGGGGGGAAATGTGGTCACACTCCTTTGCACGTGTGAAAACATGACTCATATGAGGCTTGTCTTTGTTCAGCCGATGTATTTTCAGAAGTATTTGTGTGGGTGTTTTCAAGTGCATTTGTGTATGATCAGGGTATGGTAATGTTTACATTTTCTTCTCTCTTCCCCCCAACCATATTTCTTTTCCAAAGTGTAACAAATGCAGGACTTTTCATAAATAAAGTTTATAATGTTTTCAGTATAAATGACACTGATGTTTGTTTCATTAATGCTAGTCTTTGAATGTTCTGAAATGTTTTAACTCTCCCATAGTGGAGCACTGCACTGTGGTTTTCTCCTTCTTTGATGTTGGAATACTGCCGTCTTTGGAAGATTCGCTAAGGAAACAGTCAAGATGCAAAGTGGAAACCCTTAGAACATTACAGATCTTGAGGGGACTTCCCATCCCCCTCCTCAGTCCTCATCAAGACGGGAGTTCGCCCTCCATTTTCACAGTGAAACCATTTGGTGGTACACAGTGCACGGCAGTTTTGATCATTAGTTACCTGTGGAGGTAACTGTTTCTGGATTGCGAAGTGCTGAAATTTGGATTTGGAAATCTGGAACAGGTCTGAATGTTAATAGGCTGTGACACAACAGTACAGAGGGCCTTGGCTCTGTATGCTTCAAAATAGAGCAGGGTTGCTCACCCTTGAAGAGCTGGATAGCCACTTCATCAAAGAAAATCACAGAGTCACAAATTGAATACTGTGTGGCATCAGGGAGCAAGCCACTCTCTGTGGTGTGTTCCCATCCACTCCCTGCTTTTCTGTCAGAAATCCAATCGGGTGTTAATGTTGCTCTGTTAGCACCTGTGGATTCCCTTCTCCAGCTATTACTTTGCAGCTGATGGGAGCTGTCAATCCATGGCAGCATGGTTTCTGAATGAGTTTGTTCTGCTAAGGGTAAGGAAATCCAGCAAAGATGGCTATGTGAAGATCACCTGAGATCTGCATGGATCACCTGAGATCCGCATGGATCACCCAAGATCCGCTAGTTATCAACCCCATGTCCCTTCTGTGGACTGCAAAACTTGGCCTCTTCTGGAATTTTGTCTTTTGGAGTTTCCTACCCATTACACAGAAAAAATCATATAGGGCCCAGGTCTGCTCTTAGTTACATGGGAGTTGCACCTATGTAACTGAGGACAGAATTAAACCCAGAGGGTAGAATGTTACCCCCAACTTGTAATACTTTATAATGGTTCATTCTGCCTGAAAATTCAATTATAAATACACACTGTAACTGTTTGTGGATTTTCATTTCTCACCATATTTTAATTTTGAAACTAACCACCACTGAGTACAAAAAAAATCCATAAATTGCTTTACCACTGTAATAAATTCATAATTTAGAACTGCAAATTGACCATGATAATTTATTTAGAATTAAAGTAAAAGAGTAACCCGCTCCTCTTGGAAACTTGGATATGAATGTAAACATTACAGTATTTCATACATAAGTCTCTGTGTTTCCTGATAGAGATGAGTTATAATGCTTTTTATCTCTGTTAGCTCTGCAGGACCAACACCGCTATGGGAGAGTTTGTTGGGTTCTAAACAGGCTCATTCATCATTAATAGAATTATCTAAGATGCAGCTGCAAAATCTTTATAATGGGTGATGAAGCCTGAAACAGAAAGAACCCAGCATGATTTACAGATCCCAGCATGCATTTGCAGTACTGACATGTACAAAAATACATTGTCTTACTTGTAAACTAAATAAATGTGGTATGAAGTTACTGTTAGAGAGTAAACATGGTATTGCTGTGAAAATATGGAAGGTCAAAATGCTGGATTCCATACAACTGTACAGATCTATTCCTTTACCTTGATTCCTGAGAGTAGTTGATATCTTAGGGAATATTGACATGAATGAGGGCTGCAGAATTGGGCTCTTACTTTGTGTAGTACGGAGGTTTAGTTAAATTTCCTTAGCTTTGTGAAGTTTAACGCTTTATCAAAAGTCTTCACAGGAAATGCTCCAAAGTTGACATGTTTTTCAGAAATACAAAACATACTGGTATTATGTGTATTTGGGGTTTTGGGGCGTAATGGTTAGTACCATTACACAAGGCACTGTGAGACCTCATCTGGAATACTGTGTGCGATTCTGGTCTTCTGTGTTTAAGAAAGATGAATTCAGACTGGAACAGGTGCAGAGATGGGCTACTAGGATGATGAGAGGAATGGAAAACCTACCTTATGAGAGGAGACTCAAAGAGCTTGGCTTGTTTAACCTAACCAAAAGAAGGCTAATAGGAGATATGATTGCTCTCTATAAATACATCAGAGGGATAAATACCAGGGAGGGAAAGGAGTTATTTAAGTTAAGCCCCAATGTGGACACCAGAACAAATGGATATACACTGTCCATTAACAAGTTTAGGCTTGAAATTAGTCAAAGGTTTCTAACCATCAGAGGAGTGAAGTTCTGGCACCGCCTCCCAAGGGGAGCAGTGAGAGCAAAAAGCCTAACTTCTTTCAAGACGGAGCTTGCTAAGTTTATGGAGGGGATGGTATGATGAGACTGCCTACAATGGCATGTAGCTGATCTGCGACTGCTAGCAGCAAATATCTCCAGCGGTTGGTGATCGGATACTAGATGGGGAGGGCTCTGAGTTACTATAGAGA